>NC_059427.1:54560254-54867442 GCF_021028975.2 Sphaerodactylus townsendi | reverse complement strand
TTCATTTATCAGCACCCTATTTAATTCTTCCTATCAAATTTTCAGAAGAAACCATTGCAGATCAGCCTATGTAGACAGAAGATATCATTGCAGCATGTCAAACCAGAGAATCTACTTCTACATGAGGCTAAATGTCTGGAATTTGTGTACCTATTATTGGAAACCATGAATAATGACACCGATGAAGTGGAAATGTGACTTGGAAACCTTTCTCTGTTTTTGCATGGACTGATGTCTACATGTTCATGATGCTTACATTGGCACATACCTTTGTTCTTTGAATTGATTTATTCTATTGGGGTATGGATTCTTTTATTTGTTATATACTAGTGATTTTTTAATTATTTACACCTTGTTGAATTAAAATGTATACACTGTTTCACATTGCATGCAATTGCATTTATTGTAGCCACAGTGTACAAGTAAGTTGTGACTTGCTGAGCACAGTGCTCTCTGGAGAATACATTGGAGAGGCAGTCTTACAGGTGCAATGGTCCCAGACCTTTTAGAGCTTTGAAGGTTAATACCAGAACCTTAAACCTGATTCGGTACTTCGCCTGGAACTTGTGCAGCTGACAGAAATCTGACTGGATGTGAGCTTTCCATGGTGTCCCTGTGAGGACCCATGCAGCTGTATTTTGAACCAGCTGAAGCTTCCAGATCATTCTCAAGAGCAGCCCTAAATAGAGCAAGTTACAGAAGTCTAATTGGGAGACAATCTTATGTGGATCACCATGGCTAGGTCAGGAAGGGAGTGCCAGATGGGAAAACATCAGTCTAGCTCAGTGATGGCGAACCTATGGCATGGGTGCCAGAGGTGGCACTCGGAGCCACTATCTTTCCAAAAAGTTCCACAAGTTGGGCACAGAAAATCACCCCTCCCACACACACACACACACACACATCTAGGCTGGCCTTGGCCACTGAGCACGACACAGTGAGCAGGGAGAACACCACGGTGAGCAGGGAAGACTCGCCTGGCAGGCCTGGTGCCTGTGCTCTGGGTAGCTGCTGACCAAGGGGGAGGGCACAGAGGAGGCAGAGATGCTAGAGAGGCACAGAGCAGTATGCGCAGGACTTGCTGGCCCCTGCTCAAGCAGGTGGGGTGGAGGAAGAGGGAGCCAACCGGTTTTTCCTAAACTAAAACCTCAGCATTCAGGTTAAATTGCCGCGTTGGCACTTTGTGATAAATAAGTGGGGTTTGGGTTGCAGTTTGGGCACTCGGTCTCAAAAAGGTTCACCATCACTGGTCTAGCTGCATGTGTGCCCTGTGCCTCCCTGGTAAGGGAGGCATTCAACACCACATCCAGGCTTCTGTAAGCAAAGGTGTCAGTTGCACATCATCAAGAGCCAGAAGTTATTTCCTTCATTCGAAGGGTCTTTTGCAGCTCTTTCAGAGAGGTTGAGAAGTTGGGAGTCAGCAGTAATCACCATGTTTTCCAGCTTGAGCTACCAACCTCTTTTGGGAAGAAACACCCAAGTTGTGTATCCCTTACAGATGGAATAAAGATACAAGGAGACTGAAAGAGAAGTCCACATCCTTCTGCTGATAAGCCTGACAAAAACCAGGAGATTTTCCTAAGACGTACAGAATGACAAACAAGAAAAAGAGTTTAACTGAAGCCATATTAGAAGATATTCCCAGATGAGAAGGCACCAGAGTGAGATAGCTGTTTTAAGACAAAAACATTCCAGATCTTATTACCCCCTCAGTTGGCGAGTTGTCAAAGTAAAACTGGAAAACAAGCAACTTCACTGACACATCAGCAGAGAGGAGAAAATTGAGCCCTTTATAAAATGATGGCAAACTATGGAAACCTGTGGAAACAGTGACATCTAGTGGACATCAAGGAGTCTACAAGAAAGGGGTCGTTGTTCCTTGAAATAACTGAAATGGCCACAAATCTTATGAGGATATCTGCCAGTATGCTAAGGTCGATCCCCCACTGAGGATTAGATGCGTGCTTGTCACACAAAATATCCAGGTTTCCAGCAGAACTCCCCACTTCATCAGCACCAAACACGCTTTCATCCCGTTTCTGGCGCTCCCCCCCCCCCCCCCAGCATGTGTTATTTTAGAACCTGCAAGAAAGTTGACCTTTTCAAAAAATGCATGGGCAATCTGGAGCATTGGGGAAGTTGGGGGGGGGGTGAATCCGGATTCATTTTTCCTGCCGCTGGTTATGACATGGAGCCTCCCATCCAATGAGAACTCAGTGGTCTGTGCGCGATGCGTGCACAGCCTTTTCCCCCCCACAGACCAGAGATCCACGTGGATACGAAGCAACATGGGACAAGTTTTGACTGATTGACTGAGTAGAAGGCAATACAAAGTAGTGCTACATGTCGCATCCATGTGGATCTGACTACATGGAGACGCGCGGAAACAGGGCTTCGCTTTAATCGCTCGTTTCTTCGTTTCTGCATAGGGTCGTTCTGCGCATGCTTGCAGAGACGTCGATCCAGAAGTTTGAAAATTTTAAAAAATTCCCACCCCAACACAACACAACAGCCAATCAGGATAGCCCCTGAGCGGATCGCGTGTTCAATCCGCCTCAGTGGGGAATCCTTCATTGATGCTGAGTTTCTGGGAACAAGGATCATTTGTGGGGCAGAAGCTGCAGCGGGGACATTGAAACCATGCTGAAAAGGTCCCGGTTTTTCTCAAACTGGTTTGAATCTACATTCATTTTTTCGGTGGGAAATTGACCTAAGTCTCAGGGCAGAAATTCCCTCTGAAAGGCTGTCAGTACCTATATGTCAAAGCTCATGAAGGATATTAAGGAGATGAAACTATCTTTCCAAAAAGTTCCACAAGTTGGGCACAGAAAATGACAGCTGTACAGAGGTAACAAAAGGAAAATGGTGCTAGAAGAAAAATATGTGTCCTTAGAAAATATACTCTTTCCTGTCTAGACATCTTGCAAACCTGCCCAGACAATGTTCTTTCTATAAAGACTACCAAACCAGGTTTGACTAAAAATGTATTGAAGAGAGGTACATTCTGGTAAATGGACATCCTGGGGAATGACTTCATGAGGATGCTGTTGCAGTCAGGAAGTCAAGATGGAAAGAAGCCTCTATACTGACATATCCTATATTAGCCTTGCTATACATTGAACAGTGGTTTAACCCAAGTTTAACCTACAGATGTTTTATCAGAAAATTTTGCAGACGTCAAAACGCCAATAATCTCAGCGAAAAAGCATATATTTTACTTTTTAACCTAAGGATAACAATACCACCAAATGTGCAAGGCTTCAATAATATACTCCAACATTTCATTATAGCTACAGTTTTAATGACACTCACTGCTAACTCTAATTAGCTTGTTAGAACAGCATGTCATATCACACCATTAGTTATAAGCCTCCAGCCACTAAATATTGGAACTATAATAATTTTACGTGGAAATCTTTGTAGGTTGAAGTGAGTAATTTTTTAATCCTTTTTTATTATCACATTCCTATCCTCTAGAAAACAAAAATTTGCCTACAGCTATTTCCACAAGTTTCTTATGCTCAGAAAGGTCCAACAGTATATAATCTTCTTTCAGAAATTTCCTATAAAGGAATTTCCTACATACCCTTTTTAATATTGAATGGAAAAACTAAGGATATATAATAGTTCTATAAATACCTAAATACATAAAAGTCCAATAAATCATCAAACATAAAAATGTTATCAGTTTCAGAAAAGCTTCCTTTGAAAACCAATGTTCTTGGGAGTCTCTGTCATACTAAAGCAGGCAGCATTTTGAGTAGGTCAGGAGGCACCAAGCTGTAAGTGCTACGCAGGGTTAACAATGCCTCAAGAAGATTTCACCTCTAAACCATGGAAATAATAAACGAGGATTTTCTTTTCATTAAAAAGATGAATTACACAATGTTGAAGAACAGAATACAATAGTAGTAGTAAGGATACTATTTTATTAAAACATTTCTGCCACGTTTTCCTCACTGAAAGTACACAAACCTTCTGGAAGATCTGTACTTTTTCATGATAAATAGGCAAATATGTTTAACAATGGCCAGATTATACAAAAGCATAAACCATATTATTCATGACACTAGAATGTAATTCTGATATCAATATTCAATAAGAGTTTTGACATATGAAATCTGACTTCTGACATGGACACAGACCTCTCACAGTTATTATTCCATGGCAGCATAACATAGTATCCAGGTTTCCCGTCTCTGGATGGGAAAATTCCTGGAGATTTGGGAGGAGCCTGGGAAGGATGGGCACCAGGGGGTGGGGGGCAGGGACCTCTGCAGGGTATAATGTCACAGAGTCCATGCTCTAAAACAGCCATCTTCTTCAGGAGAATTTACGTCTGTGCTCTGGAGATTAGTTTTAATTCTGGAAGACCTTCAGGCCCCACCTGAAGGTTAGCAAGCCTAGTTGGATCCAATTAATGCACTTCACAAAGTCAGGAATCTTCTTCCAACCGAAAAAGACTTCACCCAAATGAAAGAAGACTCCCCACAGCAGAAGAGAGAACAGCTTCAACTCATAAATGGAAATAAACCATTCAAGCAGAGTATGCTTCCACCCTAAGCTCCAGTAGTGATAATAACCAGGTTCTTTTGTTTGTTACAAATACTAAACACACTGCAAAAAAGGAACATTTGGGTCATTTTTTCATCTGTGTCCAACAATATACCCATTTGAATTTGAAGAGATTAACAGGTATCCGAAAGTGTAAGAAATCCCAAATGGTAACCCAAAATGAAAGATCTCCAATTATTTATTCACTTAATTTATACCTTGCCTTTCTCCCCTAGTTCTCCTTTCCTCCTTTTTATTCTCCCAACAATCCTGTGAGGTAGATGAGGCTGAGAAAGAATGACTTCTGGGAAAAATTCATTGGGAGGCAGAGCAGAGATCAGAACTTGGATCTCTCAGCCCCTAGATGACACTCAAACCACTATTCAACACTGGGTTTCAAGTACTTTCTAGTAGTTAAGTTGCATTAATGGAATACCAAAAGACTAGTAAAATAATGTCCGGGTTTTTCGATCTGGATAAAGATGCATGAAAAGCAACGGTCTCTGCCCAAATTTTAATTTTATTTGGGTTGGGGGTATCCAACTTTACACTGAGAAATTGTTGGAGATTTGGGGATGTAACCTAGGGGAGGTGAGACGTGGGAAGGAACTCAGCAGTGTATAATCCCACAGAGTTCACTGCCAAGTAATCATTTTTCCAGGAAACTGGAGAACCGGGTTTAATTCCCTACTCCTCCACATGAGTGACAGACTCTATCATGGTAAATCAGTTTGTTTCCCTTGCTCCTCCACATGAAGCCTGCCAGGTGTCCTTGGGATTGTCAAACTTTTCTCAGAATCTCAGCTTCGCCTATCTCACAAGGTACCTATTGTGGTGAGGAGGAAGGGAAGGTAATTGTAATCTGCTTTGATACTCCTTTTGATAGATAAAGTGAGGCATTAAAAAACCTCTTCTTTTTCATCACCTAGATAGGTGTCAAACTCGCGGCCCTCAAGATGTTATGGACCACAGTTCCCATCATCCCCTGCCTGCATGATGCTGGCAGGGGATGGTAGGAACTGTAGTCCATAACATCTGGAGGGCCGTGAGTTTGACACCTGTGACCTAGAGATCAACTGTAATTCTGGGAAACCTCCAGGCCCCACCTGGAGTAAGGCAGCTGTATTTTGCACACTTTTTTTCCTGTTATCAGCTCACTGAACAGATACACATTGGAGCAGCAGCTCAATTACAATAGTTTCCCAAATGGAGAATTGCTAGTCTCCTTGTTTTTTAACTCAGTCGAAAGCAAATAAACACCAGTGAGTCAGAAAGAAAAGCCCAGATGAAGCAAGCGCTCATGTGCTTAGTAAGGCATGTGTCATGGGGGAGGGAGTTAAGAAAAGAGAGATGATTATTAAGGTTTTTATATGAAGGGAGTATGTGAAGACAGTAAGTTTACAAGGTTGGGAAGAACTAGTCAGAAAACCGAATATAAGAGCAAAGCATCTCTAACTTTTCTTAAGAAATTAATATTATTTTGAATCACAATTATCAACACAATCAACAGTTATCATTGCCAAAATTAGTTCCTCTAAGAAACTGTCCTCAGTATCTTTAATAGTACTATAAGAAAAGTAGAAGGTCCTTGTATGATTATGACTGGGATATAGTATAGACATTTTCCAAAATGTCTGTAATAAAACTAAATAGACAGGGAAGCCTCTGTACCACATGTCTAAAGGACAGCATTATTTACTGGGTGCTGTGGAAAGGGTGAGACAGCCCTCTGGATAAAGCTAAGAGGAAACAGCTTTCAGAAAGGAAGACATGCTCTATAATCACTCTAAGGGCTGATAGACTTAGTAAGGAGACTAATTTTTTTCCCATGTTACTTAGAAAAGTCTGCAGTTCAAATGGAAACCTACTAAATGTATAACTTGGGGACTGCACACCAGACCTAAGGAAAATAAACAATGAACATTTTCTTTATAGTATAATGATATGAATTTACTTAAACAATTGGAGGGAAAAGTGGATAATGTTTCAGTTAAAACTTTCTTCAGATAAATCATCTGTGAATGAATTTATCACACCATCTGTTGGAAATAAATCATGCACTCCTGAAGGCCACATAGGAAACTGCAGTCATAACCTGAGAGTTTTTTAAAAAAAATAGTTTTCTGATCTTTTATCCTTGCTATAAAATTTAAAACCATTACATTTGCAGAAAAATTGTGTTAGAGCATGTGAGTGAAAACATGAATTAACCTGAGATTTCTACAATAAAATTCAGTCTGGAAAACTAAGCAAGTTCTCAACCATCTTCACTGCAGATCACTACAGTTTACTTGGTTTATATATTTCTCCAACTATTTACTGAGTATATTTTTGAGACAAATATCACAGGAAACATTCATTATAAAGCACTGAAATTATTTCTGGGACAAATTTCAACATGAAGGTGGTACTGTATATTTGTTTACTAGAAATGTAAGGTTAGGCCTAATGCTTGTTGTATGTACATACAAAGCTTTTCTAATCCCAACTGATATTAGAAGAGTAAACATGGCACACAGCATGTATAATAGTATAATGATATGAAATTGATATGAACCTAATATGAACAAAAATGCCTGCAATAATCTTGTAACATAAGGAGTATCAAAGTTTTCCTTCAATACACATAAGCTTCACAAAATGCAATATTTAGTTTTCAATAACTAAAAGACATCCAAGTTAGTTCAGTTGTCAAATTTGGCAATAGATGCATCTAGCTACAATGTAACAAATAATAAGTCTGTCGTTCTACATTTTTTCCCCTGAATTGTTCTAAATCTGTTATCAGAAATCTGATAAGAAGGGAAAGGTAGGAAAAAAGCTAGCAACCTTTCAGAGGGGGGGGAAAATCCTTCCCCTTAGAAAATACAATGACTGAAAAAAAAGCTATCTCAGGCAGTGAGTTTCAGAAGCTCTGCAACATCAGCAAATGGCAGTGCAATCCCTTTTCTCTTCTGATAGTAATTGAGGAAATGACCCAGGAATGGCAAAAATTGCAAAAAACAAATACTGACTAGGTTTTTCTTTATTCTCATTCCCAAAACATTAGTGCCATTGGTAAACTTAGTGCCATTGGTAAACTTGCCCAAGGGGTCATTTCATGCCTCTTACCTTTTTTTGAAGAACATTAATTTTTCTTTCTTTGACTTCTAACATGTCTTTCATATCGCGAATTTCTCCAGCCAAAGTTCCCTTTTCTTCTGTGAGGTCTTGCAGTTGTTTGGTTTTTTTATTAAGGAAACTTTCTTTCTCTTCTAAACGTAATCTCAAGGCATCAACCTATAATAAAATATGCATATGTAGAAAAGTTAATGAATGGCTTGGTAAATGTCCATCACAGCAAGATTTCTTGTATGGATGTATTTCCCCGAGCCCTGCTTTCAATTTCCATTCTCCCTGCACCAAGCAACATAACTTTAATTTTCTCCGCTCCAGAGTAGGGGAAATTTGCCAGTGAGCAGGGCTTTGCCCCAGAGATCGTTCCTCCTCCCACCACTAGCCCCTCCTACTCTCTCCACTTCCATGCCCACCTCGCCACTTCCACCTTTTCAGATGTGTTATTCCTTCAATTTTTTGTTATTTATTATATTGATATATTGTTATAAACAGAGAAGCACTGCAAAATCACTGCCTCTTGCTACATTTGAAAACCAGGAACTTTGAGTGTCGGGGGGAGGGGGGAGACATCAGTTCTAGAACTTGCCTCCTTTTTTCAGCAGATTTTGGTTCAGGGAATTGATTTGCCTCTTTCTTTGGGGGGGGGGTATTTTTGGAAAGGGCCTACAATATTGATATAACTGCAATTCAAAGGGGAGGGTGCAGTGGGAAGGGTGAAACCGCGATGCAAAGGTGCCGTTTCTTTTGAAACCTGGTTGTATCTGGCCTTAATTTCTCAGTGGGGAAATGGCCAATGATAAAAGGTACTTTGTGTCCCAAAGAACATGTGGATCTCCCACTGCAGGCCAAAATCCAACAGTATCCCCGAGGACCAAACCTGCTTATTCAGGGGCATGCAACCCCTTTCAGGACAGACTGACAACTCTGTTTTTGAGTAGTGTTGTCACTGGCCAACAATACCTCAGGTCTTGTCTGGATTAACCATCAGTTTGTTGGCCCTCATCTGTTTCATTACCATCTCCATGCACTTGTGCAGGATTTCTATAGACCCATCTGATCCAGCTATTAGAAGTAGAAGAAAAGTTGGATGTCATCCACATATTGCTGCCACCTTACTCCAAATCTGATGATCTTGCCCAGCAATTTCATGTAGATGTCTAATAGTATAGGGTCAAGATGAAACCTTGCAGAACCCCACACCATAAATATCATGGGGCCGTGTAGCAGTTTGTCAGCAGTACCTTACACACACACACACCCGTTCTTTCCGTTGGAGGAGGTTTGATTTACCACACTATATTTTCTTGCCTTTTTAGTACATGGTGACACCAAAACATTCCTTCAAAACCCTCAGTGTTAAACACACAGAGAGAGAGAGAGAGAGGGAGGGGCATCATATCTACATCCTGCTCTTCTTCCAAGGACCTTGTGGTAGCTTATATAGATTATTTCACTTTATCCAAATTGTAACCCTGTAAAGTAGGTCTGGCTAGCAGAGAGTAAAGCCCAGAATGTCATGCAGGAGCAGCAGTGGCGTAGGAGGTTAAGAGCTCGTGTATCTAATCTGGAGGAACCGGGTTTGATTCCCCGCTCTGCCACCTGAGCTGTGGAGGCTTATCTGGGGAATTCAGATTAGCCTGTACACTCCCACACACGCCAGCTGGGTGACCTTGGGCTAGTCACAGCTTCTCGAAGCTCTCTCAGCCCCACCTACCTCACAGGGTGTTTGTTGTGAGGGGGGAAGGGCAAGGAGATTGTAAGCCCCTTTGAGTCTCCTGCAGAAGAGAAAGGGGGGATATAAATCCAAACTCTTCTTCTTCTTCTTCTTCTTGCTTTGAAAGAAATCACATTCGAGTCTCCCAAGACCACATCCAGCAGCCTAGCCATTATGGCACACTGGCCTATTATGTCAATGAAGAAACTCTGCCTAGATTGCACTGTGACTCTCATTCCCATATTGCTTTCTTCTCCTGCATTTTTGACTTCAAAGCATTTTTTGTGAGTTAAAATATCTGTTGGATGTAGCAGAACTGGCGTTTGTCACAGCACAGGCTTGCAAACGCAGGTATTTTTCCAAATTCAGTAGGCTCTAACACAATTTGTTACATTATCAACTAGTTTCTGTTACACGGTAGTCACATAAAGCAGCCAGCATTGATGGAAATTAAGTAAAATGAAACATGAAATGAAGGGGTTTTTTTCCACCAGAACCCGCTGCTTAAAAATCTCAACCTTGTGTGCATTTAATGAGCATCTCATCCTAAGCAACTGCAGGAGGTTCAGTTGGAAATCAGTACAGTTCCTAAGTTAGCAAGGTGAAAAACAGACTGGAAAAGCATATTAACACCTCTTTACTTTATAGTAACAAAACATCGGCTAATTGTACCCAAACACTTTGCCAGTGCAGTTTCACAGGAGTTGCCAGTACCGTTTCTTCTCTCATTCCTTTCATGTCCTTCTATCTTTGTTCTTTCCACTGTTGCCCACACCCTTTCTGGTTCAAAAGAAGAAGCATTCATTCAAATAGAGTTGGCAAAGGAGTGTGGGTTTCTTTGTTTTTTGTGGCCCGCTGGATAATTGAACATACACCCAGCTCTGCTACCAGGATGCCAATGCTATCTTATAAAGGCTGCTGTGACTGGACAAATTGTGCAACTCCCACAAGAGACCTTTCAAAGATTCTATTCAAGGCAACATAAAAAAACAAACAAAACCTATCCTCATCATCAAGAAACAGACAGGTTCCTTCATACAGCCTAAACCCCACGCCCACAATTCAACAGCACAGGATGGGAGGCAGATGTGAAAAGGCAAATGCACAACATGTAGAATGAACAATCCAAATCATAGAATACAAACGCAACTCAGAGAAAAGAGGACTGCTTCTATCTGATACTGGCCACCCTTAGGGCTAGATTTGCGAATAAAGAAGCAACTACTTCCTTTTAACAGTTTTAGAAGGCAATTTTATCTATACGTTGTTTGCTATGATGCTTTAAGTTGGTATTAAAATATTGCTTTTCTTTCTCTAAGGCCCCTTCCGCACACGCAAAATAATGCGTTTTCAAACCACTTTCACAACTGTTTGCAAGTGGATTTTGCCATTCCGCACAGCTTCAAAGAGCACTGAAAGCAGTTTGAAAGTGCATAATTCTGCATGTGCGGAATGAGCCTAAGATTTTAGAGGCTATATATATGGAAATGTTTGTTTTACACGCACACACACCCTTTCTATGTATGTGTGTGTGTGTGTGTATTATGACCTAAGGCTATATACACTAAACACTGACTGACTGACTGACTGACTGACTGACTGACAGTAAATGAATGCAACCAACATTTAAAGAGCATTTTAAAAAGAATAGTTGGGTAAGTTAATTTATATTAATTATCCTTCATTGGTTTGGAAGCAGTATATGGGGGGAACTTGTGTGAATAAATGTTATTTAACTGGTATTCTGTTCTAAGTTTTGAAATGCTAAACTTGTTCTGAACATAAAATCTTTGCAAATCTATTTTTGTAAGTCATTTGGGGACCAATTTGGATGATGTATTAGATCTGAAGATGCATGTCTCTTCCTGTTCTTGAAATGGCTCAGTTCATTTCCATACACTGGCGAAAAAACATATACTGAGTAATGTAATTTAGGGATTTTCTTTTTATTATGGATTCTGGATAAGTATAACATCATCACAGAATGTGAACAGAAATTATTTCTGCATTTTTTAGAGCAGACTAGGACCCAAAAAGAAATGGCTTCAGAAGACTGACAAGTGGGAATCCACAAGACTTGTAGGGGAAATACCACTGGGCCCCTGCTAGAGCCTAATTTCTCGGTCCCCAGTCCTTTATTTTCCTTGTTTGGACCTCTCCTGTCACTTTCCCCCTCCATTTTAGTACTCCAAAATGGCCCTCTTCTTCCCTTTTTCCTAGCCCTGACACTTTAGAGACCCAGCATAGTGTAGTCATTAGACTAGGGCCCTTTCCACACAGCCAATTAAACCAGATTGGGGGAGAATTTTACACAGATCCCGATTCTAACGTGGATCTGCTCTGCATTTTCCCCTCAACCCATTTTTTTTGCCAATCATATTATGCGCAATTCTCTTGTTTTAACTCCACTTGCAACCACGGCAAAGCGAACGGCCACGGTTGTGAGCTGCGTTGAAACAAGAGAATTGCACATAATGTGATTCTCATCAACCCCTTCCCCGGCTCCCATCTGCGGAGCCATGTAGGGGAAATGGGCTGTCTCATGGCCTGGGAGGTCTCATGCATATAGCTTCGCAGGCAGGCAGAGAAACAAAAAAGCCAGGCAGGGAAGAAAAAAGGGCCCTCATGTGAGGGGCGTGCCCTGGCCAACACGCTGGCTGTCCACGGGGCAGCCAGGTGTGAAGGGGCCGAGGCGAGGGCGGGTTCATGTAACCCGCCTTCCCCCTGCTTTTATTGGCCCATGCAAAAAAGGTCCTAAGATGTGGGAGACCCAGGTTCAAATTTTCATTCAGGCACAACAGTGCTGTCAGCCTTCAAGGCTTAGTTTCAGTCAGTAAAAGGCAGAGGAGGGCATAGATCTTTTCCAGGGATGTTTTGGCCTTTGAGGAAGGATTCATTGGGGCCAGGCCAGCCACCAAACACTGGGCTAATTAGTACCACCCAACATATGTGACTCACCCAGGCCTGACTGCTTGCTACAGTTCAACAGCAGCCATCTCACAAAAGGCTGTGTGGTGTAGTGCTTAGAGGTACAGACCAGGACCTGGTGCTCAGTCTCATATTCTCTTCATAACAAATATCACAAAGTTATTATGAGAATAAATGTAGTAAGAAAGAACGGTGTAAATTGCTTTGTGACACCACTGAGGAGAAAGACAGAGCATAAATTATGCTGATAAATTACACTCCCATTTTTCAGTCCCTGCCACTTAGTTTTTTCTATTCCCCTGCCACTTGCGCCTTCAGTGGTGCCTACTTTCCTTCTCTTTGTTGAGTTTTCAGTCAACCACCCCACACATAATCTTGCAAGGTTTCATGCAATTTGGGCAGTATTCTCCATTGGGCTATTAACTTCCCCATACCAATTCTTTAAATCTTTCTGTGATCCATGTTTGTCAGAAAACTCAATTTCTCAGTATGTCTCATGTTGTACGAATTTTTTTGATCCACATTCAGAAATAGACACATGGCCATGTATCACCTGTAGCCCAGAACCAGAAAAGGACTTATTTCAATGGACTTTGTACAAAAAACCTGTAACCAAACTATTCCAAACTTTTAAAGGGCGGGGGGCAAGTTTAACCACTTAAGAAAAGAAGAAATAATAGACTGTACTGCTAAGAAAGCATCTAACCACACATTAAACTTTTCCTGGGGAAAACCCAGGGTCATGTCACAGACGTGTTCTGGAAGCTTTGAGCTTCCCAGATGTTCAGGGGGTCTGCTTTCAGTCAGGATCATGGCACACATCCATACATCTCCATTCTCCAATGGAGAAGCAGCTTCCCAGAGCCATTTCAGGTTAGGAAAACAGCATGGGCCGAAACTTCATCCCTTTCTTCCCGACCAGCAACACCCCCCCCCTCCCGCAGGCAAGCTTGCTTTACATAGTTCCACACAGAGTTGGGCCACCATGTAACAGAGCTCCTGCAATCTAAGCTGGGGAACTTAAGGGAAACGTAAAATTTAGTTAGGCTCTGAGGTAGACAACTTACTCCTGAAGGGACTACAGTGCCTTTTACAGCTGCATGTGAAGCAATAATGTGTAAAGTGAAACCTTCCCTATAACTATAATTAAGAAATTGGTCTGATGAACAGAGCCTAACGACCCACACTAAGAAGCAACACGTTGGGGGCAATATCAACAGAGAGGTGTACAGGAGATATTGAACTCTTAGGTAATTCAAAGTATGGGCACTAAGGCACAGGGGAAGATAGCAATCCTACTGGTAAGGAACTGTCCCAACTGGAAGATGGCCAGAAATTTGCCAGACAGCTGGACAGATGGCCAGAAATTTGCCATCTCTTCTTAAGGGGGAAGATGAGGACTATGCGCCTATGATTTTGAAACAGGCCTTCCCAGGTCTCAGTCAGAAGACTGTGCTCATTTCTTCCAAAGCTCTGCGGTGAACACATAGAAAAACACATAGCAAACTATGCTCATCGGACCATCCTGCTTCTAGATCAGGTAATTTTAGCCTTTTATTCCCCCAAATTCTACCTCTTCCAGACTTCTACTCTCGCCACTGTCTAAATCCTAGGCCTGTGTGAATTCTCTGCTGCTTTGATTTGTGTCCTGGTATGTTTATTATTATCACCTTTTTCAATACACTTGTTAAACTTTTACTCCATTCTCCTGCAGATTTCTTGTGGAAACCCATCTCCATAATCTTTGGCAACAAAGATCTCAAGATCGCTTTCCTAGTTTCTCACTATGGTCTTCCCTTTGCTAGTTCTAGGTGGCCTAGGTAACTCTAAAAGGGGCAGACTCAGTAGTGGGATTCAGACAAGACCAGAAAGACATGGGGAAGAAACCTATAGAATAGGGGTAGGTCAGATAAACAGCAGAATTATGAACTATTTATGGCTTATTTACAATTGCCCAGTGTTGCTGAATGTCAAGACATTGTTCACAGTGATCCTGAATTGCAGGTAAGCCCAAATGACTTACACAGTGCTTATCAGGCGTTCAGTTCACTTCCTCCCACACAGCACTTTTCCCCACAGAAAATCACCACATGCCACCTCACAGTTCTTTTTAACCCCACTGAAGAGAAAGAAAACAGCATCTGATGGAATGGTTCTTCCTCTCCCTCCACTCATAGCAAGTCTGCCATTTTATCTACTTTTTTATCCTAGTCATATCTAAGTTAATAAGGAGCTGCCAACTGTTTAAAATTTTGTTTGTTCAGGTAACACTTTGACAAATTGTAATGCTAACACAGGAGGAGTGGGAGGAAGTTAAGCTACATTCTGAGTCAGAATTTAAGCATCACTTATAGCAAAAAACATAAACACACAAACACACGTTTTGGAAGAGTAACATGTGTTAGTACTTGACTTGATTTTTCCCCTTAAAGCTTCTAACACCAGCTTTATCTCACTGAACTTACCTCACAGTTTTTATGTTTTCTATAAGACTATAGCTGCTATAATATTTTTGACTTACCTCAAAAGGAAGTGGGTCATTCATGAGTCAATGTTATTTCACCATATAATGATAGTTGTAAATTCACAATACTCAAAAACAATTCTGAAAACTGGAAAGGCTTTCATATTTTGAATATTCTGCCTGTATTGTTTGACATTCTTTTTAGAGAAATGAAAAGAAAAAAAACCACTAACAGGACTGCATAAAGCTATGTTAAGAAGCATGAATTTTACCAAACCAAAACTATATATAATACAATCCAGAAGCATCAATACAATATAAAGCATTTGCATCCTTCACAAGCTGATTTATGTTTAGCTACTTTTGAAATGTTAAGCTGAAACAAAAATTAATTGAGATGATGAAATCTGATCACAGCATTTTGTACCACTTATAGCTTCTAGACCAGGGGTCTGCAACCTGTGGTTCTCCAGATGTTCATGGACTATAAATCCCATCCGCCCCTGCCAGCATGGCCAATTGGAGAGCCGCAGGTTGCAGACCCCTGTTCTAGACACTCTTAAGCAGCACCCCACCTAATGCCCATTGTGGTAATCTAATCTAAATGTTAAAAGAGCATGAACCACATTGACAAGATATTTTTCCCAGGAAGGCCTCACCAAAACTGGTAAACAGACACCTCTTGCCACCTCTGCGTAGCTGCCACGGGAACATTCAGGGACAAATGACCTGGGAGTCACATCAGGGGCACAAAAATTGCACATTGTGCTGAGGCCCAGCCACACCTCTCCTCCTTCCCAGAAGTGGCTGGGCCTCAGCCTGCATCCGTTGGCCGGCCTCCATCCGTGGGCATGCTCTGGAGAGCCAGCCGATGGGCGCAGGGATGGCATACTCATCGCACTGAAACCCAGCCATGCCCTCCTGCTTCCCGGAAGTGGCTGGGCCTTGGCCTGCACCCATCAGCCACCCACCAGCCATGGGTGTGCTCTGGAGGTCAACCAACAGGAGGAGGGGTGGTGTGCACACATCGTGCTGGCCGAGACCCAACCACTTCCAGGAAGGAGGAGGGGCATGGCTGGACCTCAACCAGTACAATGTGTGCACGTTGTGCCGAGGCAAAGCCTGGGATGAGGGAGATTTGTACCCGTTGGCCAACTTCTAGGTAACTGGAGTATGTTGGGAGCATGGAAGTGCTGGTGCACGGGGGCCTGGTGCACGGGGGGGGTAATGCATGGGGGGCACAGGAAGCGGGCCATGGGGGGCAGAAAATTTGGAGTCTGCCCCGGGCTCTGAATGGGCCAGCTACACCACTGCACCTGGGTATGCAACAAAAGATCCAGGTGCAGCAGCACCCCCAAGCTCTTTTAAAAGGAATGCAGCCCCACCCAGATCTGGAAACATTGAAATACCTAGGTCAAACATTCCCCCACACATGGCTCCTCCATTTTGTCTGGATGAAGCTTCAGTTCATTAACTCTCATCCAATCTGTAGCAAGCACCGGTTCATGGGATCTGCTGGAACAGTGAGATAGAGCTGAATGCTATCCACATACTGAGGCCAATTCAGGCTAAGTCTCGGGATGACTTCTCCCAGTGGCTGCCTAGATACCACGGCAGTTTTCATCACTCATCTAAATGTTTAGAGCATAGCATAAATTTGCAACTAAGATGCTGAATAGCTGAACATATTTTGAATGGCTCAGCAAGAATCATTAATATAACAGTGAATGGGAAATAATAGTGAGAGCCCCATTTTCAATTGTCCTAGGAATGCAAAATGCTTTCCAAGTAATGTACTAGGCTTATATGTGCCATAGAAATGTTCTTCGTGCTAGAATTCACTCCAATAATTCAACCATTGGAACTACACTGTAGCTGACCAAAAAGGAAAGATGCCAGAGTCATCGAGCCCAAAGCACACTTCACTGCTTACAGATGCAGATGGCTCTGGCCTGAGTAAGAAAAAAGGTTATCCTCTGATATCTATGTACATTGCCACACCTAAAGGGACAGAACCTGGGAAAACCAAAATTCTCTCAAAGAGGAGATCAAAAAATCTTAGGACACACAAAAAAACAACCCTTCTCATCTTTCAGCTTGTGGCCAGGAAGGTATAAGCCAAGAAGGGCTACGAAGGGAAAGCTTCATCTGCTAAATCTCTGTATGTCGTGCAACTCTTGTATCCATGTATTTCAAGCAACGCTTAAAGATGCAGGAGCTCTGCTAGTGAAATTATTAGTTTTCTGATAGCTTTCTTTTTGTTTGTGGTATTTGTTCTTTCCTTTGCAACCATAAGTACTCATAATTTCTAAGATTAAAAACAGAAAAATATTGCAAATATTAGCTAATTTAGCTCTCACAGTATAACATAGGGTGTTTCCCTACTTGCCACGCCCCCCCGTATGCCCCACGCTGCTCTCAGCGTGCGTCATTTCTGGCGTGCGCCCGGGCTCTGCGCGGGGTCATCAAAAGGCGCCGTTTGGAAGAGCGCCAGGAATGACGCGTGCTGAGAGCAGCATGGGGCATATGGGGGGCGTGGCAAGTAGGGAAACGCCTTACATTATACTGCGTTGTTGCCGCCCCTGTAGTGGGGAATGCCAGGGGACCCCGCGCTACTTGTCTACAGTAGCGCGGGGCAGAAGGTAAGTGGGAAAACGCCCATATGTGTTATTGTCTGGTGTAGTGCCAAGTGTGCCACCAATTCTAAAACTGCCAACCTATTTATCTCTCCAACCTGTAGATAGACTTCTCTCTCCTTCTCACATCTAAATCCATCACCAGCAATTCCAAATACAGTTTAAGTCTGAGCTATCAACTCTCTCCCACCACTTTGTCATTTCCCAGATGCAGGAACTGAATAAACAAGTGCTTTGTTTATGCACCTCTCCCAAACTTCTTACAAGGTTTATTGCTTCCTTTTCATTTCCAGTTTATAGACTGCAAAATGACACTTCCCTTTGGCACAGGTGCATGTTCTCCAGGCTTCAGATCCCTGTCATAGTTTTCCCAACCAGAGCTAATCTAAATAATGTTGGACCACAGCTGGATCCAATTTCAACACTGAAATCTTCTTGGGCTATCTAGTGGTCCAGGGTTGGGTTTGTGCATGGGGGACTGATCTTGCCTGGGGTAAGCCACTTGCTTACCCCTTTTTGGGAACCTCCTTATGAGGTAGGGGTGGAGAAAGCCTGGGGTCTGGCAGCCCTGCTTGGGTTGAGACCACTTGCGCCCCCCTCAGCAAATGGGGGATTCTTCAGAATGTGGCCCACCGCCCGTCTGGAATTCCCCCTTTCATTGCTGCCCCGTTTAACTCAAGGGTGAGTTTATTTTCCTCAAACAGCGGGTTTGAGGAAAGCTGCTTTTGGGACAGCCTGCTTGGCTGCCCTGTTTTCAGATCAGGCCCCCATGCTGCGCCTCACGCTCATCTGTTCTTTCTTGTCAAAAAATGCAAATGGCTATGGCCAATTTTTATTTACCACAAATAAAGTGTTGTGTGTTATTTTCAATCAGTTGTACATTCATCACTAGGATAGCCAGTCCCTCCCTCTGGCGGCAATGTTGGACCACAGCTGGATCCAATTTCAACACTGAAATCTTCTTGGGCTATCTAGTGGTCCAGGGTTGGGAACTAAGCTTGAAGTTTTACCAATGGCTTCACTGTTGCATATTCCATTATCTTCAGTGGTACTTGCCCAGGAGAAGTATGTGTGGGCTCAATATTTAATAATCAACTAAAAGCAAGAATAGTGCAAGAGTTAATAGACAAGTTTATATAGTTTCTCCTCAGGCATATCCTATTGACTGGAGCCTGTGTTTTTTATAGTTTATCATCTTGAAAGAGGCTGTTGGAAGACTCAGCTGCACCTTGTGTGGAGAGATGGGGAAAGTGGTGTAACTTGGGGAAAGGTGTTATACAGAACACTTTTGGAGTTGTTGAATAATGTTGTTCTTAGGTTACTGATTCATGTGACCTTATGACAGGGCAGCACACTATGCTCTGCTTCAGTATCCTTGCTATATGTGCAATGGTATATGGTTCAAACCTGCCTCAACTTTACTTATAGTCAAAAGAATTGGTAATGCTGTGAAACCCATGAGAAAAACAGCCGATTTCTTAATAGCAACTAGAACAGAATACAATAATTTTGGCTTTAAGAAGCTATCCTCTTCAGCATTTTTGGTATTACTGCATTGCCAGTGATCAATTAAGTACGGCTGATCCTAATGCTGCAGGTTATCTAAGCATACAAGTTTCACACGGAGAATACAATACTGGATCCTTAGAAACTGGGATTGACTCCAGCCCCATGTGAAGAGTGCTGGTTTGAGGTCAGCAAAACTGTCTGAGCTGAAGCCTTGAATTTTGCATGAAGGCTACCTGATACTAGAATTCAGTCTAGGGCTTGCAGGGTCCAAACACAGACGTAAAAGGATTAGATTTCAGGGCAGGTTAGAGAAAATGTGTTGGCTCAAAACGCACAACAGGCCACTAAAAATGAAAAGGGACAAAAAATGGTTAAAGTTTGAAGCATGTGTAAATTATGTTATCCAATATACCCCAAATCTTTGTATAGGCAAAGGATAATATTAACTATTACACCATTTTATTGTGCTGCATAATTCTTAAGGGCTGCCCTGTAAGTCTATTTCAGCAAAAATAAACTGGAGTCTTATCAGAATATAAAAGCTCACAGAGCAATTCTATGCAGAGTTATTCTAATCAAATCCCATTGCTTTCAGATTTTACTGAAGTAACAATTCATGGGATTGCATTGTTTCTTCTGGACAAGAGTCTACTTTATTGCATGCATGACGTAGACTCACACTTTGCAGACATATATATTCAAGACAATACCAAGTAGGGAGTAAAAAATCCTTGAAATGCAAATAGTACTGTAGTTTTTTAAGGTAAAATCTAGCTGTGTTCAGGATAGGTATAGTGATAATTTACAATAACTATAATAGGTGATAATACAATCTTTCTATTCTTCTAAAATGACATCTGAGAAGTGGGTGAGGAAGCCGTGGTCTTTATTCAAGTCTTGAGAAATCTAGTCTCGTATTAAATACAAATTTAAATGCAGCATTTTTATACTGTAAAGTTCCCTTTTTGGAAAAATTGTGACATAGCAGTGGCAAAGCTGCAATAAGGCAGAGGGGATGCTGCACCCTGGGAGTGCGTCATTGGTGTCACGCGGGGGCGGAAAATCACCCCCAGACCCCCTCCTAGATGGGGGTGTGGATGGGGCGTGGGCACGGCACCCAATAATGCACCCACATTAGCGAAGGAAGTAAAAACACCAGTGCCCCACAGCTCCACAGTGGGCAAACCCAGAAATCCTAGCCACCAGAGCTACACCAGAATCAAAGAAGAAGAGGAGGAGGAGGAGGAGGAGATTGGATTTATAAGCTCCTTTCCCTTCCTTTCCCCACAACAGAGGTGGGGGTGAGAGAATTCTAAAGAACTGTGACTAGCCCAAGGTCTCCCAGCAGAAATGCAGGAGTGTGGAAACACATCTGGTTCACCGATAAGCCTCTGCCACTCAGGGTGGAAGAGCAAAGCTGGTTCTCCAGATTAGAATCCACCTGCTCTTAACCACTATACCATGCTGGCTCTCCAGCATCCAAATGGACACCAGTGGGAGGGGAGGTTGGCGGGCCAGGCATTCCTATAGGTGGAACCAGCTTTAGTTGCCTACCACTAGCATTACATCCCAGGAACACCAACATCCAGCCCTGCAGATTTACACCACATGGAAGTGCAATGTAAGCCAGTTTGTTCCACTGGATGATTCAGTCAGCTTTTTCTCCTTTCCTTACCACCCAAAGCCCCAGTGGAGGCCCAGTTACCTCTGTGGACCCCCACCCCCACCTAGATTCCAGTGTTAAATTAGCAACAGAATGTCCAAGGGGACTGAAACATCCTCCCACTGTTTCATGAATACATCAATTTCTATGTCAAATTTACATCTATATATTCTTCTGAAATATGGTCTTAACTATTTGCAGTATGCACACAGCAGAAGGGCACTGGCTGCTAACTAATGATGGAATATTCCTATTCCTGACTCTTCTCACATGTTGGCGAAATGAATAAGGAAATTGGTTGATGTATTATTACACTATCTTTCAATTGTTTTGAGCCTATATAGTAACTGGAGGTCTAAATCCAAAAGGTTTTACTATGTGACAGCACACGACTGCCTTGCTTTGAAAGCTTTAATGCTGCATATATTGAAACAGCTTTGCTCCGCCACCTCCAGGAACATTCTGTCCTTAAGAGAATTTGTCCTGGGATTAACAGCTGTTCTGACTGTTGGATCAGTAGTTTTTCCCCCCAATTACAGCACTGGAAGAAGTGGGCTACAGTCCACAAGAGTTTATTCTTGAATAAAAATTTGGTTAGTCCTTATAGTGCCATAAGACTCCTTTTTATTTTAACTTTTAAAGGGGCACTGACCTCTTTATCTGCTCAGAAAGTCAGAACCTTCCCAAGAGCTACACAAGGTGAATGGGTCAGAGGTGCCTGATACTGTACCACTGGTGAAGCTATGTGGCTGTGGATCTAATTGACACTAGGATGGGAAATACTGGAAACCACGTATACATGTTTGCTTGAGCTACCCAAGGAAGAACAGTCTTCAAGATTCAATAAGCTAGCAGTTGTTGGAACAGGTTATAACCGGGGGGGGGGAGGGGTTGAAGGCTTGGCTCAGCTAATGGAGCTTTTGCTTTGCATGGAGGTCCCAAATTCAATCCCAGCATCTCCAGATTATATGAAGGCTTTCACTTGTTTTTTAATGCAATTTTTAATTTGGACTTCAAAATCAAAGTCCAAAATATAAATAAAACCAGAAACTGACTAGATATCTTAACCTATAATTGTTTAAGGGTTTGGAATGTCTGACAATGAACCCTCAGTGAATCGCTGTGCAGGACTCATTTGCAGCCATGCCCTTTGTGTCCTGCGTGGCGATTGGCCAACTTTCTATCACCACTGTAACATTCTCCTCACTGCCCAATGCTTCCCAAACCTACCCATGTGCCCCAATGCCCTCTCCCACCCTCTAAACACCATTGCGCCACTGGGGGCAGTGGCGCCTTGCAGGGCCTACCACCAGTCTCTCAGTTCCCCACACACACATGCTCCTCCCACTCCAGAAAACCAAGCTGGTAAGCTGCCAATGACCTCCGGGTTCCCCACTCTCCCACCACCCTCAAAAGCTACCCTCACCTGGTGGGGCAATGGAACCTTGGTGCCCACTGCTCTGCAGGCACCACCATTCCCGCATGCCCACTTCCAACCCCCCCAACTACCACACCAGGTCCTGCAGAGCGCCAGTCATAAGTGCTGATTCTCACATGGCCCGGCAGAACTTCCCATTCCCCCACACACCAACTCCCAACCCCCAAACAGCAAGGCAGGCAGTGGCACCTTTCTCCCTGCTGTCCCCTGCCCCAGCCTGAGCCTCCTCATCCCCCACCCTCTCCCCACCCTCACCCTGGGCAGGCCTAAGCCTCCCCCTTCCACCCTCCTCAAAGGCACCACAGTAAACAACAATATTGCAGATTGTAATTTCTGCTTCATTTTTAGATATTCTAGACTTACATCCAAAGCTGACTTTATAATAATGGTTATTTACTTGGGACATAATTCCAAGAATTAACTCCATTACTAGTAGTCTTGTCTATTAATTAAACAGTAGGTTCCAAGTTAGGAAGATTAGAAAAGTCAGGGTCTGGTGACAACCAGCTATAAAAGCAGCCCAAGTAAGTTCCCAGAAGAAAAAAAAAAAGTACTGAAGACATCAGCAAGCGTAATCAAAAGATCAGAAATGTTTGCAGCCAAAGAAGTGAATCACCAAAATGTGATATGCCAGCTGGATCATCAGTTTCACAAGTGATAAAATTAAAGATCTAGCAGCCCTGGAGGCATGGAAACTGACAGATGAAATCATCAAAGTTGAAAATGAAAGGAGAATGGAAAACTGCCAAAGAAAATGGCACATAAACTTTGAGGGGGAGAAAATCGTCATGACTTATTTTGACTATAACTACAAAACGTATACAGAAGCCCCTGCCTATTTATCACATACATGGAAATCTAGTGCTGTAGGCTACACTTCCAGATCCAAATCTGTCAGAGAGTATAAAGAAATTAGACTACATTTTTAGACAGAGCTCCCATGTCAGTTCTATGTTTATAAATGGCAAACATTATTCAAGTGTTCTTGAAAGTTAGTTACCAATATTTCCTGTAAAAACTGCAGATAAACTACCGGTATTACAAACTTTTCTCCCTTTTGTCACTGATCACATATAGAATGAAAAAATAAAAAAGATTCCTGTTGGGTAACTGTAATCCCATAGGATTAAAAAAAAACTTCCATCAGAGCTGCTAGAATCTCTGGATGTGACTTTAAGTATGGATGTTCTGCTTCATCTCGTTGTTAATAGAGATAAATTACAACAAAATAGAACTCAGAAAAAGATCTTCACATATTACGTTTGTTATAGTACACTGAATATTTCTAAAAGCACATGAACAGTGCAATCGAAAACAGGGTTATACTCTTGTAAATCCACCAACTTGAATTTAAGGGTATAACTCTGCTTAGGACTGCATTGTTAAACATGTGAAGTGTTTATAATACACATTTTCACACAGGAAAGCAGGAAATGGTTTCAGTTTCTCCTTGAAGATATACACTATGTATAACCTGGGTTTCTTGCATTGTAAAGTGTAGCATGTGAAGCAATCCTAAAACCTCGTTGCTTCTTTCTGTGCTTTAAAAGATGCGCCAAAAAACCCCTCACATGCCTTTGTTATTACAAAGGATAAAAATGTTGATCTGTGAGAGACTCCATTATTAACTAATCCCCATATAAGTCATGTCAGTCAGACTAGCCATGGTTCTGTTAAGGTACTAGTCTGACTGACATGATTTTCAGGGGGATTAGTTCTTTGTCCAGTGAGAGACCTTTCTATTGCACCATTCCATGATAAGCAGTTGCTTTAGTCAGTTAAAAGGCAGCAGATTTTACTAAAAGTCCTTGAGGATGGGAACTGGAATGTCTCAGATACTAGCTTAGATGGCTTTTGCACAAGTAAAAGTGCTTTGGGTTCCTCTTTCCACAGAGAATCAGGCCAGATTAATCAAGCCTGATAAAAAGAAGAAAATGGATGGTTATAATGGTCAGGAGCCGAGGGACATTGTTAACCATAATGTTGAGAGAAAAAAATCATAGCAATGTTTTCTATCTGTAATTATCTGTAATGTTTTTACTCAGCAGTGAATACAAAAGGGAGCAACATGCAGCTAGCAATCAAATGACTCCATCTAAAAGCGGCTTCAGTTGTTAAATGCCTTCAAATGAATTCCCTGAATTGGTGCAGTGTTTTGTCTGTCCCAGAATCTCACAAAGTATCTGAGATTCCAAGTCAATAAAGGGACTGATCCTGATCTGAATTCCATATTGCATATTAATTCATTACAATATTGTGTTTTATTCAACAGTTCCAGTTTGAGTAAAATTGCATAATTAACCCACTCTCAGAAGTGGAAAAGATTAGCAGGTATTGATCTACTCAATTGACAACTTAAACAATTAAAAACACAAAACACACAAAAATCTTTCCATGTTGCAAAATTAAATGATGGAATAATCTAAAACAATGCTAGTTACTGCAATTACAGCATCAGATTCTGACTAATCTGCTTGTTCTGAAAATATCTAATTTTGCTTAGAAATGCACTTGAGAGACATGGTTGTAGAGTATCATGCTAGGATCAGGGAAATCAGGTTCAAGCCCCACAATGCCATGGAACCTAGTTAATCTTGGTCCAGCCCCACAATCTTAATCTTATCTCACAGTGTAGTTATGAGGATAAAATAGAAAAGAAAGATTTAAGCCACTGAGTCCCTATTGGGGCAAAAGGCAACGTATAAATGAAGAGTGTGTGTGTGTGTGTGTGTGTGTGTGTGTGAAGTTTATATGTGTATGTGTGTGTGTGTATACACATATACATACACACACACACACACACACACACACACACACAACTGGGACTGTACGTATACTTGGAAAATAAGAAAGCACAGGGTAGGGCATTTTGCTGTTCCGCAATATTCTTCCCATTCCTAAGGAAACCTCCAGTGACATGCAAAAAATGTGAAGCCAAATCTATTTATAATGACCCCCCATCCATATACAATAAGATCCCCCCCCCATCTATTGTTTACATCTTCCCCATTACTGGAATTAAAATAAATTCCAGGAGTTATCTTGCTTGACCTTCCAGTTTCCAGACTAGATGTGAGGGATGACAGCTGCCAGTTGCAAGGATATAATCTAAGTACGTCGGCAGGTATGAAAACTTGGCACTACAGCAGTGACTCCTGCAGCCTGATCTTATGTTTACTCAGAACCAGTGATGTGGGGTAGAAAAATTTCTACTGAAAACGTAACTCCTGCTGGTTTCAATATGGCTTACTTCCAAACAAAGCACACATAGGACTGGAGTCTAACTGTGGAATGAGGCATGAATTGCAAATCTATGTGACTTCTGTGTAAATATATTCTAAATTTCTTTACATTCTCATCTACGTAACACATACCCATACAAGGAATCACAAGAGTCCATAATATGTTTTTCTTTTTTAAAAAAAATCTTTCTATACTGGACTAAATCAATTGTTATGTTTGTAATGTGTTTATATGCTGTGAAATTCTGCTGCAATAAAATTATTGAAAAATATATTTCCTTAGCAACTGAAGTCTTCCATGTAAAATTAAAGCTCTTAGTGTAACTAGAAAAGGAAAGTGCTCCCCCAATTAGGACATTAAAAAGTTAAAAAATTAAAAAATTAAACTCCATTCTAATTTATAAAATCAAGCCACATCTCTATGTAGAAAGAGCTTGAATTAAAATAAATTCAACTGGGAAAACTTAGACTTGGTAAAAGTCTATTATGCAGAGCTACATGATTCTTTATGCCAGTGAACTTTTTAACTTTTTGAGTCAACAAGTTTGAATGGAGAAAGGGCACACAAAAAGAAGCCTCTAAAACCTCCCAATCATTTTTTTCCAGCTCAAAATCAGATGTGACAAGCTGTTTTTCCATTTGACAAAGGAACAATAATGGTAAAATTGCCAACTATGGATTGGGAAATACCTGAAGATTTGAGGGTAGAAGCTGGGAGGGTGGAGTTTAGGAAGGAGAGCGAACTCAGTAGAGTAGAATGCCAGACAATCTACTTTCCAAAACAACCATTTACTCTGGGAGAAGTGGAATAAATATTTTAGAGAAATAAATAATAAACGAGCAATCTATGTAGTCTGGAGATCAACTGTAATTCTGGGACATCTCCAGCTCCAACCTGGAGGCTCCCATTACAGGTTCTGCTGGTGTGGGGAAATCAGTGGTCAGCAACATAGTAGAGATATGGCCTGCAGGAGGAGGTAGCTTGATGTGATTATTTTCTGGATAAAATCGATTGGACTCTACATCAGCAGGTTTTGTCATTTTAAGCCCTATCATGTTTGGGACCATCAAACCTGAAGGACAGCTTACTCCCTTAAGAATCTATCTGACCTTGACAGACCAATGATTTGACTCAAAGTAAGATAATTTCAATGGAACAGTTAAGCAATTACTTAATCCTCTGTCACTAGGATCTTAGAATTATTCAGTTCTTGACTGGATTGTGCTTCTACATATGTTGTTGGATCTTAATGAAAGGGTGAGACCCTAGGACCATGGTGGTGAACCTTTGGCACTCCAGATGTTAAGGACTACAATTCCCATCAGCCCCTGCCAGAATGGCCAATTGGCCTTGCTGGCAGGGGCTGATGGGAACTGTAGTCCATAACATCTGGAGTGCCAAAGGTTCGCCACCACGGCCCTAGGACATGCGAAAATTGGCTTACCAGGCTTGGACCAGCTAGAACGAATTAATTAATTTATCAATTTATCAATTTATGTATTTTATTTTTTAAAGATGCTTTGGAGACCTCTTGGAAAAAGAACAGCCCAAAAGGGTTCAAACAAAGTTCCATAGAAACTACAGGTATCTAGTATCTAGTATCTAGATTCTAGAACAAGTACAGATAGGAAGTGAGAGCATGCAAAAGTCGACGTTTATTTTCAAAGCTTACTACATAAACAGTAGGAAGCGTTAAAAATAAAATTTACCTATCCATTTCAAATGCACTATATATAGGTGGGTTTCAATACACTGCAAATATAAATCCAAGATTTGTAAAGTTTATTCACCCCGCTTGTATAAGATATGTCAGTTTAATCATTACACACAATTTCCACATTCTATAAAAACCATTCTAGTTGGTACCTGAGTAAGTCTGTTCAGTAGGCATATGAGGCATTCACATAGGGAATCTGTCTGTCATAGAGCCAGGGTAGAATAAAGCCAGCCCTCCCATGGTGTCACATGTGTGGCTGTGGTGAGTAACACTGTACCAATGCACCCAAAGGGTGGATGGGGCTTCTTTCATTGCTGGGTCCAGGGTAGGATCAGAAGGCATGGTGCCACACTGGTGTATCTAGGTGGTAGGCACAGCCTTCCCTTGTTCCTGGGTCTGGGATTGATGGTGAGAACAACTTCAGCACAGAGGAGAGGGAATTATTTATATAGGGTGCCAAAAACCTTTGGGCCACCCTGGGTGGTACATTTTCATCCTTCCAGTTTGCTACATGATCTATCAACACATTTTCAATCAGTTCTAAATCTTTTTCCATCACTGTACCTCTCATATAACATAGCAATATATCCCTAGGACCCATCAGCAATCTATAACTTGTAGTTTCAAACATCTGGTCTAAAATGTTAGAGAAAGTATCTGGGTTTTAAGACATGTCTAAAAGGTATGATTAAAGCCTTTTTAAAGTGCCATAACACCTCCAGCATTCATCATTATTTGTGTTATACATCAATGGTACTACATGAAGTATCTAATATGAATGATATTGGGTTTTAAGACAGTTCTCCTTTAATCCTTCAGAGATTAGTCTTGGACAATATTACTCTATATCCACTCCCAGCCAGAATCTAAAATATTTTGACCTAAATCCTTTCCCCATTTTTCTTAAACAGAAAAATTGAGTGATCTAATTCTAGCAGTATTGAGTACAATAGAGTGACATTTTATTGCTTATAATTTGTTCACACTCCTTTTTTTGGCTAGCTAGCTCACCATATTTCTTTAATAAGGCCCATATATTGTGTCTGAACTGAACATAACAAAGAAAGAGTTCTCCTGAGGTATTAATTCTGATAGCTCATTGTAAGACAAAAAGTCCCATGGTGAAATAAATCTTCTGAAGTACAGGTAATTAACTACCTTTCTCCCTAAGTGAGGTATCTCCAAATAATGGCTGTATTATCAAATTGTTCATTAAAATGGGCACTGAACTTTAAAATGATTTTGAGCACAAATGCTCACTAAACTAATTCATAAACTAATGGTAGAAAAGCATGTTTGATGAGGAAAAAACCCTTTCATTTTGTGATGGACCTTATTGTCATATGCATCCTTTTACTGACAACAGATTATGCATGTTTGAGATTAAAACACTTGGCAGTGTGAGAAGAGTTGTGCTAATGAAGACAATATCTCTGCCTCCCCATTACTGATTTCATTTTGTATAAACCCCCACCACCACCACCTTAAATGTTGTTTCTGTGGGTTAGGGGACTTTAGGAACAGTGTGCAAAAGGGAGCCTGTGGGAAGGGCACAGACAAAAAACCTTCCTCCCTTCTTCCACAGATGGAAAAACCACTGCATTGGAGGAATTACTGCATCCATAGAACAGCTACTCAATATCCAAGTATAAGGGGCAAAAAACAGAGATCTAATTGGTGTCAGTTGAAAAAAATGGTTGAATGGTCAAAAAAATGGTTGAATGGTAGAATGGTCAAAACTATGCTTTCCTGATGGACCATAATATGGAATTATTAATGCATTGCCTATTAATGCAGTTGCCTGCCTTTAAAGGTTTGTTTAGAGTGGAGTAGTGGTTAAGGTATTGGACTTCAACCTGCAGTCAGCTACTGAATTTAGCCTTATGCAATTAAGTTGCAATGTTTCAACTTTCCAACTACTGCATTGTCCTTCTTTTCAGCTTGTTGGCAGGAAATTCAACTTCTTTGTGCTAAGTCTGATCATAGACATTAATCTAATATGTACAGTTTCCCACAGATTTTTGCATTTAAAAGGCATGTTGATATAGTGTACAGCACAATTAAACAGTAGAAAGTATAACTGAAATCTATTGAGTAAATCAAAATATGAAGAACAGATGTACCTTTTTTTAAAAACATAGAAAGAACTTTTTTGAGCATTGAAAGAATCCAAAAAAGGTTACACTCACAGACTTCAGTCTGTCTAAATATGTGAAACGTTCACAGATTAGGAGGTGAACGTCTGAAACCAGAGAATGGATCAGACTAATGATCCAAGTAGTCCAGCAATCTGTTTTACATAAGAAGCTGATTTGATGCCCTACAAAACCCTAAAGCAAAGCAGGGAGCTATCCCTTGCTGTAGCCCCTTCACAGCCCCTCAGCATTTGATATTCAAAAAGTTACTGCTTTTGAGGTTCCGGTTTACCATCCCATGTTAATACATTCTACCAGTTAACTAGTCTTACAACTGGGTGCAGCATTGCCAAATAAAACAATGGCATTGTAAAGGCTACCAACATTTATTCTAGCATTAATTTTTATGACCTCTTCAGATGCTCACTGAAAACAAATTCTTTCAGAAGTTTTAGAAGGAGTGTCATAGAAAGAGGAGGGAAGTACTTAGAACAGAGGGAGGCTCAGTGTGAATCGGGTCATAACCCTTTCACGTATATTTCCCATGTAAGGGACTGGAACAGTTTTGGTCGTTATGCATAATGGATGTTGATCAGAGGTTCCAGCCTCACATAGAATTCAGGCAAAGTACAAAGAAGGACAAACAACAACTAGGGAGAAAGCAGTCTAAAGCATAAAAAAATAACATATTTAAAAGTGGCAGAAAAAAGTGAGTCCAGTGGCACAATTAAGACTAACAATGCATGAATATGAAAGTTTATACCAAGAATAAAACTTTATTGGTATTAAAGGTGACACTGGACTCCGTTTGTTTCCTGTTGCTTCAGACCAACACCTAAATCTATCTCAAAAAAGCAGTATCTGGTGAGATACTTGAATTCATAATGAATAAGAAAATTCAAATCTCCATCAAGGTCAGGATGATTTGAAGCACTCCTGCGTATTATCCACCCGTATACAGATGTGCACAGCCTGGGACTTTGTAAATATCAGAATACATGATTCTCATGGTCAGGTTGGTTATATTCTAAGAGTTGCTACTAGAAGATATTATTAGTTTGGGATAAAAGTGAGAGGCCTGAATCTCTCTACACAAACACTTTAAAAATCCTTATATACACACATGCTCTATCAGAACTGTGGACTGAACATGTATACACATAAATATTGAAGACAGTTTGACTACTGTATCAACTGAAAAATGTGAGATCACAGCATGCCATGTCAATGGTGATTTAGGAACTCATAATGTCACTCTTTTAAACTTTATAGTCCAAGAATTTAAAGGCATTAATGAGAATCCTAAATATTTATGGAATTCTCCACCATCAAAATTTGTGTCACCTCAGGTGTTTCTTTTCTTCCTTTCCATGTCTCTCCTGTTCCCAATTCTAAATCTCAGAAATTAGATATGGCAGAAGTGTCATACTTTACTGTAAGTAAAATGGGTAAAAGTAGCTGAGAAATTTTATACAAAAAATGGAATAATATTAGTTTATATTAAGACTGGGTTCTAGTGAACATTTCCTTTTATCTTTAATGAGCTCAGGTGTACTGGTATTTTTAGAATCAGTCCCTGAGATTGTATCACTGAAAATACAGAAAAAGTACCATTAAACAGAAATTGCTAAATGTTCTGTGGTACCTGAGCCTTCTCACTCCTTGCATTAGCACTCCTGATTACATGTAGAAATAGTATCATTGGGCAGCTGTAGCCCATTTTAAAATTTTGCACAATAAAAATTGACCATTTGGCCACTACTGCTGAATTGTGAGTTTATAAAATAACAAGAAAACATCCAAAGTCAAAAACTGCAAAAACAAACAACCAACCAAACCCTTCCTCTTTTGGCAGAATGAAACAGATATGATGAACCTCTTCATATATAAAACTTTGCATATTTCACTGAGTTATTGTTACCATACTGGAAGAATTTTGCATTTGATGCTACTGGAGGAGACCCATGACATTATTCCACTGATATAAATTATTTTATTTGGGCAGATATGCATCTTATAGGTTGGAATCTATCTCTGTACAGTACTGAAGAAATAATTAGCAGACAACTTAATCAGTGCAGAACTGAATGCAATAAGAAGATAAATTTACTACAATGGTGAGAGGGAACATCCCTGAATACGAAAACTTTATTCCCCAATCACTGACAATTTACTTTAATGTAGGAGTCTTATAAATCTGCCTTTAAAAAACTGTTTAATACATAAAAACAAAAGAAATACCATTCCTGATTGGTTTCCCTTTTCCTGGAAAGCATTCAAAAAGTAATCTTTTTTCCAGACTTAGATTATTCTGAAGAGCTGAAATTCAGCTCCTTGCTCTAATCTTTTCAAAAGACTGCAAAACTAAAGGTTCGTTTCACAGACGAGGACAATGCCTGCATACAGAAAGAGTCTTAATATTAAGTCTTCCAGAGATTATCTGCCTGGAGTTCTGTACTATGCAAATTTAATTACATTTATCGGCACATACTTAAGAGTATCATAATATAATCACAGACTGAAACAAAAAACAGAAGAGCTGTTTTCTGGACTTGATAAAATTAAAGGTGATATCCTGAGAAGCTGCTAACATTTCTGCCTACAGTAGACACTTCAGTGGTTTTTCTCACTAAGAAGAGATGGATCCAGATTCCCAAATATGGCAAATATCACCTTGCTAACTTAAATTACAGAGAACTGTAATTTACATGGTACAAGAATGTGATAAAGAAAAAAAATACTTGCAGAAGGAAATACAACTAATGACAGTGATATGTAAAGATAAACATTAGCCATTACAAAGATATCTTGTAATATCTAGAGCAAAACTGAGAGGCGAACCAGCAGAGGCCCAGTTCAGCCTTGCCATGAACTTACTAAGGCCGTTTCCGCACGGGCAATTAATGGTGCCCTGGAGATGGTAAAAACGCCATCTCCAGGCCGCCATTCGCACAGGGGGCGCAGCTGCATCGCAGCCGTGCCGCCCTCAAGTCGCGAAGCCGGCGTTTCCCCAGAGCGCTTGGAAGCGCTCTTTTTGGGGAAATGCCGCCTCGAAGCCGCTGCCAAGTGAACGGCAGCGGCTTCGCAACGCCTCCCCCACCCGGCACTTACCTTGTCCCCGGGCCTCCTGCGCGTTGCTGAGGCCTGGGGACACGCCCCCCTGCCCTGCGCCGCTGGAGCAGGCGCCCAGGGCCAGGGGGGCGTGTTCCCAGGCCTCAGCGACGCGCCGGAGGCCCGGGGACATGCCGGGTTGGCCGGGCGCCGTCGCTCTGCGGCGCTGGCTGCCCGGCTGTTTCCAGGACCGTCCGTGCGGACGGTCCCAGCGTTGTCGGGTCGGCATCGTAAACGCCGACCCGGCCGCTTCCACCTTCATGCGGAAACGGCCTAAGACTTAGGGAAGCCACTGTCCCCTTAGCGTCAATTATGTATTGCATCTACAATATGGAATAATCATATTGGCCGAATGGCTAAGAGCAACACTGGCCAAAGACATGGGACGAATCAGACCATGTCATTTCAGGCCTACCGTGTTTCCCTGAAAATAAGACAGTGCTTATATTAATTTTTGCTTCCAAAGATGCGCTATGTCTTATTTTCAGGGGATGTCTTATTTTTCTGTGTTCTGTTCGTCAGACATGCTTCCAAACAAAAACTTTGCTATGTCTTACTTTTGGGGGATGCCTTATATTTCACACTTTAGCAAAACCTCTACTATGTCTTATTTTCCGGGGATGTCTTATATTCGGGGAAACAGGGTATGAGGTGGTGGTAATGGAAGAGAAGACTTTCTTTTTGGTCGTCATGTTGTCAGCAGAATCTTGCCCAGTTCAATCATTTAAAATAATTTACAACTAGACACCACCTAAGTCTGACCCTGCCAGTGATGAAAATTTGGCCCCCAACTGAGATTTTTGGTAGGGTTCTTTACTGACAAAATCTCTCATCCATTCTGATTTGGAGGCCAAGTTGAGAGCAGATGCAGTATCTCAGGTGTCATAAGTGTCCTTTTGCTATGGATAGTTTCAGATTGATCCTGCCTATGGATGCTGCCAGGGTATTTAGGGGTGTGAGGGGCACCTGTGCTCTGGACCCACCCTGGCTCTAAAAGTGTTAGTGATTCGGCTATTGGCTATGAGGCTTTTGTGAGTTTTTTTGTGAATAAAGTCTTGTCGCTCCACCACTGCCTCCTGGCAACTACTGATATGATAAGGGGCCTTTTGGCTGTCTTCAGTTCCTCCCAGGCTGATGTGGACAAGATACTAACAGCTTTGAAGCTTACCACCTGTCCTCTGGATCTGTGCCCATCAATCTCTTCCTTAAATTGGGAGTTTTCCCTGGGAGGCTAAAAGTTTGTAAGCCCCTTTGAGTCTCCTTACAGGAGAGAAAGGGGGGATATAAATCCAAATCTTCTTCTTTTACATGAATGTACACACAACCCTAAATCACAAAAACAAGGACATGATGAGAGGAGAATGATGAATGCCATCTTGGGTCCCCACTGGGGAGAAATGTGGGGTATAAAGGCAGTAAATAAATAAATATAAATAAAATGTAAAGAAGGAAGAATAGTCCAATAAATAAATTACATGTGTGATCTGTACGATGCATGATTTCTAAGATGAAGAAATCTCTTACACAAAACTGAATCTACCCTTCTTATTATTATTGCATTGTTAAAGGATACACACACATGAATTCATTCTGTAAAGGTTCGTTACCTATAACCTATACCTATTACCTATACCTATAGTTAATTACCTATAACCTAAGCCTTTGTTGACTTTGGCATCGACCTCTGTTTATTATGCACAATCTACTCATGCATATAGATATTTTACTTGCTATTTAGCAAATACTAGAAGTTCTTGGAGCCAGGGAATAACCAATCCTACATTCTACAGCACTGTCCTTTTCCACCAAGGGCCAAGATATGTGAACAGCAGATGGTGAATGCAGTGAGGAGCACGTGAAATATTCAGTACAGAATCTGTACAATGAGCACCACGGTGTCCAGCTACACCAAGCCTTTCATTAGCCCTTATAATCCATATATTGGTCTGGTGTAGACCCAGATCCACTTTACTACAGACGCTGAGGAATGCTAAAGGAATAGCAGTCAAGCTTGTAGCTTTAAGTTCTGTTGAAAAACTAGCCATGACTGAATCTTTCATATTTACAAGATCAGTGGTCAGACTAGATGTGAAGGATTTATGCATACTCTATTAAATACACATGAACACCAAGGGTGCTATTTTGGTTGTCTGTTTCTCTTATGTGTACTTATGTATGACAATTAAGATAAAACGTGCACAGTGCATCCTACACATATCAGGAAACATTAAGTGGAAGCAGCAGCTCTTAGCCACGGAGGCCAAGGTGGCTCTGCCTATAAAATGTTGCTGAAAGCCTCAGCCCAGTACATTCCAGCATGTTCTACTTCGTTTGAATCAAAATATGAATTCCAAATCAGGTTGCAATATACCATAACAGGCTAAAAGTCTCTCCTCTGATTTTGACAGAAAATTAGTTTTACATGACTTCTGGATTTTTCTTTGAACCATGACAGTGTTCAGCCGAGTGAGACTAATTGTACATTATGTGAAAAGTTCTGGAAACTTTTCTTTGAATCTTTAGCAACAGATGTTTGATTATAAAATACTATAACAAACATCTCTGAATTGTTTAATTTACAACAGTTAAAAGCTTAAAAATACCTAAATATGCCATTCATGTAGCAGCATATTTTCTTCAATTAATTTTCTGAAAGTTTACAAAAACTGTACGAATTCTCTGTAACTAGATACATTTTGGATATATTCTCAGAGAATCTGTACAGAATAAACATTTGAAACATCTTAAAACTAAGCAAAAACATCTTTCTACTATGCTGCAAGGCAAATGATTTTTAGATGTTTTGCATTTTTATGCTAAACAGAACAGCTGCAATTGATAAAAGGCAATCAAGCTAATTCAAGTCAATCAAGTCCAGGAGGTTCTTGACTCTTGTTTAAAAACACTCTTAGTCTTAGATTCACTTTTAAAATCTTTAACCATACATAGTAAGGAAACAGTTGATTGGTTGCAAATACTGATGATTCATACCAAATTGTATATATTGAACAAAGGGGTTTTTTTTCTCGTGTTCTACCAATTAAGTAAATCAATCTCAATGGCAATTTACACTTAATGTGGCAGATATGTATGCCATGTTGATCACCTTAAAATATGGAAAGGATTATGCACGTCTGAAAAAATGCAACATTCACATGCTAAGGAATCAAGGTGGCAGCAGATCTTTATTTATATAGGGGATTCTTTTAATGGTGCAAAAATCCATCCACTGTGTATCTACATTACTTCAGACATCTCACTTTGGAAATCTTTTAGAAATCTAATCATATTATCCATAACCTCCCCAACACATTTTGGGTCAAATGGGGGCGTTTTCCCCATGGTCCAAATATCCCGGGATGTGGAGGTGAAACATACCAGTTTGTGGATGATTTTCGCATGGCTTCCAGTCCTAAATCGGGGCTTCCCCACAATATTTCCCTTCTTCCAGGATTTTCAAAAAAAATCACCAAATTGATGGCGTAGGAGGTTAAGAGCAGTGGCGTAGGAGGTTAAGAGCTCGTGTATCTAATCTGGAGGAACCGGGTTTGATTCCCCGCTCTGCCACCTGAGCTGTGGAGGCTTATCTGGGGAATTCAGATTAGCCTGTGCACTCCCACACATGCCAGCTGGGTGACCTTGGGCTAGTCACAGCTTCTCGGAGCTCTCTCAGCCCCACCTACCTCACAGGGTGTTTGTTGTGAGGGGGGAAGGGCAAGGAGATTGTAAGCCCCTTTGAGTCTCCTGAAGGAGAGAAAGGGGGGATATAAATCCAAACTCTTCTTCTTCCCTTCTTCTTCAAATTGTAGGGTTTTTTTAAGAATCCCGGGATGAGCCTGCTACTGTGCAAAAACCAACCAGGAGCACAGCCAGTTTATTTTTCCCACCCAGCCTCCTGATCTCCTTGCTGCCACTCAAAAACAACAGCCAATCAGAGCGAAGGAGATCAAACATGCTGATAGGTGCTTGCAGCTGCCACTCAAAAACAACAGCCAATTGGACAGCAGTACTCTTGAAATGTGAATACTCGTGCAAAACAAAAGTGAAATATTTCATTCAGTTTTCAGCTTGGCTCCTCCACAGACTGGCAGCCGCTCAAAGGAAGAAATTGAGATACAAACTTCCCAGTATGTATGGTCCCAGTTTTTCCCCGGGATATTATGTCCATCGGGAAAACACCGATGTGACCTTTTTTTCAAGGTTAGATTTTAGAAAGTTTTGTTCAACTAAATCCTGCCTTTCAGAATAATACTTCTGTGATTTCTATGGACATTTATTGCTGCAGCCATGCTGACATTTTGAATTGTGTTACTTGATCCAAAACTTGCACATGACTAAGTCAAACAGCTTTATGGTGGTGAATTCTGTCTTACAGAATACTTACTTATGTGTTTATGGGGACTGGGGGTTCTCCACTTTAAATAATGACAAAGATATAGCTAAATGAAGCTGCAATAAGTATTTTAGTACTTCTATTCCAGTCTACTGAGTGCTTTTTATGCATGAAAATTATATTTCTACATCACCCATCCCTGGCCGTAGGCAGGCTTGGGACAGCTTACAACAACAATAGTGTTTGTTGTTGATCCTCTGAAGATGCCAGCCACAGATGCAGGCGAAACGTCAGGAGAGAATGCTGCTAGAACACGGCCATACAGCCCGGAAACCACACAGCACCCAAACAATAGTGTTATGTAAAACCAAATCAGAAATAAATATGTAAACTAATTACAACATATAAATTACAACTCATCATGTCAAAATGTCTCATTAAATCAGCCTGTAAAATCCAATCTAAAAGATAATCTAGGCAGGGTGGGGGAAGTATAGACAAAAAGAGGCGCACCATTTAAAAAACCAAAGGGTGTCCAATGATATGTGATCTAGTTATTGTTGGTGGAAGTGATTGGGAGGCTAGCAAAAAGATTTTACAGGATAAGTAATTGGATTACCTCAACCCAAGACCCGATGGAAAAGCTTAGTCTTACAGGCTCTGCGGAATTGAGAAAGATCCCCCAGGGTCCTAGTGTCAGGGGACAGAGAGTTCCACCAGGCTGGAGTCAGGGCCAAAAAAGCCCTGGCTCTGGTTGAGGCCAACCTGATGTCCTTAGGGCAGGGAACCCCCAGAAGATTTCCATCAGAAGAGTGGAGTAACCTTCATGGGAAGTATTGGGAAATTGTATTGGGAAAGATATGAGGCTCCTAGACAGCTCAAGGCCATAAATGTCAGAACTAACATATTGAATATAACCTGGAATTCAGCTGGTAACCAGTGTAGCTGATGTAAAATGAGAGTGATATGTTATCTCCTGGAGGCTCCAATAAGGACCCTGGCTGCTATGTGTTGCACCAGCTTTAACTTCCAGATAAATCTCAAGGGTAGGCCAGCATAAAGTGAGTTAAAATAGTCCAACGTGGAGGTGACCATGGTATGGATCACTGTGGTCAGATCAGTACGGGAGAGGTAGGTAGCCTGGCGAAGATGGAAAAATGCCGCTCTTGTCATGTTTGTGACCTGAGCTTTCATTGACAATGAGGATTCCAAGGACACACCCAGGTTTTTAATGGTGGAAGCAGTTTGTAAAGCCACACCATCAAAATCAGACAGTTGAAAATCCTCTGGCCTCTCTTCCCTGCACAGCCCAGGGCTGCTGTCTTCAGTGGATTTAGCCTCAACGTACTGTTCCTCAACCATCACGCCATGGCTTCTAGACACTGCATCTGAGCATCTGGAGTAGCAGCCAGCCAGTCCTCCATCAAAAGAACAAGCTGGGTGTCATCAGCATATTAATGGCAATCCATCCCAAAGATGCAGACCAGTTGTGCCAGGGATCGCATATAGAGTGAAAAAGCCTTTTCACAGGTTGCTTGCCATCTAGCATCAGATGGTAGGGGCAACCAAAGGAGGGGCTCCAAAGATGACTGAAGTGAACTGGTAGGTTCATATGAGAAAAGGCTGAATATTTTCTGTATATTGGTGGCAACTTAGACCAAACCTCTGGATGACCTCTCCCAGCTGCTTTAGATGTTGAAAAGCATAGGACAAAGTCCCCAGCAGTCCCCCAGCATCAGACACTAAAACCTACCATTGAGGTAGAACCAGAGCCACCATCAAACAGTGCCTCCCTATTCCAATCCTAAAAAGTGATCTAGAAGGACAACATGATCAATGGTACTGATTGCAACCAGGGAAGGAACCTTAGCCTTGCAATAAGCCAATTCAAGAGAAGAAGTCACCCAGCGAGATAACATCAGGGTAGAACACTAGAACCTTTTTGGGGTATTCTGAAGCAAACAAATAAGGCAGAGTCCTTACTGAAATAGATATTTCCACCAATATAAAGATAGAAAGCCCTACACACACTGAAGATGTGCACAGCTCTGTCTGTAAGTGAGTGAGGGCCCTTGAACACTGGGAGGACCATGTCCTGGAACAGGGGAAACTGGGACACCACTTTAAGCAAGTGCTCAAGATTGGGTCACAGGACCACCTTGTCTGGAAAATAAAAAATAAACAAATGGTCACACATAGGGCTCTTGAGTCACTGAGCCTCCAAGAAAACCACTTGTAGCATATGTGGTCAGCATAAAGTGAGTTAAACCTTGTAGGTCATGAAGTCATGGATTCCAAGGGAGCACAGGTGAGCCAAGTTGAAACCAACATGAGGCTCCACTGACAGGAGGAAACCTGGTGTTAAGACCTTCCAAAACCTTTTAGAATGGGGAGAAGAAAACCGCGAATGGGAAACCACCCTGTCATGAAATGTAAAGACTGCTGCCAAGTGAACCATAATAAAAGAGTTCATCAGGTCAGAGCTGTACAAAGAAAGGAGATAAGAAAAAATCTGGCAATGGGACAGGAGTAAGCCTCCAGCCCTTCAGATTCTGCCTAAGCAGCAAACCTAGTTCATTGAGCTAAATATGATTTTCAGATAGAGGGCTTCCTTGAGGCCACCCAAATTGCCACAAGCTCGTTCATCCAGCCGGACACGGTGTGATGAGCCAGACCATGAGGTGAAGAGAGGAAAAGTCATGGTGGTGAATCAGCTCAACACTCAGGCGGTCAGGATTTGGGAGAAGACGCATCTGCCTCCCCTGGACAAGGTCCACAAGGTTCACAGGGAGAGCCTCCTGGTCAGAAGCAGAGTCTCCTGGTCAGAAGGCAATCAGTATAGAGAAGCCTTGTCCAGCTTGGCCTTGGAAATTTCCTTGTACCAATTTTGACAGAGGTGGAAAGGGATACAGCAGTGGCTCTGACCAACTAATCTGAAAAACATCCCTCCTGGGGTTTTGCTGCCCCCCTGCGCCCTCCTCTGGTGCAGTACAGTGGGCAAAGGCAATCATCACTGAAACAAACAGATCTACAGCCCAGGCAATCAGAATGATTTTATTTATTTGTTTGTTTGTTTGTTTATAACCAGACTTATATACCGCCCTTCCCCGGAAGGGCTCTGGGAGGTGCACAACATAACACACACACAAACATTTGGAGTATCAAACTAATACAGTTCATAAAACAATATAAACTCCAATAACATAAGTGCTAAAAACCCCATTAAAAGCAGCGTTCAGTGCAGTACAATAAACAGTATAAAAAAGCGAGCTGCAAATAACCAATTTTTTAAAAACCCTCCTCAACAAAGAAAAAAGGGAGGAGTAGGGCCAAGTATTGAAAACCAACCACAGACAGTTCCCTGCCACTGCCCACTCATGCTGGGCCTTGTAAGATCCGTTCAGCCCATCTGCCCAAGTGTTGGATGATCCAGCCATATGTAGTGCTGAGCGCAGGAACTGTGCAAGATGGCCCATTCCCAATCTTACACATGCCCTTGCACAAAGACAGGGAGCCCATGCCACCTTGCTAAGTGACATAGAATTGTGCCACCATGTTGCCCGTGGCAATCAGCACATCTGCCCTGAATTAGAACTGAAAATGAAACTAGAACATGTAAAATAGCACTGAGCTCAAGCAAGTTAATGTGAAAGGATGTTTCCTATAAGACTAGATCCCTTGTACAACATAGCCTTGGTAATGTGCCCCCCAGTCTGACAGGGAGGCATGTGTGGTCACCACATCAAGGAGGCTGAAGCTCCCAAGGGCATGCCCTGCAAGAGGCTATTGTCCACTTGCCACCACTTAGGGGATGTAAGCATATATCATTGTACCATTGTGGGTCAACAATAACCCTAAATACCCTAACAAACCATGTCTGTAAGGGCCCATCCTGAGGTGGGCAAAGAGCACAGTGGAAATGGCAGACACCCTCAAGCCCAGCAGCTGCTGAATAGTAACAGCTCTTTGAAACCTTCTTGATGAAACCAGGCCACCAGGCTCTGTATGGCGCTGACACTCCTGATAGGGAGAATAACCCGACTAGTGCAGGAATCAAGAATGGTGGCTATAAACTCAATTCTGTAAGTAGGCTGCAGCTTTGATTTGGTAGGATTTGGCAGGATTGACCACAAGCCCAGGGCTTAGAGGATGTGTAAGGTCATTGCCAACTGACTGGAGACCATCTGCAGAATGGGAGACCAAAATCCCATTGTCCAAGTAGGGAAAGACAATGCAGCCCTGCGAGGGCAGCTATTCCACCACCACTAACATCACCTTAGTGATAAAGCCTTGGGGGAGAGGATAAGTCAAATAGCAGGACATGGAACTCATAAGTCTGGCCACCTTACCACAACCAGCAGGTATTTGCAGCAACCTTCGTAGTTGCTATATAAAACAGAAGACCTTTAGGTCCACCATGAGAACCCAGTCACCCTTGTTCAGCAAGGTTATAATGTCAAGCATGGTTAGCATTCTGAACCATTTGTGTTTGATAAATTCATTAAGGCTCCATCTTTCTTCTGCACCAGGAACAGCGTGAAAAGGAAAAAAACTCCATTGAGGAGCCAGCACCTTTGTTAAAAAGGGCCAAAACGCCCAATGCCAAGGCACTCGATCCAGGGGAGATTGGGTGAACTCTGGAGTACAAAGAAGGCCGAGAATTGAAGTATAATGTATTGTCGAAGGCTTTCACGGCCGGAATCACTTGGGTGCTGTGTGGTTTCCGGGCTGTATGGCCGTGTTCTAGCAGTAAAGCCTTGGGGGAGAGGATAAGTCAAATAGAACACGGCCATACAGCCCGGAAACCACACAGCACCCAAATTGAAGTATAGTTATGTAAGAAGTAAAACAACCTGATATCAAATTGAAGGGACTCACCAACACTGAGTAGTTAGTCAAGCAGGTAGCTTTTTACCGGCTGATGAATGTTTCTCTGAAGACCAGTTTCCCCTCTTGTCCCTGCCCCTAGACTGGTACTTGCTCTTGGTATACTGAGATGGCCCAGGACTAAATCAGTTCCCCAACAGTTGGGCATACTGAGGGAAGAAACCATGCTTAAATGGCTTCCCTGGCCAGAATTGTACCTGAGACAGGACAAAGTGGCCCAGATGAAGAAGGCTGGCTTATTCCCCAGGGGCTCAGACATCAGCCTAACCTTACCAATCCATGCAGGACATCATTAACTGCCTGTGATAAAGTGCTTCTTCGTAACAAAGGAAGACCCTCAACTTAGGGCTTAATGTCTTGGGAGAGGGTGGACAAGCAAGGCCATGAGTGGTGACGCATAACAATGTTGCAGTTACTTCCCTGTCTGAATGGTCAGCTGTATACTTGGCAGCATTCCTTGTGGTTCAGCCCACCTGAAGCCCTTCGCCTTGTAAAATCTGGAGGAATTTTTTTCTTATCATCAGGAATGGAACCCAAGATGGAGTCCAGGCATTCCCAGAAATAGCATTTATAGCCACCCTATCATGACAGAATAATTGGCCATGCAAAGCCTGTAGCACCTGCCAAATAAATCCTATACCTCAGGGTGTTCAGCTTCCTCCCTTCCTTGTCCATCAGTGGCAACACCATTCTGGACCTAGTATTTGAGGGTGCTGCCTTCCCACTAATGAATTAAGTTGTGAGAAAAGCAACTAACAGCAGACTCATCAAGTTTGTAAAAAAAAACTTTGATTCTCCTAGTGGAGGCTGATCCCAGGCAGGTCTCTCCCCAGCAGCCATCATAAAGCAAAGGATCCTTATGATGAGCAGCAACATCACCTGTGAAGTGCTCTCCTTGTCAAAAATGACCATCACTGGATCAGCCAACCTAGACATAGAATGGACATAGGAGATGCTTAAAGACTTTGCCCTGTGAATCAGTTGGTTCACGTCCTGCTTGTGGACCACTGGTGAAGAAATCTGCCAGTGTGCACCCCTCCAGGGAGACAGAATCTCTCTCTGAATGCCTCTTTGAGTCAGAAATGTACAAGATAGCTGATGGCGCAAATTGAGATGAAGGTGGACTGCAGCGGGGCCTGTCAGGCTTTCTAACCATCTGCCCACCATAGTTTCCCTCTGCTCTTGCTGCATTTGATGAGAGAGCATTTCAGCTGTAGGCCAAGAGGGCATGATGCCATTCAGGCCAGTATAAGGCAAACCCCCCCCCCCCGGGATGAGCGCCCCTTGGTCATATTCTGGGGTCACTCCATCGCCAGAGAAGAGGACCAGTTATGACAAGTCATGTTGACGACCTCTATGGGGAGGTGATCTACGGACCCTTAGGAGGAGAACAGACTCTATCCTGCAGCTGGGAGGCCTCTGTGCTCCAGTCTCCAGCCCCTTTGGGCCAACCGCAGCCACCACCTTGCCATGCCCCCCCAGCCCAACATGGAAAGGGGGGCTTAGCAGCCAGGTAAGTGCGTGGTGGCAGGAGGGTGCGGCAGGGCGCACGCGGCAGGAGGACAGAACCTGTTGTTAAAAAATTAGAATCCCACCGCTGCCTACAACTAAGTTAAAATTTGATGGTATTTAACCAATTCCTAACACATCCTTATTAAAATCTCAACTATTATATCAAAATGGCTCAAATTAAACCTGTCCGAAGTATATCAATCTAATAGCTCCAACACAACACAACATTTTGCACAAGGCTTCAGCCCACCACAACACCTCAACACTACAAGCATTAGAAAATGAAGGGAAAGAAAATGAAGGCGGGGGGGAGGGGAGAATCTACACAAAAAGATTAAATAGTCCCTTCCCCCCTACAGACCCTGAAACCCAGAGAAAGAAACCAAAAGAAAAAAATCCTAGAACAGGCATGAGAAAACACGCATATATAAACAAAACCAAAGGAAGTATCTGTTAAAAAAAGTCCCCTGTTTCCTTACATGGGCTGTGAAAAAGCTGAAAAACTTTCAGTTTTTCAACATCATCCAGATTTTTTCAGTTGGGCATATCTGAATGCACACCTCCAATCTTAACTAAATTGCTACTGCACTAGCCACAATTTCACTACAAAACACACAAAGACAGCTCTCAGAGCAGATTTCTAATAGTATTTCATTCCTTTGCCTTTATACTCGTAATTTTTGAACTATTCATTCATTATAGATAAACCATGCCTGTGTACGTAATGAGAAAGGCTGAGCCACTTTCAGTTTACAGGTTTACAAGGATGAGCTTTCCGCCACATAAGTGGAAAAAGAAGAGTGCTTTAGGAAGCTGCATCTCTAGAACTGACAACATCATAGCCCAGCTCTTTCCATAAGCTCTGATGCATACAGGAGCTCTTGCATAAAAAATGCACAACAATGTTCACTGTAGGGGAGATAGCCATTCCACACACACATCAGCTTGTATGCACAGAGCTACACTATCCATTGACAGAAATCAGGTACGTACTTAAGATAGCAGAGACTTAACGAAAAAGCAAGTGTAATTTAAATGTTAGGCTGATTCCCCAAGGTCAATTAATCGCGTGATACTCACACGAAATATCAAGGATTCAGGAAGAACTCCCAACTGCCTGATCGACGAACAAGGATTCATCCCGGTTCTGGAACTCATTCTCCCCCTTATCCCGCGTCTTTGCTGAACCGCGTCTTTGCTGAAACACATCTTCAATCCAGTTTGGAGAGGAGGTTCGGGGATCTAATCTTGGTTCAAATTTCCCACTGTGGAGCATGACGCAAATGCCTTACAACCAATCAGTGTGCGCGGTGCTGTTCTCGCAAGAGCACAAGAAAACGAGAACCAACCAGAAACTTAGACAGGGGAGATGTGATGACGTGATGACATTCTGACATCATAATGTCAGCACATTTTTGCGTGAGAACAAAAAAAGGTCCCATCCCAACACAGCATAGCGAATCAGAAGAGACCCACCAAGCCAAAAGCGTGGTAGTGAGAACTGTTACATTTCTTGAATCCGAGATACACCTAGATGTCTTCACTGGAAACATACTGTGGTGGGGAGGTTAAAACCTCGATGAAAAGGTGCAGTTTATTTTCAAACTTGGTTTGATCTAGATTGAATTTCCCGGTGGGGATTCGGCCCTAGTCGAACAAACTGAAGTTTTATGTGGAAATTCTTTCCATTAGAATAATACTTGTAAAGCATAGCATTATTTTAATTTAAGAAAAACATACCTTATGGTAATGTTTCCAGTCAAGGGGTGTGATAGAATGCCAAACCACTATAACAGAAAAGTGCACATGAGCACTTCCTTAGAGAAAGAGCAATTCACAGTTCCTTTAAAAACAAATTACCAAGTTTACTCATCCAGTGAACGTGATCCATGATTGTTTTACTTATGAATTACTTGGTCTTTTCCACCCTGCTACTGATCTAGCTTATCTTGCAATGTAGGGCAAGAGGGAAAAAATACAAGAGTTGCTTTTATGGATACAGAGCAGCTGTTGTGCTCATAAAGACAGTGAAGTAAGAGTTGGAGACTGAACCGTACAGAGGTATGAGGAAAAAAATTATAATCTCAGTAAATCACTGGTACATGGGTTACAGCATAACCCAAACCAAGGACAGTAACGATATACAAAACTGCACCTTGCTAATTCCAGCCTTATAATAAGAGAAACAAGCTGCAAAGAAAATACAGATTTGGGCTAATAGATGCATACAAATAATATATGTTTGGGGACAGCATGAGATTTACAGGCTACTGACAACATGGGCACAACAATAGAGTACTAGATCTAGAGTACTAGTACTAAAAACAAACTTATTCTAGAAGCTAATGTAAAAAATGGGGTTGTTCACCGAATTATTTAGGATATGATGATACAACATTATATAAACTGCAGTGTTAAATAAAAAGGAGACATATCTTAAGTGACCTCTCTTAGACAGTTATAAGTATTATTTTAAAAGTACTCTGACAGAATACCGTTAAACTATGCAAAACTGAATTGCTCAAAAGAGCTTTTCTACTAAGGTAATAACACATTTTTCCCCTCAAAGTTACTTGGATAAATTATTAGGGACTGTGGCCTGGACTACCATGCACAGTTTGCTTTAAGTAGGATCCTGCATCATTTAATGTATCATGTTATATTTGTTATACTTATCATGTTATACTTATCATTTAATGTTTTCAGTTATGATTCGTAGATTTCTGGTTGTTCCTATTGCACTTTTTCTATTGAATGCCCCAGCCTACTGATTGTATTGACTCACTCTGTGTAAGCTGCCATGAGTTCCAGCGAGAAAAGCACATCAGCAAGCAAGCAAGCAAGCAAGATTTTTATATCAAAGAAATCTATGCAGGCCCAACTTTTTCCTGAATAAACCCAATTTATGAAGGGAGTGCATAAACAGGGGAAATGAATTTGATCATGGATCTCATACAGCAGAGCAAAATTATACAGCACAAAAGAAAATATCAAAGGGGCTCAACATCATTTCTGACTCATGGCCCAATCCTATGAGTAGACAGAATTGTATCATGGAGCTAGCACAGGGCTGTGCTGACACATTTGCCCCGCCAGCCGCCCATCACATACCCAGAAGTCTGGGCTGCTGCAGAGACGTGCTCACATCAGATCATACACTTGCATGGGGTGGGGGGCAGACTGGGGCGTTCCCAGGGGTGGAGTCGATGTTACTCTGCTTCTGTCCCAGGTTCACAGGCAGTTACACCGCGGCCTGGGACTTGGACTTACACTACCATTTCAGGTGGCATAAGTCCATTTGGCCCAATGGAGGTCTTTCTGGTAGTGGGGTTTACTTTTCTTCCTCCCCATGCTGCTGGAAAGGCCTCTGGAGGTGGCAGGGCAGCATGGCAGTGGCACCATCTCCAGCTGCCTGAAATTAATTCTTCCCAAAGAAGCCAAATTAACCTACTTTTCAAAAAGGATTGACAATTTCTTATGGAACAAATACAGCATGTCACTTTTCCTTTGAAGATTTTCTATGTTTTATTTTTACTGAAAACTTTTTAAATAAGGGGGACATCCATTAATGTGCATCACCTTTTAAAACTACTGTTTTAACAAAGCCAATATTTTTTTAAGATGGTATTGTGCCCAGTAGCAGTTTACTTCAAATCATTCTTAAATATACAACCACAGTTTTCATGGCTCACTGTGTTCAACCACTGTAATTCCTCACAGCAGCAACCAAAAAACTAAGGAAATTATTCCCTCATGTTCTTGCCAGCTACTCAGCAGACGTTTTATTTGCTAGAGCCTTCAGGCAGCACAACTGAACAACAGCCATGGCATATCCTGGCAAAGTTGTGAAGCTAAACATCTTCATCAAAAAGGCAGTCTTTTCCCCCCACACTCCTGTTTTCCTTTCTTGATATAGTCATATAGTTCTGCTTGGTTCACTCTAAAAGGTGTGGGGCCATGTTAACTCAAATTGAACATAAACACAACCACTGACAACTCTTAACAAATTCTGAAGGGCCTGGCAATGCCTGGGAACCAGCAGGAGAAGCGGGGGGGGGGGGGGGGCAAGCATTGCAAGAGAAAAATTAAAAATAAATGCAGCCTGATGTGCTTACTAGAAGTCCCATCTTTACTAGAAGAAAGTGACAGTAGGTTTTACCACAGAGTTTCCAGCAATTCCTAGAGCTAACGTTTTGTCACTTCCTGTGTGAACTTCCAGTATGTATACAAGGCTGCTTTAAAAAAAATCTCCTACTACTGCTCAGAACAGTGGTAGGCAACAGGACTTGGGGGCAGATGATGCCCTGCCTACCAGGGGCTTGGCAGCCCTAGCTCCCAAACCCAAACACAGAACTGATTCTGAGCTAATCCCCTATCTTACACCTTAGGTTTAGAAAACCCATAGAGCCGTGCCAAGAGGGGCATCAAGAAAGTCATTCCGCCTTGCCTACTTTGAAAACACCATTATTGGGATCCATAGTCATACAAGTCACTCTGAGCTACCCAACAGACAACTGCCTGTTGTAAACCTGAACTTCAGAGAAGAATGTTTTTTAAAAAAATAGGCACATATCATCCAAATTTCTCCCAGAATTAAAAAAAAATAGATTTCCTCACTATTTCATTTTTCCTTAATTTTTTTTAGATTTTACACAAACCACCTGATTTTCTACAGATTTCAGTTTATGCATGGTCTCCCCCTTCTGTGCAATTCCAAATAACACACTGTAAAAAAAAAACCCGCACAGAATGTGATTACTCACACAATTGCATCAAGATTATTTGGGGGCCATATGTTTTGTGGATGTTTGTGTGCACTTGTGTACAGCTTGAGAATTGTGATGAGACCAACTGCACCTGCAGAAAAATTGCTTTATTTGCAACTATTATGAGGCTTAGGAGTTCTGTACCATAGAAAATCCATGCCTGGAGCTCATTGCAAACATGCACCCAACAGCAGGCTTGTTCTCATACTGACCATCGCAGAACTTTGCCATAGTGTTAACAGACACTCCATTGTGGCAATCAGGCAGAAAGGAAAATGAACTTAATCTCAGCAAACTGGCATGATTTGTTATATCTAAGCCAGGTATATCTAAAACATAGTATTACCTCAAAGTTCTCCATAATACTTGGGGCTAAAACTATAAAGTTCTGTGCTAAAAGAACACTGTGCCTTTTATTTCAGTGCTTTTTAGTCATTTAAGTGACTGAGATTCATGTCTCATTTACTATAGTCTCAGATGATAATCACATACAAACAAATCTTGTAATAGTCAACCATGGCCTAATATTGGAAATCAGGGCCACACTGACGTAAAATAGATATTTCAGTATATTTGGGTGACCCAGCAGGTTTGCAGGAAAATATGAAAACCTAAAAATATTACATGGGAGGGTTTAAATGCTCCCCCAACAAAGAGTGTTGTCTGTGCCAAATTACTGGTGTCCTAAAGCGGTGGGGGACCCAGGAATTATTCTGGGTCTGGCAGTGGTGGTGTCCAAGAACCACTCTAAGCCTGGTACAGCAGTGGCAGAGTCCAGGAGCTGCTTTAGAGCTGTTGGCATCAGAGTCCAAGAGCCACTCTGGGACTGAAGTGGATGCCAGACACAGTCTCCATTATGTGGAGGACTGGAGCCATGCTGGGCTTGGCAATGGGGGTTGGGGGTTGAAAGGATGCTGTAGCTGGGCTCTCTGGGCTAAGGGGAAGAATAGGATTCCCTCCACAGCTTTCACTGCCCCCCCTGCAGTTTGTTATTTATAAATCTCATATATTGATTGTGGCCACTTACATGAGTTAATCAACTATATAAAAAGCAGACAAACACAGATTTTGAGCTTTTCATATTACAGTCAAAATTAATATAAATATGCTGCTAAAATAATAATCCTTCCAGATTTTTAAATTCCATACTATCTACCTGGCCTGAAATATTAGACTTGCATTTCTTTGTATGCATTATTTTATGTAGTCAGTTCCTCTGAGCTTAATATCCATCTAGAAACAGATACACAGAAATATTCCATATCCCTCAAACCACAGGAAGGATAAACACCAAGTAGTCAAGTAGTATTTATTGTTTGGGATAAACACCATAACCCCATGATAGAACTAAATGTTTTTCTTTATTAAATTTCAGTGCAAAGTTTTGTTGGAATAAAATCAATCTTCAGCAAAGTTTTTACAGGATCCTAGACTATTCTTGAATGTGAGCAGACTAGGCTAGCAGTATCTTTTAGTTGTTTAATTTTCTGCCACCCCATTTGGTCATGGTGAGGACGACATACTGGGATATCCTCTTTTTTCTAATTTACAACTTTTGTCTGCCATAATAACAGCAGGTTCCCTGTAATTCTATGAGCTATTAACAAAACCAAGAGATTGGCTGCCTTGGTGGATGAGCTAGGAGACAAACAGAAGAAGACTTTGCTAATTCTCTTGGACCACCCAGTGACTTCTCATATCATTGATCATGATATTCTTCTGGACCACTTTTCTGGGCTGGGATCAGGAAACACCTTTTGTAGTGATTCTGATCCGACTTAGAGAGTATGTTTCAGAAGATGGTGTTGGTAACTACTGCTCAATGCCCTTGCCCTTTGTGGTCCCATAACATTTCATCTTGTTCCCCAATTTTCTTTAAATCTACATGGAAACACCAGGTGAGGTCCTTCAAAGGTTTGGATTGAATAATTCACAAAATATGGATGACACTTAGGGAGGCTATAGAAGTCCTGGAAAGGTACCTGGAGAAAGTTTTGCAGTGGATGTGGACTAATAAACAGAATCTTATTCTGACAAGATGGAAATTCTATTACTGTGTGAATGGTCTAACCTGAAATTTAAGATGTCACCTTTCTAGGTGGGTTTGCATTTCCATTGAAGGAATGGGTCCATAGTTTGGGCTTTTCCTGAACCCAGGAGGGGGGAGCAGTCATCGCCCCTGCGGCTCTCCAGCATTGTTTGGAGGCAGTTGCTGGTTGGTTGCAACAGAGCAGGTTAAAGCTGAATCCATCAAGTACGGAGATCCTATGGCTGGGGTGTGAGGGGGAGGTTGGGGATTTCCACCCGCCGGTGTGGGAGGGGGCTACATTGGCACCGGTCTCCTCCGTTCACAGCCTGGGGATCCACCTGGATTCGTCTCTTTCAATGGAGACCCAGGTGGCCCATGTAACCCGGGTTGCGTTTTTCCACCTTTGTCAAGCCCGGCGGCTGGCCCCTTTCCTCTCCCAAGCGGACCTGGTTACTGTGATCCATGCAATGGTCACCTCCAGGCTAGACTATTGCAACTCGCTCTACGCGGGCCTTCCCTTGCGTTTGATTCGGAAATTAAAACTGGTCCAGAATGTGGCGGCTCATTTGCTCACAGGGGGTGCCACTAGAGACCACATCTTACCTGTGTTGCGCCGTCTGCATTGGTTACCAGCTGAATTCCGAATCATTTTCAAGGTGTTTTCAAGCATTTAAGGCCTTGCGTGGCCTGGGACCTCCGTACCTGCGGGACCGTTTTGCCCCATATGTCCCAATTGGCCCCTGCGTTCAGCAGAGGCCAATCTGCTGGTGATCCCTGGCCCCTTAATGATGCGGCTGGCATCCACCCGGGCCAGAGCCTTTACAGCTCTGGCCCCCGTCTGGTGGAACGCTCTTCCTCCAGCTATGTGGGCCCTGCGGGATCTTAATGAGTGCCACAGGGCCTGCAAGACTGAGCTGTTCCACCGGGCCTTTGGAGAGGCCGGTCCCTGATGGCCCCCCCTCCCTTTTATAACATCTGAGGATCCTGCCATGTCCCCCCCTCCTTTAGGGGATTTATTAGTAGGACGCCATCTGTTGTGCTTGGTATTGATACGCTGCATTTTAATGGGGCCTGGTTTTAATATGTATAGAGCCATCTTTTAATTAATTCTGATATTTATCAATTTTAAATTGTGCTCTATTTTTATGTTCTGTTGTTCACTGCCCTGAGCCCTCTGGGGGAGGGCGGTATACAGGTATAATAAACAAACAAACAAACAAACAAACCCAGGCCTATTGCTAATAAGCAAGTGCCTTTTATCAGTTTTGACAGATTAGCCAGGTGCAGCCTTTCCTGGACAGAAGAGATCTAGCCACTATGGTGCACGCCCTGGTTACATCTAGATTAAATTAATGCAACGCATTCTATGTGGGGTTGGCCTTGAGCCAGGATGTTGACTGGAGCGGGTCATAAAGCTTGTATCACTCCAGTCTTGGCTAATCTACACTGGCTCCCAGTCTGTTTCTGGGAACAATTGAAGATGCTGGTGTTGACATTTAAAGCCCTAGATGATTTGGGATCCAGATACCTGGATCCAGATACCTATTCCCTTATGAACCTGCCTAACCACTGCAATCATCTTTGGATACCAGCTATGGATGCTTCTGCCTTTTGAAATTAAGCAGATGGCAACCCAAGAGAGAATCTCCTTGATTGAGGAATCAACATTCTGAAACTCTTTCCCCAAACAGACTCATCTGCTCCCTCACATTGCCATCTCCCATTAGCAGGCAAAGACTTCTTTGTTTCATTTGGCATTCCCTCCGTCATCCCTTCTGCTTGCCCAGCTTTTTCTTTTTTGTATTCTAGTTCTGGTTTTGTCTAAATTATTAATTCTTTAATAATCAAATTAGTATTTGATCAATAGTTAAATTATTTGATTAATAAATTTATTATTATTTAATAATATTTAAGTATAATATTGTATTATTTTATATATTATATCATTATTTAATTATAATAATTTTATTATTGTTTTAATTATTGTTTTTAAAATATTAATTTAATGTGTGCATTTTAATTTGTCAGCAGCCTTCATCACCCTGATGAAGGCAAAAGGATGAGATATAAATTTTGTAAGACAAATGAAAATAATCATTTCCTGTTTCAGAACAGGGTGTGATGTCCCAGAGGCATCCAGTCCCCCAGCCTTCCCAGAGGTCGCCAGCTGAGGGCTGATCAGGTCTTCTGATCAGGCTCCCTGTACCCCTTAAAGCCAATGCTTATGGTCAGGGAACCCTCTCTAACAAGAGGCCACATAGTGTTGAGGGCTTAACAACAGGAGGAAATAATTTGAAACAACCACCCAATTAGGTGTGAGAAGAACTCTGAGCTTACTCGAAAAAAATAAAGAGTAATTTTAGCAACTTCCCCTTTCTTGCTGCAAAGCTTTATGGGATATGGAAGAAGGAAATAAAAAATCTTTCTGCAAACTTATTTCAGTTGCAGAAACTTGGAAGCAACACAAAGTTCCTAAATATCCTAAGCATTACATATATATTCCCCATGAACAGGAAAATGACCTGGCTGGATGTTATAATTGCCAGCATCTGCTATTTGGCAAGAATAATAGACGGGTCCTCTAAATGATGGACGAAGAACACAAAAAGTGGCCACTCCCTGGAATGTATTTGAATAGAAAAACCACAAATTATTCTATGATGTGAATTCAAGGTCACTGTGTTTAAAATTTGGTCCAAATTCATAACTGGTCCAAACAAGCCCATTGAGTTTCTCTATATATGTAATTTGCTTCTCATTTTGCTTGCGCTGTTTCACTGCAATCTAACTGAAAATTGTACTCTCTGTCACCATTAGTGGCATATGACTTAATTTAGCCATTTTGGAAGCAGTTTCTTCGCCACAAAAGCAAAATACATAAAGCAGCATAATTATAGGTAGCTGATGATGTTTCCTAGGCAATGACAATTTAAAAAGAAAATGCTAACTCCTCAATGTCTGCACGGAAAGATCTCATTGAGCACACTGGAGTCTTAATATTTTATCTGTAAAGCCTCTTTCCTCAAACTAGGGTTGCCAGATCTCCCCTGGCAACCAGCAGGGGATAGAGTGGGGGGATTTACCATTGGGGGAGGAAGGCGAGTACAAACATGACAATGTCACTTCTAAAAGAGACATAATCACATCAGCAACACTGAAGGAGATGTTCTTGTATTTTGCCAAAAACTCTATGAATGTCAGCATGGTGTAGTGGTTAAGAGCAGGTGGATTCTAATCTGGAAAACCGGGTTTGATTCCCCCCTCCTCCACATGAACAGCAGAGTCTTATCTGATAAACCAGATTTGTTTAAGTACTCCTACATTCCTACTGAGTGACCTTGGTATAGTCACAGTTCTTTGGAACTTTCTTAACCCCACCTACCTCACAAGATGTCTTGTTGTGGGGATAGGAAGAGAAAGGAGTTTCTAAACCGCTTTGAGTCTCCTTACAGAACAGAAATGGGAGTATAAATCTAAGCTCTTCTTTTTTATGGTAGAGGCTGTTTTTACCATAGAGTTTTGCCCGGATGCCAGAGCGTCTCCCCCAATATTGTTGATCTGTCACATCACGCTGATGGGGAGAGGGTCTGGCAATCCTACTTCAAACCTTATCAAATTTTGTAAAGAAAAGAGGAAAAACAATCCCTTCAGAAGGAAAAATTGGATAGATTATTTTAAATAATTTTTTTCTTTTGATTTAAGGAGTTCATCATTTGTTCAAAGACAGGGCCCATTTTAAAATTATGTTTGAAGTGAACGCTCATTCATTCATGGACATTGTAATAGCATGTTGTGGTTTGTTTTAAGAAGAATATTGGCCCCTTCCCTTAAAATGTCTGCATACTAATTGGGTTGCCTCTTATGAACCATAAGTATAGGGCATGGATCTTTTCCACCATCCTTTTGAGACAGCCAAAAATTCTGCTGGTGGAAGAGGCTGGTGGGTCAATTTTTTTCAGTTTCACCTCTTCACTGCAATCCTTAGAAGCCACAGGATTGTTCATGAGACTTCCCAATCCCCTATAAAAGATAAGCATTTTCACTACAGGAGTTATTCTATTATCAATTTAAATATCAAAATGGATTACTGCACAGGTTTCCCATTGGAGCTAGACAGGAGCGTACCGCCCAGGAGACATTATGGGGTCAAATGTCCCTGGGAGGCCATTTAGTCACATGGGGGGGCACACCCCTCTTCCTTTTCCCAGGGTCCTTACACTAGATGAGACTCACAGTGCCTGGCATGTAATTAATCTCAAACCCCACCCCCCACCCCCGAGCTTCAGGAGAAGCCCTGCCTCCTGGTGGCTTTTTTTGAAACCTCCCCCTCCCACCCCTTCAAAAGACAGGGGTGTGTGCAGGGGTTATGCTGCACCTTGCCTCCTGGAGCTGGGGCCAACGCACCCCAGAACCTAAGGGTGCAGGGTGGCTGCAGAGTGCCAGGGGGCACTCCTCACTGATCTCTGCCTCCACTTCCCTGTAGGGCCGGCCTAGGCAACATCAGCATGGCTTCTTGGCAACAGTTGGCGAGTCGAGCCCTGCAGGAGCTGGCCAAATGGTGAGGTAAGGGGGTGTCAGGCAGGTGGGTTACCCTCCTTTGCATGGGCATTGGGGGGGGGCTATGAATGTCAGCATGGTGATTCCCTGGATTACAACCAAACTCCAAGCTACAGAGATTAGTTTCCCTGGAGACAATGGGAGCATGGGGTCCCCTGTTCCTTGGGATGCCAGCCTCCAGGGGGGACCTGGAGATTCCCTGGAATTACAGCTCATTCCGAGGCTACCGAGATCAGTTTCCCAGGAGAAAAAGGCTGCTTTAAAAGGTGGGCTCTGTAGCATTACAACCCACTGCGTTGCATCCCCAACTCCAACATCCTCATGCTCAACCCCCATATCTCCAGGTATTTCTGAACCTGGAGTCAGCAACTCAAGATTGCTTTAGTGTATTCCAGGGACAATTTCACTTAAATATCCAGCAAGGTTTTGCGGGAAGCCACCCTGAAAATATTCTCAGTAGACCTAGGAAGGTGTAGCTGTGTTTTGGGGGCACAGAAAAGCTGCAGCCCAGTGGAATTATTATCCTGTATAGGAAGTGTCAGTGCCTATTTACAAGGACAAAAATAACTGAGCGGAGAGACCATGTAAAATCGCTCCCCATGCCCCTCCTCCTTCCTGCCAGGTCCATACACTGACTTCAAGGTCTGGTCCAAAAAAAGTTGTTTGCTCGTGGGGGCGGGCAGTCGCCCATATGGGGGGCGGGGTTGCGGAAAACTCAGATTTTGCACTGGGCTACATTTTCCCTAGATACACTTCTGGAGCTAGACTCAGAAACTTATTCCCAAAAAATGGAGTAGACTGCACATTGGTTACAGTTGTTTTGAACTGTATATTTGTATGAACATATTTCTAGAGTCACAGGATTTCTATATTTATATTCATTTTAAATGTATCTGGTTTTGATTTTATTATTTCAACAATTTCATGCAGATTTATGATTTTATATTTTACTTGATGAACCACTTCCTGTAGTTATTCTAGAGATGTGACAAAATTTTCTAAATACATAAATTAATTGTTTATGATTTTCTGTAATACAAGCAATTGTATATCAGTACATACCAGGGCCTTAGACTTCTTATACCATTGGCAGCCATTTTCAAGAAGTCATTGTATTTCATTTACTGAAAACTTTGGGTATTAAATCAAGACATCATAAAAGCAAGTCATTTACTATGATTGACATAACCATTCTCATGGAAATGGAACTATAGCACAATGCCTAGTAGACTGCAATACAGATAAAGTGCCAACTTTTCCAAATGGAGCAAAGGAAGCATAGTATTTGTCTGACACACTCCAAAGTGAAATGATGTCATGCCTTTATATAATTCTTCTTAAATACTTTTTAAAATATCCTATGAGGAATTCCACAAAAGAACCAAAGGTACCTCTTTTAACTGCTCATAGTTGAATTGGAACAAAATCACATAATTTAAAAGTACACGGACCAGAACTGGTGGATATACTAAAGAAAAACATATTCATAACTTTTAAAAAAAACTATGATTCCAAGAACTGAAAGAGACAGGTGTGGAAGCTTTATAAAATGACAGCTGGGTTGAAGACATATGTAGAGAAGAAAACTTACTCAGATGATTCATAATAAAACATATTTATAGTAGAGTAATACTGAAAGACAAGTTATTGTCACAGGTTACAGTACAGTTAATTCAGGATATGCTGTTCATGAAGCCACATCTCCCCATATAATAATTCACTGTAGTTTTGATCTCTTCTGCCTCTCTTCCCCATGAACTTACTGTCCTGCACTTCTTTCATAATTATATTTTAAAAAAATAAACATGGCAGATACCACCCATGCTTTAGTGGGGGCAGCAAGATCAAAACAACAAGAAAAAAACCGAGTTATAACAACATCATGAATGATATATGCAGTAACCTTGATATTCAACAGGCAGACACCATACCAATTTAATCAAAATCAATCTAGGCATATAGTTGAGGACTTTGGGAGCAAGTGCATTAGAAATCTTCAGTTAATTTAAATCTATACTCTTGAAGAATGTTATCAATACAAACAACCTACTTTGGCAACTTAAGAAAAATATACCAGTGACCAACTAAAATTATCCTAAAAGAATCAACCATGTTTCAAACGGCAAGATATTTGCAAATTCTGCATCAATAAATTTTCAAAAAAAAGTTCATCTTCTATGAAAATTCAATTAGCACCACAAATGATTTCAGCAAACAGTTCTCCACTATAAACATAAAGGATGCCTTAATTGAAATGACTGACTAAACTAAACTAAAGTGTTTCTACCCAGCAACAGAACTTCAAGTACCTTTTCTGCCCTCTGTGGCCATTTACACACAAGGTGTTTGCTGAATGGTGGAAGCAAATGTCCACTATGGCAAAAAATCTTGTACAAGATTTCTAGCCCCACTTTCACTTTTCACTCTCTCATGGGGCTGGCAGCTGGACACACATTTATATTGACCTGACTGTTGGGCTGGCAGACATTATAACCTCCACTCATTCCTTGCTGGCAGTCTAATATATATCCCCTTTGTCCCACCAACTCTCAAGAAAGAGCATGAGTTCTGGGAGGGAGGTATTCCTAGGAACACAGCTGTAGCAGAATGCAGTTCCTGACTGTAGTCTTTCTTTCTTCAGATGTTGGTCTGCTCTGTGTTGCAGCTGGGTTGTCTACTGTCCCAGGGGATATGTTTGTGTGCATTTTGTATACATACACTCGATCAAAGATGTTGCATCCATTACACGGTGAAAATACCCTTGTGATCTCATTCCAACATTATTGATACCAGTAAAAACAAAGAATCAGGAGTAACCAATCCAGAATCTATGTTCAAAACAAACTACCAACATTTCCTTTTGACTTCGTTTACATCAAAGTTAATATATAAACATTTAACAGTATTCAGTTTCAGTCCAACCACATCTTTCTTATCAGCTTCATTTGTTGGCAAGAATGCATTCTGAGTTTGTACATTTTGCTTTCAGATGGCTACCTATTCTGTATTTGATTAATATTTAAGCATATCAAACACACTGGGTTTGCATTGTTTGCAGAGTTTGCTTTAAATCAACGTATGTCAGAAGTAGCTTACAAATTGAACTTATGCTTCAATAACTCCCCATTAAAATTGCTTTATTACCTTGTATAAGATAATACTTTAAAATATGTGCCTGCATTAAAGTCTGTACACGGTGCACAAAGAAATACAGGAAATATGGTTTGCAGCCCTACCCTATGATGCTTGCAATTAGCTTTAATGTAGAACTAATACATGCCTACACATCCACATCACAAATAATAGACAAAATAAAAAATGTTATACATTTAATACCATTATCTTTCTGGAAGAGCATGCAGGTAGGTTTAAAATGATTATTCATCTAGGCCAAAATCTTCTAAAAACAAAGGTCTCCCATAACTATAGTATATTTCCTTTACCAATGGTCCATAGAGTATAATGATATTTTAAATGTACTGAAGCTGGAGTAGAATGACCTTAGCTCATTTCTGAATGACCTTATGATTTTCCCATCATGAACAGTAAAGGAAACAAAATATATATATGAAAAAAATGTTTATTTTGTTTCCTTTACCTATATATATTTGTATAAGAGACATTTATACAGTTCAGCACTGCCATCAATGGGCACCCATAAAACAGAATTTTAGGAGTGTGGGGAGGCCAGCTTAAGCAATAAATTTTGCATCAACCGATGATAAACCCATTTTTTAGGATACCATGCCCAGCAAGCATGTTAGCCATTATATACAGGAAAATATATATTATAACTAATTCCTGTCACCAAAATTGAGACACTGAATTTTTTAGTTAATAAAAAGTTTTGAAATTCAAAGCTGCTGCAGTTGTCTTGCTTGTGGGCTTTCTTGAAGTGTTTGGTTGGCCACTATGTGAACAGACTGCTGGACTTGATGGGCCCTAACGAACAAAGGCTTTTCTTACGTTCTTATGTCACTGACTAACCCTAATATAGACAACAGATATCAGAGACAATCTATTTTAGATGTAGGTATCTTGTTCATTTTATTTAACTGTGTATCAAAATGTTGATTCAGATTCTGAAACACTGAACGTTTTGGCCAAAAGCATACACTAATTTATATCTATGGTGTACTAAAGCTCTGTTTAAAGGCAAAACAGGGCATGTCCTTATTGGAGGTTATTTCAGTGGAGTACTCCACTTGCTAGACATATCTAAGAAGATGGTAAAGTTAAGCATTTACTTAAAACATTTTTAGAAGATCTGAAAGATTGCAATTAATTGCCTTGTGAACACTGGACCATGGGGAGAGATTATACATTCTTCTCTCCACTAAATAACTCGTATTGAATAAGTTTTTTTCTTAGTATTGCCTTATGTAATGAACTAAATGAAAAGAGTACATAAAATTGAGCAAATATTAGATTTCATTGAGCAAATACATTGAGCTAACAGGCCCTCAAAAGTATTACAGCCAAAGAACAAAAAGACAATGTCCTTGTTAATAACGCATAACCAAAAATTACATTGGTGGAAGCAGTATTATCACACTTTATACACATCAGAAATCCCAACTGATTGCTCTCAGTGACACGGCCAGGTAAGTTTCTGGCTGTGGGTGAGGGTTTTTTCTTGTTTTTTCCTAATTTCCTGCCTCCCCATTCATTTTTGGAGAGGGTAGTAGTTAAGCTTCCAGATACCATTCACAGAATTCCCATCAGTTTTCTGTCAGCATGGCCAATTGGCCATGCTGGTAGGGGCTGATGGGAATTGTAGTTCCTGAACATCTGGAGAGCCGCAGGTTCCCTACCCTTGAGCTACACTATCCCGGGCTGCTGCGAAACTGCCACCCTCCCCCACCCTCCCCCAGTGGATTGGGCTGTATGGATCGTTAATGGAAGTTATGAAGATACTGCATTAAAGATTTAAAGAGAGGCAAAAAATATTGTAATACCAAAACCAAGTAAGGATCCTGAATGATACTGTCTGATCTCTTTACTTAATCAATACTGCAAAATCTATCCATCAATCATAGTTAACAGGTTGAAAATATTCTCCTGAGGCATATTGACCAAGATCCATCTGGTTTACTCAAGAATAGGAAAACGTCAGCTAATGTTGAAAGGCTTACAGACACTATTCATATCAATAAATAAGTTGAAATCAAATCTAGTTTTTTTTTTAATCATGCCTAATGGCAATATCTATTCCACATTTTAAAATGTTTTAGGGGTAAAATATTCTGGATTGGATCACCTTACTCTGTTCATACTCATCCGCTAGGATTTTAATTAATAGAAACCTGTTAAAACCACAGGAAGTATGAACCAGAGTGCTAACCTCTCCTCTTTGCTCTCTTTATTGAGCCTCTTGCCATAGCAATTCAGCAGGAGATTAATACATAGGGAATAAATATAAACAAAAATAGTTTCCTTTTCTCTAAAAAAGACTGGCTTACAATCTAAATTTTAGCCAGAGAAGGAGAATGGCTTCCCAGAGCCACCATTGGTCCCTAGACTGATTTCATCTGCCCCCTGCCATTATGATCCTGATTCAAACCAAATGTAACAACAAAATACATATCTTGGGTCCCTAAAACCATGAATAAAATAATAATTATTCAATGGGGGGAATGGTAAAGGAAAAGGGACAGATTATTAAATAATAGATTTTACTTAACATGATTTACACTCTGCAGATTACAAAAGGCTATGGTGGGAAAAAAATGAGCAGGCAAAATCATAAAGACTTCCGAGCCAAGGGACTTAGCAAGAATAGTGAAGTACGATATAAATTAAATACAGATGAGACACAAACCAGCCCCATCAAATGAAGCAAGTCCAAGTACTCAGCTGAAAAATACTTTAAAATATTTCTACATGCCACAACAAAAAGTAAGCTCACAACAACACAAAGATACTTCATGGGAAAGGGAAACTGGGGAAATGTGAAACGTTGGTCATATCCTTCATTGAGAGGACTCGCGTTAACAAAGTCCCCAGATGGAAGGTATTGTGTGTTTTTTGGTGGCCCAGGACTGGTTATTGTCAACAATAGGCTAATGTGACTACTCCTCTACAATCCTTCTTTATTACTGCTTACCTTCACAACTACTTGCTCAGTCTGTGCCAAGATTTCCTTGGCCTTAGGCCTAGAGTTTGTTTTAGTACATCTGAGTCCTGGAAGAAAAAAACATTTCTGAGAATGCACAGAATGCCTTCCGCTCAGGACTGAAAAACTGCTTTTTCCCCACACACTTTAGTAATTCATTAACATACTTGAAGATGCAGAGGAAGCAGTGGAATAATTGAATTATATTTTAATTCCTCTATGGAAAAAAAAAAGATAAAGTGACTACATACACTTCTGCTTTCATAAGAATAAAATAAGAGGCCAAATGTTTGTCCAGTACAATATCCTATTTCCCGCACTGGCCAGCCAGGTACTTGTGTGAATTCAACCAGCAGAGAATAAACGGAACAGCCACTGCCTCACAGCTGCCCTCAACAACTGGCATTCAGATGTACCGTACATACTCGAGTATAAGTCGACCCGAATATAAGTCGAGGCACCTAATTTTACCACAAAAAAAACTGGGAAAACTTATTGACTCGCGTATAAGTCGAGGGTGGGAAATGCAGCAGCTACTGGTAAATTTCAAAAATAAAAATAGATACCAATAAAATAAAATTAATTGAGGCATCAGTAGGTTAAATGTTTTTGAATATTTATTTCAAAGAAAAACAGTAAACTAGCTCTGTAAGTGGAAAAGAGGGTCAACAAAAACAATATGGTATCAACAATAACTTTAAAAGTACAAAAACCTTAGTTCAATCAGCAACTAAGCTAAAACACAAGAAAGAACTTAGCAAGACTTTGCTAGCTCTTGCAAATGTTAGAGGCCTGTTGCTTCTGACAATTTGCCAAAAGTACTGCCGTATTCCTTTGAAGTCTTTCCTATGCTTAATATTATATCGTAATTAGAGGGTTCAATTTCAACTAAGATTTTTTTCTCTTCTGATATAGAATTATTCAAGAGACAGGTTCTTTTGAGATGTGTTGCAGATCACAGAACAGATGTAGAATGCTTCCTCTTATTTTATGACAGTATGTACAGAACTTAAGGTTAGAACTATGTATTACAAGAAGCACAGGATTGCTGCACAAAGAAAACATCCCCCCATATCAAGTCCTTCCACATCTGTATGATAAAACTTACTTTGTTTCCTAAAGGCAAAAAATGCATGATAAAACTTACTTTGTGTGAAAAAACTTACTTTGTTTCCTAAGGGCAAAAAATGTGCTGAAAAAGTTGACTTGTATTCAAGTATATATGGTATGCTGCTTTTGAACATAAAGATTTTATTTCACTATCATAGTTAATGGCCACTGATGGACTACACGAATCTATCTAATGCACTTTTAAATTGTTCTAAATCCCCTCATACAGTAGTCTGCTTAATACATTAGTTAAGCAGCATGTGATGTAAAATTTAATTTTGGCTGTCCTGAATTTACTGTCAATCAAACTCATTCACTGTAGCAGAGAGACAGATAAAAATGTCACTTTTAATTTTCTTTAATTCATTTGTTTATTTGCCTCTATATTAATAAAGTGCATCTATTTAAGTAAATCTTCATAATTGTGTGTAAGACTTAGGGGCAGCTTCCCTCACATCTTTGCAGCCAAGCTGATTGATACTGCCAAATCAGCTATATGATTTTAGGCTTTATGCCACTGTATGCCCTTTATGCCCTGAGCCATTTGGGGGAGGGGGGTATAAATATAAAAATAAATAAATAACTGCTCGATTCTTCTATCTAATTAAAGATTTTGGAAACTCCTCCATTTTCATTGATAATTCTCATTATATCATCTCTCAATATTTTTCTCCATAGCCATGTGACTAATTTTGTTATTTATATTTACTCATACATATATGTCTACCAACACAGCATACACTTCTTACATCTGAAGAAATGGACTGGAGTGAACAAAAACTTCATGTCACAATAATCATGAATAAGTAGATCAGCAAAAAAATTATTTAGGTTTACCCTTAAACTTCCATGAAGCACAAAACCAGGGGCAAAATAGTCTGCTGCTTATACAGTCATGCTGAATCGGGAATAACTGGGGTTGATATTACTGGCATATCTTTTTACAAGATTAAGAACCCCATCCAAAGGTGGGAGCGGCACACTGCTCTGCTGACAGATCCACCCTTCCTGGGGCACTTACCCCAGCAGAGGGATGATATTGCCAACATACGGCCCCTCCCCTGGTGCTGGAATGCAGCGTTGGATGCTGCACCAGCATCCCAGGAACCCTGCCGCTGGCGTAGGAGAGGCGGGGTGAGGCATAGCCAGAGAAAGAGCTGACTTTAGCTAGCTCCCTCCCAGCCTTTGCCAGCATTACACCAGCACCCCATAGTTCAGACTTAAGCCAACCTTTTGGGCGGCATAAGTCTATTGAGGCAGGGAGGCTATGTGACTTTTCTAGCCTCCCCACACCACTGGAAAGTCTCTTTGGGGGCAGCAGCTGCGGTGCCTGGCTCTTGGATAAGGCTGTAAGTTACTTGTCATAAAACATGAAACAATGCCTACCGTAGCAAAGCTGCATTTACAGAAGGCCAAGTATCAGATGTCCCACCAATACAATAATAATAAAAACTGATTGCTTGAACAGTGTTAAATATATAACTATATCACTTCATAATATTGTGATGGGGGAAGGTGGAAAGCAGCATGGTATAGCCTGATCTCCTCAAATCTTAGAAGCTAAGCATGGTCAGTACTTGGAATAGACAGACCACTAAGGGAAGAGAAAGAGAATGGCAAACCATCTCTTCTGCTCACTTGCCTTGACACCATTCGTCAACTCGATGGCACTTTACACATAAACAAGCATTCTAACTACTATCTGCAGACTTTATGTATGCTTATATGGAATCTAAAACAAGACCTATTAAAAACCACAAGGCTAAATTATAATCATATGCTTAAAATGCAGTATTGTTTGGGTTGTTTAAGCCAAAATGGCATTCATTAGTTCATATTCATAACCACTGATATCGATTTATACAATTCACCATACATATAAAGTATAGAGGAATGTAAAAACTCATGCTTTCACCATGCTGATAAATGACTGGAAAATATTAACTTTGATGTTCATAATATTTTTCTCTTCAGAATATTATAAAAGGTTTGCTGTTGTCCTATCAAGTCAGTTTCAAGTTCATAATCAGAGTAAGGATGAGGAGGAATGAGGCCAAAACTTGTGAGTCTTGTTTTGTTCTAGTACTGGCTTGATTGATGGCCTCAGCACCATCTCAGAATTGGAAAGTGTTTGCCTCAGTCTCACTTTAGTAAAGTATGCAGCCTCTGATGACTTCCACATGGGTTATCTGCCTTGGCTTCAATGTTGTTGGGAAGAAAGTTTTTTTTCATCTGTTTCCCCATAGCGTTGTACATCATTTGTGTACCTATCAATACTGGCTTTTCTCCCATCTTTTTCAAACCTGCTTTGACCTGGAGTTTTTGGAAAGCTCAGGGTAAAACCAAGCAGGCTGCTGTGAGTGAAAAAACCTGGATTTTTCCCACCCACATGGCAGCCATGTTCCCTGAGACTTTTCCTTCCTCCCTCAGCCACAGGAGGCATTAAACTTTTTACAGTGATGAAAGGTTATAACAAATATTTTTTAAATCCTTCCAAATATATAAGACAGCCTCCAAAAGCAATTAGTACTAACAAATTCCAGAAGTTAGTATGGTATAGTAAAAAAAAATTAAAAAGGAACGAGTCTTGTGACAAAAACAAAAAAATGGTTTGTCATCAGCTATATGTGAACTAAAGGCTATTTTAGATTCATTAAGTGGTAACTTTTGGAGGTAGAATATATATGCAGTTTAACAGATGGAGAAAAACATATATAAAAACTAGTGCAAGATGTATGAATAGGGACAACAATAAGCTTGTAACCGTTCAGTGCAGAGTCCAAATGCCAATGTCTACAATTTTATTTTGTATATAATATTTCCGGCATTTGATGAAGAAGTCTAGTCCATAAAAGCTTGTTTTCCAACAAAACAGTCTTTAAATTGTAACATGACCATATGTAAGTTTTGGTATTTAGAAAGTACGTGAATGAATAATCCGATCTGCAAATAAATTTATATAAATTTACACTATGAGGATTATTTGAATTCAAATTATCAATTAATAAAATCCATCTCAAATATGATGAAAACATCCTGAATCAGGATGAATTTTCTTCTGAAGAAACCCTTTACTATAGGTCAGGCAACAGAGAATACTACTCCCCTGGTATTTATTACTGCTAATTAATAAACTTACAAAAACCTAAGAAATTAATCTGCAAGGTCATTTGACACAGACAACATGTCTTTTCCTCAGATTGCAATTCCTAGCATTTCTACTCTGTTACGAAATGAGTACCACTGCATTAAGTCTAAGTGTCCTATTAACCTATTACAAATATGGAGGCTCTCATTTCCATCTGATCCTCTCAGAAAAAAAGGTGCCTTTAATGTATTCAGGTCTGCTGCCAAATACCTCTTGCACATGAACAATTACAGCTAATTTTAACCAAATTGCTTCCTGCAAGGGGTGGACATCATTAAGAAACTTTCTCCATTTCCTTTTACAAAGAACTCTTAAAGACAGAAAATAAAGAAAGCTCTTTGTGATGCTGTCCAATAAAATCATTATGGTCACACTACTTACTTCAAAGCCTAGAATGGAAATCACCTAGCCCTCAATGGGACATATAAAGTAGCTTGCTGTGCTTTAAAGCCGCATCTGTTTATTAGGCTATTTAATTATTTAAGTGTGACATAAATTGTTCAAAATGTCATGTAACCTGCTACCCAGACTTTTGTACAAGATTCAATTATCAAAATGCCAGAAGTTTTTTGGGAAAAAATATAAAAAATGATTATATCATTCTATGTACTAATAGCTAAGTAAGCCAAATCTGAGAAAATTGGAGTTGTGAAGGGGCAATACAGTGATTGGAGCTGTGAAGGGGCAATACAGATTGTTCTACAAACCTGAACAATACCCCAGATTTGCAGAAAAATAGAAATCTAAAAATAAAAGTATTTTGGAAGCTTTAAAAAAGCCCTAAATGACAAATTGAATACCTGTAGCTTTAAGCAACAGATTCCCTTAGTGGCCTTTTGCTAGGCTACCACAGATTCCAGGCTTGGTTCTGTCAATAAAAGGCAGGGGGAAGAGGCAGGGCTCCTCCCAGGCCTATTTCAGCCTTTCAGGAAGGACTTATTGGTAGGGCTGTACATCATGGGAGAGGGGGTGTATTTTTCTGGTTCATATTTTCAAGCCTGAAAAAAAATCCAAAAAATGTGGGAAAGCATATTCCCTAAACTGGTGCTTCCCTAGCTTTTTTTAACTTTTTCAAAAAAAGATTCAAATCTATTAAACCCAACCCCAAAAAACTCCAATCCTGCAAAGATCATGTGGGTCTGAAAGGTCACAGGCAGTGCAGAGCTTAATGCTGAGCTTCAGCTGCCTGTGGGACCATATGCACTGCCGCAAGTCAGCATGTAAGTGAGGAGTAGAGGGGTTTCCGCATCTTTTCAATGGCAATGGGGCCAAAGGGACTTAAAAATGCCAAAAAAATGGCATTTTTCAGAATCTACTTTTTGGGCTCCCTTACACTGTCAGGAGAACCCCCCCCCCCCAAAAAAAAAAACTAAGAGCGTTTGGGGGCGGGGGGGGGGGGTAATTTGGTTTTGCCTAATGCATAACCCTACTTATTGGGGCCCTGTCTGGGTAAAGTTGCTAACTCCAGGATGGGAAATTCCTAGAGATTCTGTAATAGATTCTGAGGAGGACAGGGTTTGGGAAAGGAGAGGCCTCCGCTGAATATAATGCCATACAGTTCACCTTCCAGGTTAGTCATTTTCTCCAGAGGGACAGATCTATGTCATCTGCAGATGTAATTTTGCCACTATATGAAAGCCATAAGGTATAGAGATTAGAGCTTCAGAGTAGGGTCTGGGATCACAGGTTTGAATCCCTGCCCCTGCTTGGCACCCTTGCACCTGATTTTTCCACTTGGCCACCCCCAAATCACCATTTCATCACAGCTCATGCCCCTGGTTACAAGTCTGAACACAACAATCACACATCCCATGCTCTGTGGCACTGCAGTGGCACTAAAACCTGCTTAAAAACATTGATCCTCATGGGTCCTCATGATTTTTGCACTAAGTCACCCCAAAATTACCATCACATCACAGCTCATGCCCCTGGTTGCATCTCTGATCACAGCAATCATGCATTCCATGCTCCGTGGCACCACAGTGGCACAAAACCCTGCTTTAAAACATGGATCCTCATGGATCCTCATGATTTTTGCACTAAATCACCCCAAAAACACCATCACGTTAAAGCCTGAGCCCTTAGCCACATGTCTGAACAGAACAATCACGCATCCCATGCTCCATGGCGCTGCAGTGGCACAAAAAAGCAGTAGGCGGTGTGGGATGGGGTGAGGCTTGCTGTTATGCCCAGTTGTCTCTGTGGTAGAGATTTCAATTGGGGGGGGGGGTTCTGCTGGAGGTATTGCTCTGGGTAGGGGCACCAAATTTCCCACAGGGTTGCTGGTGAGTCTCCCAAAAGGAACCAGCAGCCAACTTTGCTGAAGTTTGCATGGGAGAGAGGCAAATGCTGTGGGCAGCCAATTGAAGGTGAACCTAATGCCTACAGAACGAATGCCCAGCCATCCAAAATTCAGCAAAGTTGGCTGGTTCCTTTCAGGAGACACATCAGCAGCCCTTAGGGAAATAGATGCCCCTACCCAGAGCAAGACCCCTCCCCCCAGAGCCCCCAATAAAATCTCCAGCACAGAGCCAGCTGGGCATAAAAGCAAGCCCCATTGAAGTAAATGGTGGGGAAAACAATTAATTTTTCCCATAGAACTTACTGAAAAGCTGGGAGATTCTGTGCTCTGAAGTGGCTCCATTGCAGCCAATGGGGATTTTTTGATGGGGTCTGTGAGGTGGGGTATCTTCCATAGACTCTCCTGATGATACCACCCAAGTTTGGTGATTTTTGGTTTAGGGGGTTCAAAGTTATGGACCCTCAAAGTGGTAGCCCCCATCTCCTGTTAGCTCCCATTGGAAACAATTGGGGAGAATGAAATGAGATGCCTCCCACAGACCCCTGCAGGTTACCTCTTGTAAATGAGGGTGAAAACCATTTGTATAGTAGTATAGCAGTTGATGTTAATAGTATCATTCAAGGTACATGGTTATTGTGTTTTAAAAAATAGACTTGAAACAATTTCATTTAATATAACTATGGAGTTGGCAGGGGCATCGACATAGTCCAGATCCTTGAAATAAAATTTGACCTACCACATCCAAAACTTTTAAAATTTAACCCTTGTTGTTAGCAACATTAATTCAGATTGGTGTACAAATGTCCTCCCTAGTAGATCCTCTCTTAAATACATGAGACTTGAGTCCCTACCTTTTCCCCCCAGGGGTCAACGTATATCACTGTTTATGCTGGTTTTTACTTAGAGACTGCATTTCCCAACATTTTCTCAAGGTAGTTTGTTGCATAATTCTTACAATAAAATCAATAACAAATAGCACTGCCACAAAGTATCAATTTATGGTTTCAGACACTGGTTTCCACTTCCTTTCTTGTTCCAAAGTGAAGGAAAACTCATGGTTCAGCAGCCCAAAAAGACTAGCCCATGTTCTTGCAAGCCAAACCCCTGTTAAAACTGGTTCCCAGAGGAAGGCTCCTTGGAAGATCTCCAGTATTTGGTTGGTTGATGTAACAGGGTCCTTATATTCAAGGGCGAGGGAGAGATATTATCCCACCTCTAGCCACCAACTGTAACGGGACATGTGTGGCCTACAATCAAGGTTCCCACTAAACTGACCAGTGGGGTTTCCTTGGCCACCCAAAATATCCCAGGCTAGTGTTCAGGGATCTTCTTTTTACTCTGCTGCCATTAAAGAGAAGGAACTGGGAATCCCAAAACTGCTGCTGGCTGCCAAATATAATAAAGGATCCCACCTCACATTCGCTCTTGGTGTGAGGGGAATGTCCTTCAGAGTCTCATATACAAAAATGGAGGGAACTCAAAATTGGCTGGGATTCTAGTCTCTCAGACAGGCACTCTTCAACCTCTCACACACAAACGCAGGCTGGCACGAGGGTAACTTGAACACAACGAATGACATTTATATTAAAAACAAAAGAAAGGCTTCTTAAACTGGCTCAGAGAGGTACTAACGCTTGATGGTTTCAGAGAGGTTCTTTTCACTTAAAAGTTACAGAGCTTCAGATATTACTTAGGTTTCACACAGAGACACAGACACAGTTCAGGAATTATTTTGCTTTAGATCTACTAAATTTTTTCACAGACAGACACTAGTCCTTTCTGATCCACAACCCACTGAATACACACACACACAGTCTATGCCCTGTGAGATTCTGGCATATAAGACCTCCCCCTCTCACACTAATCCCAAACTGGCCTCACTGCCCCTGGATCGGGCTTTTCCCAGACTGGTGTTACACAGGGGTAGGGCAGACTCTAGGTTTGGACAATATTCACTGTCAAGCCACTGACTGGCGCGTCACATTGCACCAAACTCAGGGCCTCCTTTCTTTGGACATGCCTCCCCAGCTTGTAGAGTGACTGGACTTCTGTCAGCTAACACTGCTGAGACAGAATCCTTCAGCTCAGATCTGACAGACCGCTCTCTGTCAAACTCTGGCTCTTCCTGAATCTCTCTCCCAATCTTGACTCAACTCTGATCTCTGTATCAGAGTCTCTTCAGAGAGAGTGAATCCAATGTCGGGCTCTGCTCTGTCTATATATACTGCTCGCACTTTAGCTCCCCTAACCCTGGCCATAGGCAACTGTGCCTTTCTTGACCAATCAAATGGGGTCTTTTGTATACTGGAGCCTGCTGCCTTAACTCTGGTTGTTACTAAGGCCTTTTCATTAGTCCTTTCACACTCACCAGCCCTTCAGGGTGGGGCAAGTCCGTTATAGTTGACATGGTAGTAGGAACTAATTCAGACATTCTGGACCTAAGTAATTTTAGAACTTTAAAGGTCAAAAAAACCTAGGGCATCCACAACATTTTAACCATTTAGACAAATGCCTGTTTTACTTCAGGTGCTTCCACATGGAGCTCTTTCTCAGATTTACTTCCTAAACTTAAGCAGTTCATTTGGTGACTTATGACCAACAACACTGCACAGTCATCCCCCTTCCAAGTTTTCAGTGCCATACCTCTTTGACTTGTATCCACCATTCCCCACCACTGTCAGGGTGGCTTGAGTACTGGGGGATGAGAACTCTGGTCTGTGTGAATCTGCTGTGTGAACCTATTCTTCTGCTGCTTCCTGACTGCTTATCTCTCCTCTGCTCAGCTAGTGAAGGCCACATACTTTGATCTGTAATGCAGCTGTAGGATGATTGTATGGTGGGCAGGGGGAATGGGCATACTGGTTACTTTAAAATAGATACGTCCTGGCTGGGGCAGCCAGAGACGTCTTCGTACTGTACTGGACTAATCTTACCTGCAATAAAGAAATCATTGTTCATCAACAACTGTTTCGATTGTTTGGTTTAAGGACGTTCTGACAACCACTATCAGTGGGACTTTTTACAGTGTTTTTTTTTAATCAGTATTAGTTAAATTGCTGAACACACGAAGCTGCCTTACACTGGACAATTAAGGTCAGTATTTCTGCTGACAGGCCACAGCTCTCCAGGTAGAGATCATTCACATCACCTACTACCTGGTTTAAAAAAAAATCTGGTGATGCTAGAGATTGAAACTGGGATTTCCTGCATGCCAAGCAGATGTTCTGCAACTGAGCCGTAGCGCCTTTCCAAGTATGAAGCGCCCATGGTCCTAAGACTACAGCAATATTTGTACTAACTTTTTTTAAAGGGGCAAGATTCCACCAGAGGCATGGGGGAGTATAGAAAGTACAAAAGAACAGTACAGAGAAAACCTCCATACAGAAGTCATCACCATTACAAATTGCCAGGGCATCCATAGCAGCAACGGCAGAAAAAAAGGAAATCATCCCTGTGTGGAAGTAGCCTTGCGTTATCATCTGCTTTTTCACCCGTCAGTAAAAGACACGTACATAGCATTATTTTGTGGATACAACTATCATTATTAAAAGCAAAGACTACCTCTGATATTGTCCTTTAATTTTCCTGTTGCAAAAAAATACATCAGAACCAAAATAAACTAAAAAGAAATATGTGTCCTTTAACTCACAGTCCCATCAATTAAAATTGGCCAGCAGTTTGAAAATCTACCTATTAATCAACTAAAGCTTTAATTGATTAATGATTGATTAAACCAATTATAGATTACAGATCAGTTCACCATATATTCTCACATCCAGCATGATCCAGCATGAGGCGGCGCGTGTTCTCACAGGTGGTGCCTTTAGAGAACATATCCAACCTGTGCTGCGCCGCCTGCACTGGCTTCCAGTTGAGTTCCGAATCATTCATAAGGTATGGGTGCTTACCTTTAAGGCCTTACGCGGCCTGGGACCTTCGTACCTTCGGGACCGTCTTACCCCATATGTCCCTACACGGCCTCTACGTTCGTTAGAGGCCAATTTACTGGTGGTCCCTGGCCCCTCGATGATGCGGCTGGCCTCTACCCGGGCCAGGGCTTTTACAGCCCTGGCCCCTGCCTGGTGGAACACGTTACCACCAACTATCCGGGCCCTGCGGGATCTTGGAGAGTTCCGCAGGGTCTGTAAGACCGAATTGTTCCACCGGGCGTTTGGAGGGGCCGGCCGCTGATGCCCCCTCCCCTTTCCCCCTCCTTTTCTTTACATTCTGGGTTCTCCGCTTCTCTGTTTTATTTTCCAGGGTGGATCTATGAAGTTCTGTTTTTATGACTGGATGCCAATATAATATTATTGATTGTTGTTTTAATGGGGTTTTTATTGTAACTATTGTTTTATTGTGTTGTTCACCGCCCAGAGCCCTTCGGGGGAGGGGCGGTATATAAAACTAATTATAAATAAATAAATAAATTTATTTTATTATTAATTTTTATTATTAATTTTCATGTTTCTGACAGACTTTCTGTTTAATGTAAGAAGAGACACTAACACATAATTACATGACAAATTACAACAAAATGCTTCCTGCTCAAGCTTGAACTGTTTGTAATCTACCAAATGCGAAAGAATGGAATAATAAGGAAACAAAGGGATCCGTTAACATCTTATCATGTTGGTTCAATGCCAGGAGTTGGTCACAAGGCAAGGCTTAAATCTTAATTTTTAAGATGATGTTCAGGACTCTTCCATTTAATTCATCCTCTTAAAAATGAATATTTACTCCTCCTGCTTCATTCAGCCTTAGGATACAGGAGATATCATAGCTGAAGTGATTGAACCCACCTGCTAACTAGAAAACTATTTTAAGAGTGGCTAAGAGGAATCCATCATAACCTTCATTTCATCAAATGAAAGAAGACATTCAGTCATGAGAGTATTTGAAACATGTCAATGTAATTACTGTAAGATTAAAGATTAAACTACAGCTAAATCTTTTTTATTATCATAATGTCTTAAGTAAGCCTGAATTTATTTTAGAGTTGTTGTTGTGTGTGTTTTGTTACACTCGACGTGACAGATTATGAAAAAAGCATTTAATAGCTTCAGCCCCAGAGGGACCTGAATTTGACTGAAGCAGTGGCAGGAGAGCCAGGAGTAGCTAACTCTTGCTCCACATTTTGTTTTTCTGATCAAACTGCTTTCCCACCAGGGGAAAAAGTTACCCAGTTGTCTTAATTTTTTTTCCTATGTGAGAAATGATGGTTTTAACTCTAAAAAATCTGCAGGGAAAGGATCAAGCACCCCACCCCCACTGTGCATCCAATGAAAGTCAAAGAGCCAGTGCTTCCATTCAAGTTCAAAAGTACTGGGAAATATTCACATATCTCTTGCATAACGTACATTTTGGCAGTAACACAGAGAGATCTATAATGTTCATTTAGCACATTTTTTTCTTGACAGTTAAGCGATTATTTGCTTTGTACAAATGTGTGTATTCTTCTGAACTGTAAGCCAATTCCAAATGTACAACTCAAAGAGCCTTATAAAAGAGATAAATGAAAGCAACTATACAGAATACTAGCAGCAAAGGGGAAATTAAATTATATGTGCATACACATTTTGAGTTTCTTGCTAGAAATCTTCCTGTTCCAGCGTATGCTCACCTGCTATCAAAGCCAGCTCATATTTTGAACTATTACAGAGCTGATCTTGGCATCAATTAATACCTCAAGTTATCATACAATTTGGAAACCAGTTGAAAAAAAGGGTCACACTATGTCTTCAGTACAGTAACCAATACATCATTTTAATTCTGACACACTCCATTAACTAAACATTTCTGCTGCCGAAGATGATAATAAAACCTCTTACCTCTGTCTGAAGTATGGCAGCTCTCTGTTCTTTGGCAGTAAGCGACTCTTTAAGCACTTCAATGTGTTGCTTGCAATCTGAATTCTGATTGCTAAGGGTTTCAAGCTTAGTTTGTAAGGCAAGAAGTTCTGACTCTTTCTTTGAAAGCTCCTGCTTCAGCTGGTCAATCTGCAATAAGAAAAATAGCCCCGTAATTTCCATGCCATACCATTTTATAGTTCAGAGAACTGACAATTAACCTTATATTCCAGACAAATGAAAATCTCATAGAACGCTATTCCAAACTGACTTATTTTAGAATATGTAACTTGCATTCAATTTGATTTCTTTTATTGCTATTTATCAGGATTGCATAGCTGTATCTTGCTTCTGATGTATTCAAGGACAAAGGTTCCAGAACACTAATCTGGAGACATGAGTAAGGTGCCCTTTAAACATTACTGTGCTATTGGACAAACATTTCTATGAGTGCATTGCACAGAACCACTGTACTGTGTATATCCTGTGCCTGCTACTATGTGAATAGGGCTAGCCACATAGGTTTTTGCCACAGCACATTGAGCCACACTCCTGGCTAGGAATCAAACAAATCATGTAGTTGTAGCAGTTTAAGGAGGTGATAAATCTATAGAGAAGCAGCTCTCACAGCACTAACACAGCATTTAGAGGATATTTGTAACTGACACAAAGTCTTAATATTCAGATCTGGTTCAAAAATTAACCCTCCTGGTAATGGCCTAAAGTTATGAGGTGGATGGAAGAACCTTGGAATTGAGTGTACAAGTGAGTAAGTTTTTACCTGAGCATGGCATGCATGCCTTATCCATATTCAACTATCCTTCCCCCTTCCAAAACATGAAAAGAGGGAAAGAATATGAAAACTGTGTGTATCAGCCTAAGTCAGCTTCCCAGCAAAGTAGTGAACACTGTATGTGGGCTGTTATCATGGAATAAATATCTGAAGTCTCACCAGTTTTTGTAAATTAGACTGCATCCTGGTGGTTCACATTTATTTATACATATTTGACAAGTAATATTGTATATATTCTTTCTAGTATAGCTACAATGCTCAGTTGGGTTTTGATGTAAGATACAAAAAGGTGCAGGTGAATTTAGTTTGCAATGGATAGAATGACAAGAAAGGAACTGCCACTTAAAACAAGTATTTAAGGGGAGAAAAGCACACCTGTGAAATGCTCATGGATTTGCATTACCACTGTTACTATGCAACTGGTTCAGTATTTTTTCAAGTGACTGTAAGGGATAAAACTACTATTTAATTAGGAGTTAGTGAAATGGTTTTATCTGTACTTCAAGGAATACTGAGCATACCTTTTCCGAATGCTGCATTCAGTATACCCACAGCTACAGTTTCAGAGAACAGAATAAAATATTTTAAACTGGAGGAATAGCCAACAAAATCTAGATTCTGAACATAAATTTACAGTGCTCAAGCCATATGCTCAAGATCAATAAAGTACAATATTTATCAGCTGTTAATACTACAGAGTAGTATATTTCAGGGAAATATTTCTTACACTGATTTTTTTTTCAGTTCAACATATGAAATAAATTCTTCTGAAATTAAACCCAGAAAGCAATCTTAATTACAGAACTATATATACTTGCACATGTGGGATATTTACACAAAAATTTTTGCTTTCCTCCATAGAATTTATTACCTTGACTGGGGTTTTTTTTGGGGGGGGGGGAGGGAAGGAAGATCAGTAGTAACCAAATGGAGACAATAAAGGTCTACTTGAAGTTCTTAGGATCAGACTCATTGTGTGTATGTTAAATGCTGTCAGGTCTCTTCCGACTTATGACTACCCTATGTATTGATAACTTCCAAAACATCCTATGGATAACAGCCTTGCTCAGATCTTGTAAACTGAGGGCCACAGCTGCATTGAGATTGAATCAATCTATCCCATATTGAGTCTTGCTCTTTCCCGGCTGCAGTGGCAGAGCTGCAAGGGGATGGGGGGTACACCATGCACCCGGCGCACGCCTGGGGGTCATGAAAAATAGCCCCTGGCCCCTCCCCCTTCTCCCCCTGCAGTGCCCCCCTGCGGCACCCCACCCCACCCCCCTTCCCACACTTACCTTAGTTCCTTTCCTTTTTCAGAACTTTTTCAGGCTGCAAAAGGCCTGTTCGCAGAAAAAATTGGCCTGAGGAACTACAGTTCCCAGGAGATCTTGGGGCTCACAAGGTCTCTTGGGAAGTATAGTTCCCATCAGGCCATTTTTACTGAGAACAGGCCTTTTGCAGCCTGAAAAAGTTCTGAAAAAGGAAAGGAACTAAGGTAAGTGTGGGAAGGGGGAAGGGGGAAAGCGGTGGTGTTATGGGGGCGGAGGGTGCCGCGGGGGCTTTGTAAGGTGGAAAATATAGAATGCTCACCGGGCGCAGTTTGGCCCAGCTACACCTCTGCCCAGCTGCCTTCAACTTTTCCCAGGAAGATTATCTTTTCCATGACATTTGTCTTCTCATAGTGTAACCAAAACATGACAGCTGCATTTTAGCTTCTGGGGAGAGTTCAGGCTTGATTTGATCTAGAACCCACTGATTTGTCTTTTTGGCAATCCACTATATTTTCAAAAACTTTCCTCCAACACCATATTTCAAATGAGTCTACTTTCTTGCTGTATGCTTTTTTCATTGCCTGATGTACATACAAATACATTGTAATGGGGATACTGTGGTATGAATTATCTTGATCTTGGTCACCAGTGACACATCTTTATACTTGGTGTACTTGTTGCTGTTCATATTTATTTATTGTTCATATTTGATTCTGGTATTCTGTTTTGTTGGTTGTTAGCCGCTCTGAGCCCTATGGGGGAGAGCGGGGTATAAGTTCAATAAATGAAATGTAAATGAAATACTTAAGGATCTTTTCTAGCTCCTTTATGCCTGCCTTTTTCAGTCTCAATCTTATTCTGGTTTCTTTGTTGCAGTCCTTTTTTTGGTTGATGATGGAGCCAAGCAATAGAAAATCTCCAGAAATTTCAATTTCTTCATCATCAGCCTTAAAGTTGGTTAATTCACCAGTAATCATTACTATTGTCATCTTGATGTTCAGATGTAATCCTGTTTTGAAACTTTCTGCTTTAATCTTCATCAGTAGTTTCAAGTCTTCAATCCCTTTTGCTAGTAATATATAATCTGTACCAGTTTATTCTAAATAAAACAGGTTGCTGTACTTCCTCAAGATAAGCCTTCTTTACATGGTTTTTAAACTCCTCAAGACTGTTGCCCAGATAGTATTTTGGCACTAGGAATGTTTGGGTATTTTTATTCAACTTCATTAAAAAAATTGATATTAACAATTTATAAGCTGCCCCACAATCAGCTGCAAGTCTTGTTTTAGCTGAGAGAATAGAGCTTCTCCATCTTCTGCTTCCAGTTACATAAGCTATTGGATTTCTGTATTGGCCATCTGGTAATGTCCACATATACAGTCATCTGCTTGACTGTCTGAAACGTGTTCGCAATGAACAACTTGTTTTCACAGAATTCTATGTGTCACTGCATTATTTTGTGCTCCTAGCCCAAATTTTCCAACAACATTTCATTCTACTTTGTTTCCCACTTTTGCATTTAAGTCTCCTATGTGTGATCAGTTTCTTCCTGAACATTGCTTATGGTTTTGATCACAACTTCTCTGACACACACACAAATCCCCTCATCGTGTTAAAGGGTGCATCCAGGAGGGAGACTCATTGATTTTATTAAACACACTTAAGAATTGGCTAGGAACTGTTTACAGATAACAAAAAAACAACAACAAGGATCTGTGAACAGGCTTAAAATCTGAAGATAAAACAAGAGTGAATGAGGAAGGAACCCCCAATTTTGCACAATAACTAAGAAGAGGCCTTCAAGGGTAAAACTGAAGCAGAAAACTTACTTTGAAGAATATTTCTTTTTAAAGATTTTTTTTTGGTACACAAATGGCAGTCTTCCATGTATATGGCAAAGAACCACTAACTCATTATAAGCAAAACAGAGAAAAGGGGCCAAAACCTATAAAAATAAGGTGAGAGTAATACAAATGGGTGGAAACTTGAAGTCACTGTGTACAATAGCATGTGGTTTGTATAAATAGCATGTGGCCATCACACTGCCTGATCATTTCCCAAATATCTTCCTAATTTAATCTATAATAAAGCAAATGCCTTGATAGACGGGCAGTCAAAAACATGGTGACAATTTCATTGCAGATACACTCCACGTTGCTCCTCATGGAAAGCAAATTCCAGCTAGATGATTTGCAGTCTAGTAAAAATTGCCACTCACAAAGTTAAAAAAAAGATATGAGACATTAAAATAACTCGTTTGGGGCATTATTTAATGCTAAAAAGAAGATAAAAATCCTGGACTATTTTTATGTGTAAAGATCATCTCACGGTTTTTAGGGGAATATCAGATTTTAGTTTATGAACTTTTGAGAGGCAAAGGGCAGGGTCTGGGGATGAAAAGTTTCATGACAACCTTCTCTGGCCACCTTTACAGCTGGCTATTCATCATCTGTTTGCAGCTGCTCCTTTCATCAATCTGCAACTTTTAAAAAATGGGTTTCTTTCAGAGGCAGTCATAGAGACAATGTCCCATCACAGAGCCCATTATGTTTGCCTTCCTAGAAATGTTATATAAACCATTCTGATTTCACTATGTGATGATGTTAAGAAATTAAAACAACCATGAAAGGGAAATACTTCTGGTCTTTTCTTTAAATAAGGTGACTTTTCTGTTCCTTTTTCTAGCTTCCAACCAAAACAATCACAGAGGCCGTTTCCGCACGGGCAGAAAATGACGGCCTGGAGACGGTAAAAACACCGTCTCCAGGCCGCCGTTCGCACGAGGGGCGCAGCTGCAGCGCAGCCGCGCCGCCCTCGCGCCGCCCGCCCGGCCTGGAGCCGGCGTTTCCCCAGTGCGCTTCCTAGCGCTCTTTTTGGTAGGGAAGCGCCAAGAGTGAAGCCGCTGCCGGCGAACGCAGCGGCTTCACTCGACTCCACCCGGCACTCACCTTGTCCCTGGGCCTCCAGCGTCGCCGAGGCCTGGGGACACGCCCCCCTGCCCTGTGCCACTCGAGCAGGCGTGCAGGGCCAGGGGGCGTGTCCCCAGGCCTTCGTGACGCGCCAGAGGCCCAGGGACAAGCCGGGTCGTGCGAGCACTGGCGCTCCGCGGCGCCGGCTGCCCGCCTCTTCCCGGGACCGTCCGTGCGGACAGTCCCAGCGTCTTCGGGTCGGCGCGAGAAGCGCCGACCCAGCCGTTTCGGCTGCCGTGCGGAAACGGCCAGAAATAGTGAATTTCTTGAGATATTCATGAAATGTACCTCCAGTTTCAGTTGCGCTCTCTAACCGGTAAATAGCAATATTTTATGGTATACACAACTCAGAATAGTATAATGATGGATAGAACTGTCGCACCAAAAGGAATTCCCTTTCTCCCAGTTATAGCTATGAGTAGAAATCGAACAATTGAATTTAACACTTCATGCATCAGACAAAATGGGCTCTTGCTCAAATATGTCATTGTATAAAATACCATAAGACACTTAGTTTGTCATATTATCAAAGCTACATCCTTGGAATTTTACATTATTTTGATTTTGTAAATAAAATGTTCACATTATAACAAAAATGGGAAGAATGTAGCCATGATGCATATGGAAAGTATTAAAATAGTGATGACCTCCTGGTTGCCATCAAGCCTCCATTTTGGTAGATCCTTCTCCATTTTGGCCAGCTTTTCTCTGCCACCCAGATGAGACCCAGAAAACGAGTTTCAGGTCATCTAAAGTACAAAAGTTGAAAGCCAAGCAATAATAGGGCAGGATTCAGTATTATCTGTCTTTTATCTCACCATGATCACTAGAAACAAAATATTAGGCCCAGCTCCCACCCGGGCCTGGCATCTCCGGGGCAATGCCATGGTCACACCTGCATTGCTGTTATCTGTCTGTTAATGGCCCATTCTGTTTCAGTTGCTGTGCTTGTAACTAGTGAAATAGGTCTTACACTGTTCTTTTCTTATGCTGCTTGTTGTGGGAACAGGTGGGAGTGGGGAGTCTGGAAGAGGGAAATGTTTGGAGATATATGTGAGCCAGAAAGCTGGAGCCCTCATCTCCGGCTTTCTACAGCTAAGGTCTTGACACGGTTCAATAAAGTTCTTGAACCTTTCCTGAGTCCCAATTATTGACTGGAGTAACAGACCCTTACACAAATGCAGCCTCAGAAATAAGTCCTTTGCCAAGTTCCAAACCGCTAATCAGAATTTCTCAGTGATTAATGATGTTAAAGGAACCTGAGGCAAAACATTCTTACTGACAAAAACCTAGACTCATGATTAAAAGGTTCTGTAGTCCCGCTACTCCAGTATGGGCTAACTGAAATATCCTTGGAAAATCCAAGCTTGATGAGATAAGGAAGATTGCCTACAACACGTTTTCTTCCTGCTCTGAGAATTCCTCTCCTTTTATTTGAATATATTCCCAAGAGCTGGGAACTCTTTTATCACCCTTTCTCCAAGCCCAGGAAAGGGGATCTTTTGTTTTCATTTCAAGTTTCTGATCATATCACTGAAACCAGAATTGGTCCCCAAACCGTTCTCTACCTGCTCTATCTGGCCATTCTGTTTCCTACAAGGAGAGGTTTTTGCCTGCTGAAGCCAACTACTGTCTTGTAAGCAATAAATAAATAAATTCTATTCTTGGCACACAATAAGTGTCTAACATATTCACTTCTCATTCTCTTGAACTTACCTTTTTATTATTGGCTGCCCAGTCATTTGGGTGCTTACCTAAAGATTTGAATCTGCCTGAAACCTGAACAGATAGCTATAAGACCCTGTTTCACACCATTTCTTCTGACTTCCTGCCTTTCCTCTCTTGAATGTTACACATCACACAGCATGCCTAAGGGTATTTGGAATATTTGCAGCTTAATGTGAGGATTCTAGTATTCCACGCCGCTGTTCTACACTTGACACTGTGATAACTTGAATGTGCTAATTATTCTGCTCAATATATCTCTCTGAGTTCATCACACTCAAGGTCTCAGTATTCTTCCTAATTTGTGTAAAGATTCTTGCCTCTTGTGCGAATCTTTAGCTAGACTGGTTGCATTCCTGTAAGTCAAGTTTTCTTCTTTATACGCAGTCTACCCTAGTACCGTGGAAAACAGATTCATTCACACTGACATGTGTCTAAGGCACATATGATCTGATCACTCACAATAACAACATTCTACAATGGTAGTCTGCATGATTCAACTGAAGGTTAACTTAAAACTGATAAGCAGGTTGTTTGTAAATTCATGTCAATGTCCATACTAGTTCATAAATTTGGGGGAATAAGCAAATAGTAAAATTCTCTTCAACATTAGCTAGGCATTACCAGAGGCTGCAGTATCAAATACATGTACATGGTGTTAAATGGTCATTTATATTTATCCTCTGACAAATTAGTGTGAGTACAAGAATAAGCACTGAATAAGCTGTATTCCTATGATGCAGTGAGAAAAAAGGTGCTTTCAGCCTACAAAGCTATGTGCAGACCAAGCACCAGGACTGGCCCAGTAGCTTCCTGTGTAATAGTCATTTCTTCCTTTGAAAGACTGCTATGGATTACTGAATTCAGAACCAGTCAAAATTAACAACAAAGGAGAAAACTGATGGCTTTCTAGCAAATGGCTCTGCCAGGATGAGAATCCTATTTTGGCAATATTAGCATAACTCACTGATAGCAATTAAGTTGACTTTGTTGGAAAACAATCAATTGATATTATTTTATTGATTTATACTTACATTTGCTGTCCACCCTCTAGCACAGCAGGGCTCAAGGGGTGTAATAATCATTTAAAATACACTGAATAAATAAATTATACATGCATACATACATACATACATACATACATACATACACACACACACACACACACATCTATACACACACACACACACATATATATATATATACATATATATATATATATACACACACACACATACACACACACACACACACATATATATATAGGGCAGAGTACAGCATTTTTTATGCTTGTATGTTTATAATCTTGATTCACTTTTTGTTTCCATTTTTGCACATGTACAAAGTTCTAAACAATTTCTAGGTTACGTTCATTTTATAGAAAATAAATCATGCAAGAGAGAACTCTTCTCAGTGTAGCACAAATATGTCCCCAAAAATGTAATGCCAAGTGAATTCTTTCTAGCCATTTTTTCCACTCTCACCACTTCATTCTCCAATTTTCCCTCTATGTGTTCACTCAACTATGAAAGGCTGTATGCTTGTGAATCTGGGAAGCAAGTGTTTATTATTAATGGCTCAGAATTCTACACTGGAAAAAGTACAAGTCCTTGATAAAGCATAGCCTTCTAGGAAAATAAGTAGTGTTCCACAGTGGTCTGCCTTTAGCAGACATGCAGACATTTTTTCATTCAAATTAGAAAGGTCTTTATATATTTAGTCCTTAAATCTAACTTATTTTAAGGAGCATTATAACACCTAGAGTTGTTGGCTATGAAAAGAGCCTTGTTCTTCTGTCTGCCATCAATCAGGACTTTTATTTATCAGAGGTCCTTATCAGTGATCTCTGGTTCGACAGACAGGGCATAATAAGATCTCTTTGCTGACAACCATATAAATATTTTTTCCACCTTGAAAGGTCCTATGATGAATGGCAGAAGTAGATCTTTTTGTGCAAGGACACCAAACAGAAGGGCAGCACTGCTGAAAGAGGCTGTACAGACTTTCATCAGAACATAGCATGATAATCAAAGGGCTGATCCGACAGGTATGCCAAAACCATCTTCCTCTCATTCATCTGTTTTTTAAGAAGCAAAGAATCTCTTTCCTCTAATTATAACTTCCTCTTTGCACTTATAATATTCCAGCCTAGCCATATATGAACCCAAACTCATAAAGGTCACTCCTGAAAAACTATTTCGATTATAATAATGCAGAATAAAGTATATTTATTCGTGAAAGCCTTCGACAATATATTTGCATTTACTTATATTTGTGTTTAGTTCTTTTATTATACTTGAAGTAACAGAGTTGCTAGCTAATATTCAAGAGGCGACTCCTGGGGTCTATGTTTAAAAGTTACACTGGGTATTTTTATTGCAGCAAATTCTAAATGTGTACAGTATCTAAAATCTGTAGAAACAGCTAACATTTAATGTTTTCTTAATACTGATATCAGGATGCAAGGACATGAATATCAGTTGCAAGGAAACCCTTCCACATGAAGAAGCTCTCAATGGTCTCCAGACAGACAGATGCATTTGTTATAATTACTCAGCAAGGAGGATTTGATAGAGGACTGGTAACAGGAATGGTGTTGTCACAGTTTTTATTCAGGGGAGCAAAGGAACCTCCTAATTCTGTGGCAACATACTTTTCCTCCAGGTAATGATTTCAAATTCTGCCCCATTTTTCATACTGGTTTGACATAAATATAAAAAAGGTTGCCTGTGAACACAGACTCTAGCATGGGAATTCCTCCAACCACAGTAAGCTATCAATGGAAGTTGCAAAAATTAACTTTCTTTTCAAGAAGATTTTTCACTAATTGTTTCAGTACCTGTTTCTGCAGATGGAGAATTGAGACAATCACATGCCCACAGCCTCTACTAGAACCTAACAGTGCAATCTTAAATAGACATAGGTCTAAACCCACTAAACTCAATGGTGCAGTAACTCTGCATAGTGCACCGTAAATTTCCCTCATAATTTGAAAGTACCTTATTTTTCATGAACTTCGAGTGACTCTTGTAAACTTCTATTTGTTTGATTTCTTCTTCTCGGTCTTCTGTGTTCAGGATTCCATTTGTCTTCAGCATCTGTATTTCATCTTCGAGGTCTCTTATATTACGTTCCAGTGAAGCTATTTTTGTGTCCTAATTAAAAGAAAGTGTTGGTATGCAATTATTATAATAACTGTTTATAGGGAAGGAACATATATAAACTGCAACACAAGATCCTCACACAGAATCAAAGCAAAAGAACAAAGTCAGCGCAAGAATCTGGATGTGATTCAAGTCTATTTCACTGCAATAGACCTTCAAATAATTGTATTACAAAAGAAGTACTGACCTTTATTTTCTAAACAAGAGGGCGAGGCTTCATTGTATTGCATCACTCATAAAGATGGTCTGATCTGAAGCACATTGTAGTAAAAGCTTGCCTTGCTATTAAAACCACACACAGAGATAATTACCAGCAAGGCTGGCCATAAGTAAACGTGAGAGCTAATAATCTGAATCTGAATCTAGACAAGATGGAAGAGATGTTGCTGCAGGTACTACAATGCTGAGATAAAGTTCATACTGCACAGCTGTCTCCTGGACTGATTGTGCTACTCGTGAAGGACCGACTTCACAGTCTGACAGCATTCCTGATCTTGTCCCTGTTTCTGCCATACCTACATTCCAGGCGGATTCACCAACTATGCCCATTCATGGGATAAGCTGACCTGGCCAGTCACTCATGCCATTGTAAAGTCTAGACTAGATTACCATAACCTGCTCTGTGAGAAGTTGCTTCAACAATTCAGTTGTTAGATGTGATAACAAGGGGCCTGCCTGGTATCTTGCATTGCCCCAATCTTTGTCAGAAGCACTGGATGCCAATTTGTTTCCAGACACAATTAAAATTGCTCATATTGACTATTATTGCTCTTATTGACCAGAGCAATTTTTTACAGACCAACTTGCCCATGATTGGAGAAAATCAAACTGGGCCCTGTTTTGTATGTGTTTAGGGTAGGGGGAGCTGGGCAGTGTCTGCTCCCCATTGACGCTTGATGAGGCAGTGAGAGACAGTGGGGAGCAATTTGGCATTGTCCAATATGGTTCTTTAATAACAGCACAAAAACAGAAGCATTGTCATCACATCAGGACGACACTATAATAAGCTCTAGTTTAACCATAGAGTTTTGAGTGAATCTTAGAGCATTATCCCAATGCTATGATAGCACTCAAAATTTTGTCTTGGAATTGACATTGCACATCAGTGCAACAGCAAATAGCTTTTTATTGCATTGATAATGTTATCATTTATATAATTAGCAGTCTTGACGGCTGAGGTGGCATATAAGCATTCATAAATAAATGTCTTTTACTTGCTATAATTTAGTATCCACAGCCCTTACAAACCACCTGATTAGCTAAAACACTGATCGCTAGGAAAACTTGGTAGATGAAGGGAATGCTGTGGATGTAGCATACCTTGATTTTAGTAAGGTCTTTGACAAGGTGCCCCATGACATTCTTGCAAGTAAGCTGGAAAGTTGTGGACTGGACAATGCAACTGTTAGATGGATTTGTAATTGGTTGAGTGGCCAAACACAAAGACTGCTCATCCATTGTTCATTTTCATGCTGGAGAGAAGTGAGTAGTAGAGTGCCACAGGGCCCAGAGCTATTCAATATTTTAATCAATGACTTTGATAATGAAAAAGAGGGCATGTTAATCAAATTTGCAGAGAGATTTCAACAGAGATAAATGTAAGATTCTACAGAATTAGGCAGAAAAATGAAATGCACAGATATAGGATGGGTGACACCTGGCTTGATACCATGTGAATAGAATCTGGGAGTCTTAGTAGACCACAAACTGAACATGAGTCAGCAGTGTGATATGGCAGCCAAGAAAGCCAATGCAATTCTGGGATGCATTAATAAGAATACAGTGTCTAGATTGGGGGAAGTAATTGTACCACTCTACTCTGCCTTGGTCAGACCTCACCTGTGCTCAGTTCTGGGCACCACAATTTAAGAAGGATATTGATGTCTCCAGAGAAAGGCAACCAAAATGGTAAAAGGTCTGAAATCCATGCCCTTCGAAGAGAGATTTAGGGAGCCAAGGTGTTTAGTCTGGAGAAATAAAGGTTAAGGGGGGATATGATAGCTATATTTAAATATTTGAAGGGATGTCATGTCAAAGAGGGAGCAAGCTTGTTTTCTGCTGCCTCAGAGACTAGGACATGGAGTAATGGATTCAAAGTGCAGGAAAAGAGATTCCACCTAACCATTAAGAAGAACTTTCTAACTGTCAGGGCTGTTTGACAGTGAAATTCACTGCCTAGGAGAGTGGTGAAGTCTCCTTCTTTGGAGGTTTTTAAACAGAGGCTGGATGATCATATGTCAGGAGTGCTTTGATTGTGTGTTGCTGCATGGAGCGGGTTGGACTTGATGGCCCTTGTGTCTCTTCCAACTCTATGATTCTAAAGTGCCATCGACTAACAGCCAAATGATGGTGACCCTGTCAAGGGAATTTGTAAGTGAGAAGCAGGGGTGATTTGTCATTCCTTCCTTGGAGGTCTCCCTTCCAGGAACTGATCCTGTTCAGCTTCTGAGAGCAGATGAGATCAGGCTATGTCATGCTGCCTTTCCTCCCACTATAGAATCTTGCTGCTTGGTAAGTCATTGTCTCAACCCAAACTCCTAACAGTTCCAAAGGTAGGTAAATTTTTCACAGCACACAGAGTAGACTTAGAGACAGGAAATTCTCACTTCCAAAAGCACTTCCAAAAGTACTGTCCCATTACAGCACAATAAAAATGCAAGGAGAAGTTCTCTTAAAGGATAAAAAAAATATTTTCATGCACACTGTATAGTAAAACAAGACAAGAGTCACCTCGTGCAGTAAATACTATGAACAACACACTCAGCTTTTCAGCAACAATGCTGTAAACATACCTGAAATATTATAGCTGGATCTATACATACAGATGGTTCTTTCTGCAAGAAGCAAGGTAAACCACAACTATTTTCATTCATTTAAGAACTTTCTATGTTCACATTTTCTTCTTTTCTACTTCAGTCACAGCTTGCAGGAAATATGTTGCTATTTTTTAAAAAATAATAAATTCTGCAGAATTCAATCACAGAAATTCTTTGGTACCTATGCTGTACCATTTACGCACTGAATTATATGAATTGAAGCATCTTCTTTGCAAATCTTCTGCTTATTTTGTAGCCTGCAGTTTAGAACTTGACCGAAGCTTCATTGAGGCCAGGATCAGACAGCGCACGGGGGCAGGGGGGGAGCTGGCCAGCTGTAGCTTTATACTTGGAGATGAGGGGCATGCGGAGCCCAGCTGGCCCCACTCACGAATTCCATGTCGAGATTGGGGGCAGGGCAAGCCCTGATCATCAGTGTTCCGTTGTATCCATGCCCTGAACTCCAAGGGGAATTCTAGACAGAGGCACAATTGTGAAGGGGGGTGTTGTCAGGGTCATGCCTGGTATGGGTTCAAATCTATACGCGTTGCACTTCTGATATATGTAACCATTGCTGGCTTGACCTGAATTTATGGCTGTTTGTAACTTTTAGACAACTGGACCTCCCCTAATATGCTGGTGCCATAGGAAAGAGTTATTATCTAACCCCTGGCCTAGTAGCCAGGTGGCTTCATATTGTTATCTGCTTCTGACAGTTTAACCTTGGTCCTGGGTACAAGTGGATTCAACAATTAGCAGATGTTCAGGGGAGAGGGGGAGATTCCAGGGGGATAAATGTGTAACCAAAAGACATGTCCGGCAGAACTAGTTTGACCCATTGTTCTGGGCTTGTGTTTTCATAATAAAGGAGAGAGAGAAGGTGAACAGTGGAGGGCAGGTCAACCCAATGCTGTTCAAAGGGTGGCAGACCCATCTTCCAAGCAGCTAAGATTCATTTATGTGTGCTGCATAGTTACGAAGATATCTCCTTAGTTTGTTTTTTTTAAGGGAAACTGTATATTGCTGGAATCAGCAGGACCAGCTGAATGTAACTATGTACTTTTGGGGCTGAAAAAGGCACCCAGGTTCAGAGCCACAGACCAAACCCACTGGGCTACCTTAAGCAAGGTGGCTTAGGGGAGAAAGGTGCATTTTGAAGCATTTTAACAAGAACATCTTGAGCAGAAATAAGGTGTCTTAAGGACATCTTGGGGGAAAGGCTGTGTGGAGTACATTCCCAGGATGTCTTCTTCTTCTTCTTCTTTTGCATCCTCAGACACTCCTGATTGAACTACTACCTGGGTCCAAAACCATTCCAAACTATGGACCAGTTCCTTCAAGGGGAGTGCAACCCCATCCATAGCAGGTGACACCTTAAGTGCTAGCCATGACCATTAATTCACCAGCAAAACTTTTTATCTTGTCAGGATCAATCTTCACTTTATTAGCCCACATTCACTAAAGAAAACTGTATCCAGGCACCGATTCAGAGTTTCTACATCCTTTCTGGGATCAGGCAGAAGTTCAAGACAGAGCTGCATATCATCCACCTACTGGTGAAAACCCATCCATGTTTCCAGGTGGCCTCACCCAGCAGTTTCATGTAGATGTTGCAAAACATAGGGGACAATATAGAGCCTTGCAGAACCCCACAGGGCAAAGGCCAGTAGAATGAGCAGAAGTCCCTCAGCATCACCTGATGAGTCCTCCCCTCCAGGTAGGACTAGGCCCACCCAAAACCAGTGCTTCTCAGTTACAGCCCAGAAAGGCAGTCCAGAGGAATATCATGATCCATGCTATCGAATGCTGCTGAAATGTCCAGGAAAATCAACAGAGTTGCACTCCGTCTGTCCATCTGCCAGTGCAGGTCAACTGCCAGGGTAATCAAGGCTATTTCAGTCTCATAACCAGACCTGAAACCACAGTTGAAAAAAATCCAAATAATCCTCTCCCTTCTCACTATATTGCAGGTCTGATACAAAACAGGAGTTCTTATGGCTGTTATTTACAGTTTTTAAGGGCACCAGAATTCATAGATTATCCATTTTTCATATAACAGACAGCCTTTTATGGAAATATTTGCATCTCAGGAAGCCACATCATTTTAGATGTATTTAGAATCTTGCAGCCATCTTGCATTTGAATGGATTAAGTGGTTTTGTTGTCAGTTAACCCTTCCCTCATCTGATTTCAAAATCTCAATTATTTTACAGTCATAGCATGGAGATTCTTATGTTCTTATTCACAGGCAGCTGAATAGTTTTGAAGGGATTGTATGATAATTCCATTGCCATCCACTTTCCACAAAGTGAAATGTTGGTGGGTCATAACTTGATGGTCTTTGTCAAACAATGGAGCTCACTGCACAATGATCACAAAGTCACTCTTAGGCTGTTTCTGCACGGCCGTAAGGGCGCCTCCACGCCGGCAGGAATTCCGCCGGCGTGGAGGCGGAGGCCGTTCGCATGCAGGCATGCGGACGGCCTCTGGAGAGGCCGGCAGACGGCAGGTGACTCCACATGGAGCCGCCTCTTCCCCCCTTCCCTTTCCCATGTACCTCTCGTGTCGCCGTCCTGCTGGCCTCCTCAGCCCCGCCCACGCTGCCCTCCGACCTCCAGGGGTCGGAGGACAGCGAGGGAGGGACTTAGGAGGCCAGCAGGACGGCGACACGAGAGGTACATGGGAAAGGGAAGGGGAAACAGCGTGTTCCCGGCGGCGCGGTTCGCACCGCGCCGCCGGGAAGACGCTTTCCCCTCAACAACAACCCTTTACAGGGTTGTTGTTTAGGGCGGCCTGACGCCGCCCTGGGGGAGGGGGAGCGCAGTCAGGTTGGCGCTGCTGTGCGAACGGCGGCCTGGGGGCGGCGTTTTTACCGCCCCCAGGCCATCGTTTTTGGCCCGTGCGGAAAGGGCCTTAGTGAGGAAAATATTCAGCCAAGTAAATACAAGCATACCAGCAATTTACATCACTGTGTTGGACCCTCAGCATCAGCATAAGTAATGAGAGACAGCATGGTCAAATGGATAGAGTTTAAAAGTGCACATTTCTCTCAATATCATTTCTTGCCTGCAAAATCTGTGATTCTGATTCATGGTTATTCATGTAGTGTAAACATTTGATGTTTTGTTCTCTTTATATTGTAATCTGCCTTGAATTCTGGAAGGTAGAAAGACAGTAAATAAATGCATGCATGCATGCATTAATTAATTAATAGGAATACTGTGGACTACCTCAGAGGAATTTTAAGAGACTAAATCAGTGGTGGGATCCAAAAATTTTAATAACAGGTTCCGATGGTGGTGGGATTCAAACAGTGGCACCGCCGCACACATGCACCTCCCGTCCCTATTGGGCAGGGAGGTTGCTTTAGTACCCCCTTCTCGGCGCTCAGAAAAAATGAGTAACCACTTCTAGAGAAGTGGTGAGAACTGGTTGGATCCCACCTCTGGACTAAATACATTGAATATTATTTAGAAATTAGTATTAGTATTTGGAAATATTAGTAAACTCGTTAATATAACATCTATCATGTAAACAGGTAGATTCCAAATACTACAGGCCAAATGTATGCATAATTACATTCATGTGATAGGATCTGAAAGTTTCTAGACTTTCAAGCACTTTTAATCCTTTTCTCATCTAATTATGATTATGTTTTTTTCCTACACTTAAGGTCATCCTTTCCAGGAAGTAATCTCATTGAAAAAAATGGAACTTATTTCCAATCAGATTTGCTTAGGATCACTCCCTAGGTATACTATTTGGTAGAAATGATCTGAAAAAGAGAGAAATACTCCCTAGTGCCATTTGAGTAAATGTCTACAGGAATCTTTTTCCTGACGAGGCAAGCTAGCAACAGGTGCAGAGAATGATTGCAACAGATGATGCAGAACGGAGAATAAGCCACTTGCTTTGATACAATGTGAAACAGCTACGTATGCTTATTTAAAAGAATTATTAACGCATATTTCCTTTCTGCTCCTAAAATCTGCAAAATCAGTTTGCCATAATCAATGCTACAAATATCTCATACTGGTAAACAGTCATTATTAAATTTTAATATATGGACTTTGCTTAGACTCAAACTAAGCAATGCACTAAGAATGGGACATTTAACCAATTTACATTCATTTAAAAACAAACAGTGGGTAGGTGAAGAGATATGTTCAAATTGCGCAGTTTATTTTTTATCATTAAAAGCTGCAACTTTCACTAAACCAAGAGGCATTGATAGTGATCGTGCTAAAACGAAGTGTATCAGCAAGCATTCCAAACCATACCTTCATTTCTATGACAGTCTGAAGAGCTTTCGTTTTAGCTGGTTCAGGCTGAAGTTGGGTTCTTCTGTGCAATTCCTGTGGAGGAACACGATAGAAGTAAGCTTGACGACTCATTTTCCCATTACTCTGTCAGTTGTACAGACATATTACAGCTCACAGCAGAATTCAAAGTTCAGTGTTCAGACATTCACAAGCCCAAAAGCTACAGGTGCATCTCTGCCTATAAATCCCTCTAGCATCACTGCAGACTGTTAGCTTACATTACAGCCAATGCCGCCAGAACATGCGCTATTTCTGAAACCTTTATCAATAATTAATGTCAACTGTGACAAAGACAGCGTGTTGTATTTGGACTCAGAGAGATTACAACACTGCTGCCTCTGCCCAGGCATCGGATAATAAGTCATTCAATTACAGTACATTATATTGCCAATTCGAAACGATGGGGGAAAAATAAATGTCATTTAAAATCTACGGCTGAACTTCACTTCATAGTTTTTCCACTGATATTTGGAACATGCAATTTATAGACATTACTTCAAATATGACATTTACAGAATAGTAATTATATTGTGAGTTTATGAAGTTCCATTTAAAGTACCTTTTTATATTGACTTATTTTATTTTCTTTCTGATATGATAGTTTTGGAATGTACACCATAATCTCTAAACAAGTTTATTTGAATATTAGTCCCAAAAATTTCAGTCCAATCCAAATTAACATTTGTGAGTATTAGAGTATCTATAGATAATAACATTATATAAGATGATGTTAATGAACAAGGATAAATATTTAGGAAAATGTTTTTTGGGAAAAATCTATGAGGATTTGGGAACAGCCTCATGTGCAAGCTACATTTAAAAGGAAATCAATTACCCAAGATCAGTACCCATTAACACAATCTGTTTTTGCAGGAGACCTTTTCAGTGAACTGCACATATAATAATTAGCTCACTCAGTTAAAGGATAATTTAGATGCTTTCAGATTAGACTACTTTTTTAAATTCATTTTTAATTTTTCCCCTTTTTGATTCATGCTAATTGCACTTCAGCTCCTACATCCATTGCCTCTTCAGTATCAATAATGACCAAAATAATTGTAAATTTCTCCACCCATTCATTTATTTACTCCATTCTGTCATCGTTTGACTCACTCAAAATATGTATTGGGTTTGATGTACTGAGCTTTTTTAATGTATTATTTTAACCATTAAATACATAATATATCTTTATTTCAAACAGTGGCGTAACTAGGCAAACTGGAGCCCTGGGCAAAACCTGAGTTTGATACCACCCCCAGGCGCGTGCCCGGTGCAACACGCACCCTTCAGCCCCCTTGTAGCTGCACCCAGTGGCGTATCTAGGCAAACTGGAGTTTAGCGCCCCCCCATGGGCAGCCGCCCTCCCTCACCGTGACCAAGCAATGATTTTTTACACCAGGTCGTTTCAAAGTCACCATCACATTATAGAACATGCCCCAACTCACAAATCTGAACTCAGCAATAAGCCATGCCACACATAAGAAATAATTTTTGAAAACATTTTCAAAATGCTTTCAAAATGTTTTATTACTGCTATGAAAACATTTTATGGTGTTGTAGCCAGTCCCCCCAATTGGGGGAAACAGCATCACTTTCAATGTTATTTAAACTGGGAACCCCAGATTCTCCCTTTAAGGTGGATTTAAAAGGAGAATCTGGGCTCCCTAGTTTAAACAAGTGATGCTGGAATCCACCCCCAAACAGCATCACTTTCAATGGTGTTTAAACTAGGGAGCCCAGATTCTCCTTTTAAATTCACCTTAAAGGGAGAGTCTGGGGTTCCCAGTTTAAACAACATTGAAAGTGATGCTATTTTGGGGTGTATTATCCCCCACCCTGAAATAGCATCACTTTCAATGTTTAAACTGGGGACCTCAGATTCTCCCTTTAAATCCATGCCAAAGGGGGTGGATTTAAAAGGAAAATCTGGGGAAATTTGGGCGGTGCCTGCTGTCAGGGGTACAATTGTTAAACTAGCAGCACCAAACTTTCAGGGTATCTTTAGGAGACTTTCCTAATGATACCACCCAAGTTTGGTGAAGTTTGGTTCAGGGGATCCAAAGTTATGGACCCTCAAAGTTGTAGCCCCGATCTTCTATTAGCTCCCATTGGAAACAATGGGGGTGGGGACACCCCCTTTGGGAGTCCATAGCTTTGGACCTCCTGGACCAAACTTCACAAAATCTGGGTGGTATCAGTAAGAGACTCTCCTGATGATACCTCCCAGTTTTGGTGAAGTTTGGTTCAGGGGGTCCAAAGTTATCGACCCTCAAAGTTGTAACCCCATCGCCTATTAGCTCCCATTGGAAACTCCCTTTGGGAGTCCATAACGTTGGACTCCCTGAACCAAACCTCACAAAACCTGGGTGATAGCATCAGGAGAGTCTCCCAAAATTTTGGTGCTGCTAGCCTAAAAACTGCACCCCCTGCAGGCCAAAAACGGAAAACCCACTAAAATACCAAAAAACCCCACAAACGAACCCTGCATTTTTGGTGCCCACCACAAGGGGGTGCCCTGGGCAACTGCCCACTTTGCCCAATGGGCATTATGCCCCTGATTTCAAATAATTTGATGACTTAATAGTATTGGACAACGTAATGATCATGGCTGATTTACCAATCAGCCATTTGACAAGACGATGGTAGCGAAACCTCCCATAGTTTGTGTCACTGAGTTTACACTAACAGGGGCTCCATTAAATTAAATTTTTGATCCTCTTCAGAATAAAAAGTTGCACTGCGCAGAGTTCTCTAGCAGTGGGACTCACGGGAGCCACATGCAAGCCGAAGGCCTGCTGGAGTGAAATCTATGGAAATACAGCCCCACCACTGAAGCCAATCCAGCAGAGGTCTTTATCCATTCCACACCATCTGCCACAAAGGACTAATCTAATGCTATTTCATGAAGAATACTGGTGGAAGTTGAAACCAGAGATATTATCAAGAGAGAATACATGAAGACAATTCTTGAAGCCAAAAGAACTGAAAAGCCTCAAAGCATGACAGATGAAACTCTTTCAATTGTTAGGCCGTTTCCGCACGGCCCCCCAGGCGCCCCCACGCCGGCAAGAATTCTGCCGGCGTGGGGGCGGAGGCCGTTCGCACGCAAGCGTGCGAGCAGCCGCAGGAGAGGCCGGCGGACGACAGGCTGCTCCGCATGGAGCCGCCTCTGCCCCCTTCCCTGTCCCACTCACCTTGTCCCCGTCGTCAGCCTGCTGGCCTCCGAAGCCCCGCCCACGCTGCCCTCCGACCTCCAGGGGTCGGAGGACAGTGAGGGAGGGGCTTCGGAGGCCGGCAGGCCGACGACAGGGACAAGGTGAGTGGGAAAGGGAAGGGAAACAGAGTATTCCCGGTGGTGCCGTTCGCACCACGCCGCCGGGAACACGCTGTTGGGGCAAAAACAACCCTTTAAAGGGTGGCCTGACGCCGCCCTGGGGGAGGGGGAGCGAAGCCAGGTCGGCGCTGCTGCCTGTGCGAATGGCTCCCTGGGAACGGCGTTTTTGCCGTCCCCAGGGCGCCATAAAAGGGCCGTGCGGAAACGGCCTTAGATAGATCAGAAGCCAAAGTAAAAAGTGAAAGAAACAGCAAACAGAAGTCTAAATCCAGTGTTACAGTAACTTGCACATAGAAACAAAAAAACCAACCCTATTTGAGACATGTAGATTGCATTTTCTTGACCTTACAAGTACTTAACGTGAAAATCATGGCTCAAGTATTATATGGAGCCCCAATGTGGATTCAAGCTCTAAAATCTTCTATTGAATGCATCCTGACTGACTTCTTGCATGTTCTTTTTGGAGCGCCTAGGTGCATAGCCTTAACAACTGTGCTACTACAGGTGAGTATGAAGCAAATTTCAACTATAGCTTGGTCTTCAGCAATCAACTTCCAGCTGTTCCTCATTCTGCCTGATTCCCATCTATTTGACCAGGGGTCTTCAAACTATGGCCCTCCAGATGTTCAGGAACTACAATTCCCATCAGCCCTGCTACTTGGCCATGCTGGCAGAGGCTGATGGGAATTGTAGTTCCTGAACATCTGGAGGGCCATAGTTTGAGGACCTCTGTATTTGACTGACTCCCAGGCCCACAGGATCTGCAAGAATGAGATGTTACACTAGGCCTATGCTTGAGGACAACAGGGACAGTTTTGTTCTACCTGGCCGCCCTGCTCTGTCCTTCACTTTTTTCCCATTCTCTTTCCCAGTATCCTCTCCCTTTCTCATTTCTTTTCTCTCCCTCCTCTCTCCCTTCTTATCCTTCTTCCATTACTAGCAGGGGCAGTAGAATTTTTTTAATGCACCACTGGAAATTATTTTAAAATTCATTTAAACTATATGTTATTGATCGTTAGCTGCCTTGAGTCTTATCTTGATTGAGAAGGCAGAGTAGAAGTCTAATAAATAATAATAAATATGGTGACCAGGTTTCAATCTGACTCCCATTCCACCCTTTGGAACTGATGTATAAACAACAAACTTGCTGAGCTGGGTTTATCTATGTCCTATTAACTGGAGCTGGGATTAAACAAACCCTGTGCAGAAGTAACAGAAAGGCTCCAGTGATGAGATTCAAATAATTTAACAACCAGTTCCAGTGATGGGATTCGAACAATTTAACAACTGGTTGTTTACAAGCACCATTTTAACAACCGGTTCTGCCAAAGTGGTACGAACGTGCTGAATCCCACCACTGCAGAAAGCCCTGAAGAGTAGGATTGGTGAATGTTCATAGTTGATGTGAAGTGATTCTGCTCTCCTTTTTATCTGGGTTTTGTGCTTTCAATTCCCCTTTCCTACAATAAAACTCTACCTTATCTTACAGTTACTTCTCATTGTAGTTTGTTTCCTTAGCCCATTTTAACATGCAAAGCTAATTGATAAATGTACAGGCACCCCATGTGAGCAGAGGTTATGTGCAATGGTGGGATCCAAAAATTTTAATAACAGGTTCCGATGGTGGTGGGATTCAAACAGTGGTGCCGCCGCACACATGCACCTCCAGCCCCTATTGGGCAGGGAGGTTGCTTTAGTAACTCCTTCTCAGCACTCAGAAAAAATTAGTAACCACTTCTAGAGAAGTGGTGAGAACTGGTTGGATCCCACCTCTGGTTATGTCCCCGTGGAACTCAGGTTGTTGAATCCATTACACATTTCTGCAACATGTGTACAAAGCAGAGCAATTATGTTAGCTTCATTCATAGCTACCTATCCAGTTCATTCTGTGGATTATCATCTGTTATACCTCCTTTTGGGATCTAGCCAGAGGACTACAGAAACTGTGGCAAAAGTCATCTTAAAGGCACTAGAACACAGTCACAAAGTCTTGGAACTCACCTGACCAAATGGGTACAAAGGACTGATCCAATTTTGATCATGGTCTTATTAACATTTTACTTTTAAAATGTATTAGATTTATCTTTGTATGATGTAAATGCTTTAATTTGAACTGTATTGTATCTTACTGAATGTCTCTATTAGGCCTACCCTGAGTAAGTCAAACAAGTTGCAGTGCTTTATGGACTATTCTATTAAGAACAAACTGGAACAGACGACACATTACTGGCAGGAAACATTGAAAACTTGAAACAACTGAAGAAGGTTAAAGCAGAAAGTACCAAAGTAGGAATCCAGTTGAACATCAACAAATAATAACTACTGTGGAATTACACAAATTTAAGGCTGACAATGAAAAAACTGACATTGTTCAATAATTTCTATTCCTTGGCTCAATCATAAAGCAAAAGGGAGACTGTAACCAGGATATCAGAAAGAGATTAAACTGGGAAGGGCATCTGAGGCGGATTCCCACACCTTCCATAACTTCTCCAGGCAGGGAAACATTCGGATTTTGCTGCCATTGAGCTGGGGGCAGCTGGGCACCCAACGTGATTGTTCCTCACATCAGTGGGGGTGCCCCAAAAGCATCAGCATGTCCCTCTGCCACTTCCCAAGGATGTCCTTTTCATTCAGACTGGTCTGTAAGAGCCATGGCTGCCTTGATTGAGACAATCTATCTCATCTTGGATCTTCCTCTTTTTCTGCTGCCTTCAACTTTTCCTAGCATTATTGTCTTTTCCAGTGAATGTTGTCTTCGCATAATGTAAGCAAAGTACAACAGCTTCGGTGTGGTCATTTTAGCTTCTATGGGGAATTCAGGCATAATTTGATCTAAAACCTACCTACCCCATCTGAAGTTCAGGTGGCAGCCAGTCATCAGGCACATTCACACCTTGCATAGTACAGGGTTGCCCCCCCCCCCCCAGTTTATCTTGAGGTGGTGCCAGTGGATGGGGAGGGTAGTAGTGATTATGGAGCTCCATCCTGGATTTTTGCCCAAGAATTGAGAAACACTGAGACCACCCAGAGTGCCATCTGGTTGATTGGTAAAAAATGCAATTACTATGACTAATGCATTGTCAGTTGTGATATCCATTTTGTGGAATTATTTATTGAACATGTATGGAAAGATCCTTGATTATTAACCTTATTTACAGGGCATGAATCTGCAGGTCTTTTAATGATTAACTGACAGGTTTTGGTTTTATGTGGTATTTAGTTTTGCATTAAAGCATCTGGCTTTAATGTCTTTTGTGACTGAAAGTAAAGTAAAGCTTAATGGGCACAGGAAGGGTGGAGCAAAAATGTTCAAACAAACAGATTTCAGTCTTCAAATCTGCATTAGCTGGCAATACTTGAAATACATGCTAAACAAAAGAGCACCAGACTGTTTTGCTCAGAACATAGGGCTGGCTCACCACCCTATGGCCCAAAGCAAACCCCTGCTCCAGATTAGAGTCTACTGCTCTTAATCACTATACCATGCTGGCTCAACTTTTCAGTACTAAGGTCCAAAAAAGCTGTCTATCATTGTTTTAGGGCAAGGCCCCAAGCATAAGAATACTCTGTCTGAAGCTGTAGACATGGCAGTTAGGACCTGCATATTTGCAGACATTTCATTTTATTCTAGCCTACAACTTTATCTTTCTTCTGCCTAGTCCTGTTTAAAGTTATACCAAACATTTACTCTTTTTGTCGAGATTTCTGATACAATACCGTTTACCAATGAAATGCTGTTGACACTTAAGCTAAATATGAAAAATGAAGGTTTTTATAGTTTTAATCCCAGTTGATCCAATTTTGACCATGCCTGCACTTCCCTAGATTTCCATTGATGATCCATTTTTCAAAGGGACTAAGGCAATCAGAAATGCATAAAAACATAAGCAGTGGATACATGCTGCTCCATCACAGTTGGGGACTTCTTTAAAAGAGTTTCAGTTCTCTTTATTTCATGTTGCCAACCTTTTCCATCCACTCCCACTAGTAAAAATGACTAAATAAGTAAGTCCCCATTGTGTAGCAGGTGCATTCATATTTAGGGAGATCACTATGTCCACAATACAGTATGATTCAGACAATAAACTGTACATCAGTATGAAAAGCCTGGCTATACTCTGATCAACGATTACGGAACAAGCTGAGAATTTTTCTTTTTATAAAAAGCTGTAATTTTCAGTACAGCTATCGGTAAAATGTATTCAATTTCCACAAAATGGTGAAAAACTTTCAGGATCTGCTTTTATAATTCTAACAATCTAAACATATAATTGCCTAATGTCATGACGACAGGCTTCTAGCCAATCGCCGCACAGGACTCAGCCATGTGTGGAACTCAGTCCTGGGCTTCCTTCCCCTCACTCCAAACACCAAGCTGGGTCTGCTGGGGCAGTGGCACCTTGCCTGACTATAGTTAACGGATTCTCTTGCATTCAGATGATCCCACAAAGTACTTGGTTTATTTAAAATGTAACTGTCCATTATATCTGAAACAAGACACAGATTCTAATAGGATAACAGAACAAAAACCAAGCAGTGGATTATATTGTTTAAAAGACTTTTTATAAGTTTTTGGATGTAAACACATTATTGGATATTGTTTTGCTCAGATATTATTGCACAATAGCAATAATTCACCTCCTAGATCGTCTGGTCTACATAGGAATAACTGATACAGCTACATGCAATAGAAAAGAAGTGCGGATGAAGTACTGCTTGAAACATTTTAGCATAAATATTTATAGGCTTCCTGAAGTCCATTAGCTCCACATTTTAAGGAATGCTTTCCTCTTCAAGCACTGAGAGTTTCTCAGGAATTTGTTTCGTATCTTCATATGTAGTGCAATAGGTTGCTACAAGATTTACCAGCTACTCTATGGTGGCACTTCACATGCAAAATTTTCTGGTCAGGGAGGTTCAATTTTCTCTTCACATGCTTTTAGAAGGCAGTTGATTTTACTTCAGAGAATATTTTCAGAGAGTACTGCACCTAAGCTTAGCAAAGATGGCCACTACACAGCAACATAGACCAATCTAAGGCTGCTCTCATATGAAATAAATAGCAGGACCCAGCCACGTGTTGCTGTGGCAATTGTCCTTCTCATCACAGTCCGCAACCCACACAGATGTCCATGCAGGTCCAATAATAACCAGCATAGCCTTTTGGGGTGGTCAAATGGAATCCCTCTTTCCCTTTTCAATTCACAGTGTTATATGGTGGTGTCTTGTTTTTTTAGTGTAAGGTAACCCTTTCCATTCCACAACGGAACTGTCCAGAGTGTGAATCCCACTGTCCATGAGGCTGGTTGACACGCACAGTCCTGGCTTGGGTAAGGCAGAAATGGGGCAAGGAAGCTATCCCAGTCAGGCAGCAGAGGCAGGGTGGTGAGGCATTCAGATGGAGGCCAGCTCCCTGGGTTCTTAAAGGGCCATGTGCAAAAGAAGCGGAGCCAGTAGTGTTCGTTCGCCCCCATCCCGTGGATTTTCTTAGAGGAAAAAGGCAAACTCCAGCTTGCTTTTAGTAAAAGAGAGCTGTGGCGAATATGGGTGAGTAAGTGGGTAAAGTGGTGGTTGGATGTGAGGGAGGGCAGAGTGAGGTGTGTGAGGATGAGCTGGATGTGTATTGTGTGGTAGCAGTGGGTGAGGCACAGAGAGTGAAAGTTACCTGCGTGTGAGGGGGGGAACCCCACCTGACGTCTCACACGGCAAAGTGTGTATGTGTTTCACTTCCACTTGTATTACCTAACAGTATTACCTATTTACTGTTTTCACTGCTCATCTCTGCCCATCTGCACGAACATTCTAAGCCCTCATACCTACCCCTCAGGCCACAGACAGGCTGCACTAACATTCTAAGGGTGACAGTTAAACACAGCCCACTTCATGGCCTGGGGCACCAGGAAAAAGATGTTTTACCTGGCTCAGGTATGGACTTTTGGCGATTTGAAGGTCCGATTACCTGCCCAGAACAGGGAGGAACGTCATGTGAAAATTTGGGGGCGATCCATCCAGCAGTTTCGGCGTTAGGGTGTGACTAACAAAGTCACTGTTAGCTTTTTATATATATAGATGTAGAACGTGTTTTGAATAAAGCTTTGAATAATGTACAAAAAAAGATGAGCCACTTGATAAATCAATCACATAATTTAAATAGTCACTGTAACATGCCTAGGATAGGCTCTTACTGTCAAATCAGTCATTGGTTACATTGAAAGATGGCTCATAGAAGATTTGCAATTTGCTTGCAATTTTTATATGTTAAGGTAGCAATTCTAAGAATGCTTTCCTGGCCTATTGAATGAAATAGAGTTTACTTCCAAGCAGACCTTTTAGGGTTGGTCACTCAGGCTACTAGCAACACACAGCACAAGGCATAATCCCAAACTGAAATGGAATTTCCTAAAAAAAATGAATATAAACTTTAGCCTGTTTATGCTCTTCCACCCAAAAAATAAGGCACTGAAATATCACTTACTGCAATAATCTGAATAAATTAAATACATTCAAATGAAGTTTGACAAGCCCACTCTTAAAATTTTTAGATTCTTGTACATTAGATATATGCCGAATCGAGTATTTGAACAAATGAGTTTCACTGTTTCTCCTGTATCATAAAATGCCTAGAAGTCTTCTAATTTCCCACTATTCAAAACATTTGGCAATGTATATAAACATTTGTGGTAATGCTATATGTGTGATTAACTATCAGAGCAAGACAATATTGGAAGAAATGGATGTTCCTACAAGCAGATTGTCCAGTCATTCCCTTACCATTACATAATGGTTTAAAACAGGGGCCAACAGTCACTCTTGTGGCTATTGCAGTTCAAATCATAAAGATGTCAGGATGACTGCAACTACCACTAAAAATTTTATCACTAATCTTAAACTAGCATCTGACAGTATGACATATTTTATGTAGCTTTTAAAATACGTAGTCAGAGCATACCGTGAGCAAAATCTGACTCTTTGTTTCAGATTAAAACTACCTTCTGGTTTACGTTTAAGGCAGTTATATGAACATTAGTCCATCTAGTCCAGTATTATCTGCTATGACTGTAAAAGTCTCAAGCAGAAATCTTTCCCAGCGCCGCTATCTAGTATCCTTTAGACATGCTAGGGACTGAAAAGGTAAATGCATGCAAGACTCCACCCTTCTACAGTGTTACACAGCCTTCGGGTTTTTAATTCAGGAGATGGAAAACACGACTTCAGTTTGCTCTTTGAACAGGTCACAGTTCTTTAAGCACAGACAGACCAAAGATAAGGCAAACCAAAGATCAACTGGGTGGGTGCACCAGAGATCAAGGCAGGAACAAACTGTAGAAGGGCCATTGATCCTCTGATCACTCAGGAAGGGTTGAGGCTATTTATGAAGGTAAGTATATACAGCTGTTACTAGGGCCACAATCCTGCAGGTACTTACAGCTGAACTTTAGTCTAGCATCCTGCAAAACCTCATGATGGATCTTGATTATCATAAACCTCATAGGTAAAGCAGAGATCATAGGTAAAGCAGAGATTATCATAAACCTCATAGGTAAAGCAGAGAGCCAAAGTAGCCAACCCCTGCTGCCAATGTTGAGCCTCTGCCAAGTCTCTCCATCTCCTCTACTCCAGGGGCTCAGTGGGTGCCCATGGGATCTTCAGAAAAGGGTGGATTTCATTGATAGGATTTTCTGCACCATTCATGTCTGGCTCCTGTTCATGAGCCCTTTGGTTTTCTGATTCTATGCTTTCAGCAACTGGTCTATTGGAGTCCTGGATTTCTTAGGGCCCAAGGATTGTGAGGTTTTTCAGGATATTGATCTCCATAGGGTTAGATACCACAACCCTCTGATTTTTCAAGTGGGATTCATGAGATCCAACACTGACACTACCAATAATGATCCAATACCCAGATGTCATAGTCATACCTCTGCCAAGATTTATTTTAACCATATGGACAAACATAATATTAAACTGTCTGATTCCAAAGGAGCCCTATATGAATGGAAAGGCTGTTTTACATGTTGTACTATGGCATGGAAAAATACATGAAACTACATCCAAATGAGTTTGGTCTGATTTGGCATGGTTTTTCTTATGAGCTTATGCAACTTGAAATAAGAGTGCTGATACAGAAGTGTAGGCGGGGGGGAAATGGCGCCTGCATCAAAATGGCCCCCAGGGCCCCCCTGCCCACCCCCACCCTCCACCCTCCCACCCCTTTACCTTAGTTCAGCCGGCTGCAAAGAGCAGCCAGCTAAAAAGCTTCTGATGGGGCTGGTAGGGCGGGGAGAAGGAGGAAAGGAGAGGTGTGTAGAAGGTGATTTTCTGCCCCCACATGACCAGGGGCGCCTGGGACATTTGTTCCCAGATGTCCCCATTATAGCTATGCCACTGTGCTGATATCAAACATATGGTTCGAGCAATCTGCAAGCTAGGGGATTGGTTAAAGTGGTCCACCCATGGAGATTCACAGATCCTACCAGATTCCAGTATGCACTGGAGGGGTGGGGGGTTAGGATTCCAAACATATGTTCTAAAGAGGCTAGCTTTGTTGGTTTGTAATAGAACAGGAAGATTTGAGTTCAGCAATACATGGAATACCAATAAGATTTCCAGATACCCTTGAAACCTTGCTGGTAATAAGGAGCAGTTAGAGACAAGTGCTCAGTTGGTGCTATAGTGGGAGTTTGGAATATGAAAATCTAGAAAATATTGATAAGATGGCCCTTCACTGATCTCATCTCAAGGCAGAACCTGGGAGACAGCTAGAGAACCATGGTGGAAAACTCGTACTAAATCTGACAGAACATGTAGTAGAGCTCATTGGAAGACCTATGAAGCAGTGGTGACAGCAGCAAAAAAAGCTACTTCTCTGCTACAACCTTGGAATCTACCAGACCATGAGCATCCCTACTGTTTAACATATCTCAACATCTGCTGACTCCTAAATCTGAGCTGTTCTTGTCTCAGGAAGATGAAATCAGTCGAGATGCTTTTGCAAAAGAAAATGCTGATAAAAATCTCTTTTATACATTCTCATTTGGAAGTTGGCTCAGACAGAAGACATTCCTGATGCACTCTCTGGTCTGTTGATAGACTATTTTAATGGCCAAGAGCAAACAAATAGAAACTGAATCATGACAAGACAGAGGTAATGCTGGCTGGGAAGGCTGAGGCCTTGAAAACATTGTACAGCTCACATTGCTGACTTGATTAGGCTACATAAAACAGAATTGTTCAAGAGGGCATTTTTATAAAGCAACTGAAAATGTATTTGATTCAGGAAGAAAGGACCATACTGAGTACTAGCTCTTTTCAATAAGCATTATCCTGTTTCCACCACATTATCTTCCACTCACGTCACATAACTTTCTGCATTGTTCAACTCATCATGTTTAATTTATATATTTTTTTCAGATTTCTGTAATCCTAATTCTGTTACATTTCTATCAATTGCATTGACTTTCACTGCGTAATCCACCTTGGGTGTCAATGAGAAAGGTGGACTATAAATAATGCACATAATTAATAAATAAATTACCACTTTGTCCATTCCTTCATTCATTTAAAACATTTATTAGACACTTTTCTACCTTGCAAAAAAACAAAAACAAAAGTGGGTTAAAATTTTACCCTCTGAATCTCTGTTAAAGTTTTTGGTCACTTGCACAACACCTGTAGCAGTTATGTTCATTTTACTCAGAGTTCTCCGGGTTCAACTTGTTATGAAGAACATCATCTTAACCATTCAAAATTAACCATTTGAAATGCATTTATTTTCTCCCTTTCCCTCACACACAGAAAGAAAGACAGCAAGGAAGAAAAGGACTGGGAGGAAGGAGACTCAGAAAGATGGAACAAATGGACAATAAAGCACAAAGAGCTAAGGAAACATAGTAATATAACATTTGAAAGAGGGAAGAGATACTCTTGAGCAACCATATCTCTTTGCTGTACCAAAATGATTGTTTTAGACACTGCTGTAGAGGCCAAAGGAGGGGGAAAAACCTTTGATGTTCTTACCAAGCTCTAGAATAAGATATAAAGAGGAATACCCATAAATCCAAAAAAGGATGAGCGCTCATTTATTTTTCCAAAACGTAAATCGTCGTAGTATAAAATTTCTAGCCAGTTACTTTGAGGTCCTGCCTGAAGATAGCTAAGCTACCATGTCATAAAACGTTGACAACTTTAAGAGTTTTCTTGAGTTACACCAATGGGCTCCAAATAATCATGGTAAATATTACTGCATTTCATGGAATTTCTAGGCTTCAAAGGAATACCATTTATGGCAGTTTCACTTGATTACTGCACCGGGGGAGGGGGGCATGTAGAGACCTGGTAGTGTACTTTCATTCTACAAGCATGCTAGGACAGGCACCTACATTCCTGTGCTCAACTATGTGCCATAAATTGCAAGTTTCATTGTGGCATTTTTTCAGGGCATTCAGGAAGGGAAGATTTCCTGGTTTAGACTTTGCCGCAAGTAGCAACTGGGACATGTCAGTCATCTCAAACTCTGAGCAAAGGTCAAACCTATGTCTCTGCCTCTTCTGAAGCGGGAAATAAAATGTTCTGGCATCAACAGCTGGCCATCTCCCCAAAAAGTAAGATTAGGATATACCTTTTTACAATTACTCGCAACGTAACAACCAACTACCAAGCAGGAGGACTTTGTCATCAGTTTTCTCTGAGCTACCTTCGGTCTACCAGAAGGCTTCGCGAGGCCATACAAATTGTGTGGATACAAAAGAGATCAATAAAGTAGGGTTCTGGTCATTTAAGACTTTAAGATTGCAAACCTGCAACTTCAAATCTGTACATGCTCAGAAATGTCAAGCTAATGTCAGCATTATTGTCAGGGGCTAGCCAACAGGAATACATCTCACCTGTTTTTAAAAAAGCTACTCTGGCTGCCAATTTGTTTCCAAGTTCAATTCAAAGTGCTGGTTACGGCCTTCAAAGTCCTTCATAGCCTAGCGTCTACATAGCTAAAGGACTGTCTCTTCTCATATATTCATGACCAGTTGTAGTTCTCACTCTCACAGACATTAGCTAGACCCCATGCCTTTTCTGTCATTAGCTCTCACGCTATGGAACAGGTTCCCTGAGGAGATGAGGTTGCTGTCATCTCTAGAGGTATTTAGAAGGAACTGCAAGGGTGCTCTGCTTGCTAGGACTTTTAATGGAGTGTAGACTGCATAACTGTGTAAAACAGCACCTGGGGCTCACTCTGGGTGCCACCCCCCACCCAGCTGCACCTTGGCCCTTCACAACTGTGCCCCATTTCCAAACTCCCCATGGAATTTGGGGCACAGGTGTAGCTGAATGCCCCATTCCCAAACTGTTATAGCCTGAGACAAGCCCATCATCGTCATGGAGACCATGAAATCTTGAGTCACTCTTGAGTCACTCTTGAGTCACTCTTGATAAGGCCACCTTGGCATAAATGGTGAAGTCCTACAAGACAACCAGCTTAGGAGTCCTTAAAACCAAATCCGAGGCCATGTCTACAAGCTCAGGCAGGAAGATACTTGAACAGCAGGGTGGGTTGTACACCCACAGAATCCCAATCTTGTCTTGCACTCCCAGCACCAGATACATGCTCTCAAACTCAGCAGAGTTGTGGACATTGAGCCGGAGGATAGAATACCGATAGACTACAATGATACCACCTTCCCACCATCCGTAATTCAAAATGCTAATATGTGAAAACTTTTCCAAATTAATCTTTAACGGCTAAGAAGACAAGAAGAGCCTGCTGGATCAGACCAGTGGTCCATCTAGTGCAGCATTCTGTTACCAGTTACCAAGGAGGACAAATAGGGCCCAAAGAACGAAGCTCTCACGTGCTGCTGACTCCCAGCACTGGTACTCAGGGGTTCACTGCTTCTGGATATGAAGGTTCCCTACAGTCACCACAGTTAGTGGCCATTGATGGACCTTACCTCAATTAATCTGTCAAGCCCCTTTTAAAGCCCCCTTCCTATACTCATGGCCATCATGACCTCTTCTGACAGTGAATTCCACAGTTTAATTACTCTTACTTAGTAAACAAGTATTTCCCTTTTCTGTTCTGAATCTATTTCCCAACAATTCCATTGGGTGTTCAAATATTAAGAGAAAGGGAGAAAAAGCTCCCTCTGCCTACTTTCTCCATCCCATTCATAACATTAAAAATCTCTGTCGTATCCCCTTTTATCCACCCTCTTCTATACTGAAAAACCCCAGACTCGACTTTCCTCACAGGAAAGGTTCTCTTACCCACTAATCATCATTGTTGCCCTCTTTTGTACTTCTTCCAGTTCTGCAATGTCTTTTTTTGAAATGCAGGGATAGAACTCCACACAGTATTCCAAATGAAGCCGTATCGCAGCTTTAAGCAAGGCAATTACATATATATTGGCTATTATATTTTCAAACCCTTTCCTAATAATTCCTAGCATTAAATTTGCCTTTTTCACTGATTCCACACACTGGGTTGACATTTTCGTTGAGTTTTCCACAACAGCCCCAAGATCAATTTCAGTGTCACTCAGCCAGTTCAGAGCCAATCAGCATATATTTAAAATCAAGATTTTTAATTCAATATGCATCACCTTACACTGAATTTGACACATGATTGTCCACACAACCAGTTTAGAGAGAATCTACTTGTCCAGCCAGACTCAGCTGAGCCCAGAAATACTGAGGACTCCTCCAATGAAGAGCCAGATGGTGCAATTGGGCTCCACCTTCAACTGGCACCAGTGGAGTTGCAGGAGGAGGTGGCCCCTTTAGAGTCAAATCCACTGCCACAGCTAGGAACCAGAACAGAAACTGTGGTATCAGATCCAGACCATAACCAGGGACCAGCACAGAAACTCCTCAGCCTCCCAGTGCTAGGTCAACTGCAGGAAGCCCAGCTTGCTCTCCCCCAACATCTTTGAGGCCTGTGAGCAGTGCAGAAGAAGGCTGCATAGCAACCTGCAGGGCAGGAAGCATAACACATGCCTGGCAGTCCTGCGCTACCCCAGTCTCAGCAGCAAAAAAGGAGTGTTTGTAGGAGCAGGGCTGACATGATGGCCAAGTCCTGAATAATTTTGCATCATCTGCAAACTTGGCTACAACCCTGCTCAGACGTAACTCCAAATCATTTATGAACAAATTTAATAGTACTGGTCCCAATACCAATTCTTTTGGAAGTCCACTACTCACCTTCTTCCAATGCAAGAACAGTCCATTTATTCTCTGCTTCTTGCCACTTAACAAACTTTTAATCCATAAGAGGACATGTCCTCTTATCCCATGATTGCTAAATTTGCTGATGAGATTTTGGTAGGGTACTTTGTCAAAAGTATTTTGGAAGTCCAACTACACAATACTTACCAGATCACCTTTATCCACATGAAGAACAGTTGGAAGAACAGTTGGTTTTCACACCCAGCATTTCTCTACCATAAGGAGTCTTAAAGTAGCTTATGAACGTGGCTCCACCTTATCCCACGAGCTGTTCTTGCCATTTGGAAGGGAGTGGGGAGAAGGGGCATTGGACACACCAGTTGCATGCTTCCTGCAGGACAGGGCCATTGGAGGCAGCTGGCCGGCTCTGTGGGTTTTCTGCAGCAGGCCAGAATGGGCAGGGCTTAGGACCAGGCAGAGTTTAAAAGGTGAGCCCTCTGCAACCTCTGACCTGTTTGCTGCAGCACCTCTTCAGACCTGTGGATTACAACTTCACTCATCAGTTTGGCCACCCCCTTTAATCTCTTGGCAGCAGCAACAGTGTGTCCACACCCTACTCACTGTCCATGAATGGGAATGGCGCAACTTGATTCTTCTCACTCATGGAGCGACCCATCTGGCTCTGGAGTGGAGGATTGCGGTGGGCTCAGCAGCAGCAGAGAGCAGCAGCAGCAAGGAGGCAATTCAAAAGCAGCTCTGGGATTCTTCATCCTCGAGGGGACCAGAGGGAAGGCACATGGGATGGTTTTAGAAACCAGTTGGTACCTTTTCTGATTTGAGCTATGCATGGGTCTCAATCAGTGTAGTTTTATATGTTTTCTGGGATCTCTTAATTAAATTCTGGAATCTCTTAATTAAACATGCTGATTGTCATCTTTAAGTTGACATGAATGCTGATTTTAATAGCTCTGTGGTAACCATTGCACAGTATTTATGTCTCACACCAGGTCTCCAGTTCTGCTTAGGCTACTCCTCTAATTGACTCTCTGACTCACTACACTGGTGCACAGTCATTCATGTCTAGAAATCTTATTTTTGTGGCATGACCTGAGCAATCAATGTGAGGGGAGTTGAAATTATCCAGTATGACAACATTCTTCCCTTTTACCATTCTTATTTCCCTCTCCAGCAAAAAGTCTGCTTCCCAGTTTTGGTCAAGGGGATAATATAGACACCTACTTTTGATTTACCCCTTGCTCTCAATATCTCTACCTACAGTGATTCTAGGGGGAAGATTTTCCCCTTAATGTTTTCTACCTTACTTGACTCTATGCTGTCATTGATACACAAAACAACATCCCTAACACATCCTCTCCTTATTCTGTTTATATCCAAGGATAACAGTGTCCCATTGATTTTTCCCATTCCACCAGGTTTCCAAAATACCCACTATATCTACACTTTCATTTAGGACAAATGATTCTGTCTCCCAGATGTTGGCTCAAAGACTTTTATCATTGTCAAAAAGTCAGTTACCTCATTTCTCTAAGAATCCCTGCCTTCCTCAGCCATTGGTTTTCATCACATGGCCCTCCTTTGCTGCCCTACTCTCATTCTCAAGTTCTAGTCCTCATCAATATTTTACTGACAATTTACCACACCACTGCTTTGAGATGAGTCACTGTGAACCAGAAACTCTCCAGCTCCATCTTTCTCCCAGAAGTTAGTTTAAAAGTTGTTCTTCAACCTTTTTGATATTAAGTGATTTTAAGCATGGTTCCCTTTTGATTCAAGTGAGTCTCATCCCTTTTGCACAGGTTCAGAAGACTTCCTAGCCTAACAACTCAAAACCCTCCCTCCTAGCACTATTTTCTCATCCATGCACTGAGATCTCTAGCCTGTGCCTGTCTGACAGGCCTCGCAGGCAGAAGAGGCAACCGTTCTGAGAAGGCTACCATGAAGGTCCTGGCCTTTAGCCTACTTTATTTAATTTATTCTCCAAAACCACACAACTGTGTTTCCCAATGTCCTTGGTGCCAATGTGCACCATGACTATACTAGCTATTAGCTAACTAGACAACAGGTGTTGTCCACAACCTTCATACCTGGCAGGGAAGTCACCATGCTGTCAAAAGGCCTGCCACAGACCCTGCTTGCTATATTCCTAATGATTAAATCTCCCATGCCCAAAAGCCAGATTTCATATAGTGGGCTTTGCGTAATAGTACAGGAACTACTGTAAACTAAGGATTAATTCTGACTTTCAAAGTCACAATGAAGACACAGTCCCAGAATTGATATCATGTACACATCTATAAAACAAACTGAATTCCAAATACTATAATTTCTTTTAATATGTTATAAGTGAAAGTTATATTAAAAATACACCTACTACCTCCATACTTTAACGAACCCACGCGCAACGAACCCTTACCATTGCGCGATTTAATGTTATGCCCTCTGCCCTATTAAAGAGAAGGTTCAGTAATTTAGAAAAATCTACAAGGCTATGCAGTTGCAAACTTAATGTGGTTGAAACCCTGACCCACCAACTCTTGCACTGCACCAGATTTGATAACATCAGATCTAAATATACCAACTTTCATTTTTTCTTCCAATCTGGGCTGTCTGATCTGACTAGGTTATCTCTATTGTTAAATAATTCAGACCCTGGTCTTTGTGAAGAGGTCGCCAATTTCATTGTGGAGATAGTTGAGAGTTCTCAGTAGAACGTACTTGTTATGGTCCCTGTGGGGGCCTTTTGCTGTTTTTATCCATCATGTATTTATGTATTTGCTTCTGGTTTATGTATTCGCTTCTGACTATGCCAATAAAGGCTTGTGTATGTATATATGTATTAAAAATACAAAGGTTTCTCATGGCCAATCCTATGACTTCAAAGGACTTACAAGGGTATGACTATGCTTGGGATTGCATTGTCAACCATGGAACAAATAGAATACGAAGTTGTTGGTCTGAAATTTTCCCTTACTGCTGTCATTAAAATTAGTATTGGAAGCTGAACATGAATAATTGCATAGCTGTACAGGAATATGCATCTCTGAATTTATCAACCTTACAGCACACTTAAAATTTATATCAAACAAATAAAAGGCTAATTTTATAGTTTAAAAATGTACACATAATCAAATGACAATAAAAGATAGACAGGTTTGTTCCAAAAATTATGCAATTTGAATTTTTATTTTTTTTAAAAAAAAACATTCCACAAAACAATGTATTTACAGACAGAAAAAATGCACTTTAATTTTTTTTCAGATTTTTCATATCTTTCTTTCCTTGAGACTCCTGAGAGAAAATTTGTTAGAAATATTATTGCCCTTCTTGGTACAATCCTCCTTAAAATCTGTGAGAGAGGGAGAAAAAATAGTTTACCATTATACTACTTCTGCATTTGAAAATGAAGCACACATACATCTTCTTATTCATGCTTTCATCATCAATAACCCCCTCATTCATGCATACCCATGCAACTTTCCAAGGATAAAGTCTCAGCACAATATTTCCACCAAACAAACAAACATTCACACACACAAACACACACTCACTAAAGTACTGCAATGACGCCTTCCTCAGAATCCTTCAGCCTGCGGATCATTTGTTTCCTTTTCATGCATTTTATTTCTGGCAACATAATTCCTAGTAAATGCTATACAACTATTTCTGCAAGAGAAACAAAGACTAAACTGATGTTCAGTTGCCATGTTCTTTTCTCCATCCTCCTACCACCTCTTCTAAGAATGCTGAGAAACTGGAGAAAATTTTATAAAGCAACTCTACTAGAAAGGGGGAAGGTCAAATGAGGAAACAAATATGTTTTTGTTTTATGAGTATATGCCACTAGTGTTTCTTTGATGCAAAACAATTAAAACAACTAAAAAGTAATTAACTGAACAGACAAAACTTACCTCAAGAAGTCTCTTATCACCTTCTGTGGCTCTTGCTATAAGCAATCACTGGGTGGAGTATATCTGTACTTGCCCCACTTTTGTTGTTCTTCTACATCATCCACTGCCACTCACAATGCAGCTACTGAATATGGTATGCCAAGTATTTTTATTGATGATAATGATCACTTGTCAATTTGAAGAATAGCATGAAGTAACGCCCAATATTTTTCACTAGTCAATTACTTCCAACACCTACCAGAGCCAAGCCAAGTATTTAACTTACTGAGTCTAGTATTTCAACCACTAAAAATGTCAAGCAAACAGCTCTATGTTTTATTATATTTCTTGAAAGCTTTAAATTCATGTGTCTAGCAACTGCTGCTCCATACAACCACCAAATTACATTCAGTATCCAATCTTAAAACATATTTTGGGTATTGTGTATGGGATATATAGAATTTTTAGAAGAGGCTACCAATTCCTTTCTTTTACAGGTACCTTCATGAAGTATAGTTTGATTAAAGTAATACCTCCCAAAGACGCCTGTCAGTACTAATTTCTAAATTAATATAAAGCAATGACAAATGCAGAAACAGTATGCCACTGAGTTGTTAAAAAAATGCCAGTCATGGCTTAAAAGGATGAACTGCTCTTTGTATTCCTATAGCTCCAGCCTGGAGTTCCATTTAACAAATGAATTTTCTTACATTAATGCTCTTTATCTCATATATTGCTCTCCCAATTCAACCACATGTTGAACTGAAGAAAATGATTTCAATTAAATATGGGTGCAAACTTTAGAAATCCTTCTGATAAAACTGGAATTCAGGAAGAGAGAGACAAGAGTACAAACAAAAAGTCCAGATTGAACCTGGATTTTCTTACACCCGAAGCATATATGTTATCCACCCTTTGCTCCCAAAGTCTTCCCTCTCTTAGGGTGGCTTTTTGATGACAGAGATTTTAACTGTTTAGACTGTAGGTGGAAAGCCAGTAAGATCTCTGTGATATCCTTCCATAATTTTACCTAACATGATCTGTGAAGGGAGGTCGAACACTAGTTTAAAAACATGCACGAACACATAATCTGGAAATAAGACATCTCCTTATTAATAAATATTATTAATAAATCTTAATCTCCTCCATAAACTATGTATATAAAGTAAGGCGTTGAAAAGGCGCTGAAGCCACCACGTGCTGCCTTATATAGTGCTCCACCCTGTTATTTGCTCGTAATGTAACCGCGCTTATTACCGGATTGGTAAAGCATGGCTGCTTAGCCAATAAGAGATTTAATGCATGCCCACTATACCGGAGCACATATCACGTGTTCTACCCCCTGTCGCAATTATGGGCCTAGTTGAATCTAGTGCCGTGATGAATGAAAAGTCAACTTTTTCTAATAGTAGTAATTTAGACTACGAGGCACTATAAGGCTATTATAGTCACTATTGCTGTTATAAAATTGTAAATTGCAAGCTGTTTATTAGTTGGAGGATCTGGTTTTTAAGGTAATTTGATGTATTAATTATTGATTATAAGCCATCTTGAGCCATGGGGAAGGACAGGATGTACATCTTTTCATAATTATATATCAATGTGCCATTTTCTACCTTCTGGTTTGTGATGGGTATGCAGTCACATGTACCAAAGCCAGAAATACATGACATTGCCTTGTTCATACAAAATGGTGACCATACATATCTAAAAGATCACATTTAGCCCATTTGTCCAGTACGTGAAGTTGGAGTCCCCAAATAAATGACTCTGGTATCTTCCCTTTAACGGTTATTCACAGCATTGTAATTATTCTGTACTATTTATCTGCAAAAATATACTTGCCCTTATCTCTTCCCAATTACGGTATGTCGTTAGTTCTGCTACCTCCGAACCAGTCTCTCTTGTTAGCCTTTGAATCTGTCTTTCTTTCCTTGGTCTGGGTGGTGTTTGGTAGTGATTATTCAAAACACCCTGGCTGGACAATGGATACTTATGACAGAATTTACATATTCTCTTGCTTGTAAACAAACATTTATTACAAGAGATCAGGGACGAAGGGACATGGGGGGGGGATCATCTGCAGTGTGATATCACTTCCTAGAAAAACCTGGAAGTTATGTCATGCCTCCCTTGTAGTCGCTGGAGACTACATGGTAAAAGTATAGATGCCTAAAAGAGAACCAAGCTAATCTCAAGAGGGAATGTATGCTAAAGATGAGGTATCACCACTGGAAAAAAAACCCTTGTCTCTGGCCATCACCTGTTTCACCTCTGCACCAATACGGTATGTATGTAAGAGTTTACATACGGTTGGTATGTTTAGTTTATATTAATGAAACAATAGAATTTTTTCTGAAATAGACAAGTGAGTTCTAAAGTTATCTAAGTAATTTTATATTGCTTGTCCTGAAGGATTAGAATATTGCCTGCAAATGATAACACTAAAATAAAGAGTTTCCAACATTCCAATTGCTAGTGGTGGAAAGTGGAGTGAACTTACAGCCAGTTTACGGTGACCCCACAGGACTTCCAAGGCAAGTAATAAACAGAGATGGTTTGCCGTTGCCTTCCTCTGCACAGTAATCCTTGCTGGTTTCCCATCCAATTAAGCAGAGCTGACCCCCAGCTTAGCTTCTGAGATCAGACAAGATCAGTCTATGGACCATCCAGATTAGGGTCCCATCTGTAACCAGTCTAATATGGCTACTATTGAAAAATTCAGACAAGTTTGTTAACAGACAAGTTTGTTACCAACCTGTAGACAGAAATGGATTCATTTCTCACAGTGACTGTAAACTCCAAGAGGCAGTTTTTTCCCCCTGCATACATACAGCCACCCACACCTTCTTATTACTTGTCAGCCTTGCTTTGTACAATTCTTTCAGTCCTCTTGCATAATTTCCTTAGTTCTTGACAACCGTGCTTTGATGTTTGAAATTTTAATCGTTGTTCTCACAAAACTGCCATACTGCTAAAAATGTTTTCAACTGGTAATAATAGTGCGCCTGTAAGTGATGTGGGAACAAGTGCTCAAGTACGTCTTTCTGTATTCCAAAGGAAAATAAATCATTTTTAAAATTAAAAGTGTCAGGTTGGTCCATATATGAAGAGAAATAACAAAGTAAATTCATAGAGTTTGGATATGACATTGACAATATAAATATGCTTCTTAATGCATTGCCAAAAGCATCAGCATGAGCTGGAGTTGGAGTTGGAATACAATTGAACTGGGCTGAATAAAAGCTGCTGAAAAAGAATACTATGGCTGTATTTAAATAAAATATTTTAGAACATCAGTTATGGCTCAATATACTTGAAAATGTATTTCTTGACTCCATCTCAGAGCCACCTTTTAAAATTTACTGAGCTTGCTTGGCCAAGTCATTTAATCTTCTTGTGCCCACTTTAATTTCAACAGAAAGAAATAAAACCTACCAGCCTTTACAAAATACTTTGAAGTCTATGGCTGATGATTCAAAGACAACATGTGTCCATAAGTGAGAGAAATGTTGGGATTTTTCCCATTCTTAATTTTTTAGTATTATTATTTTGCTTCTCAGTAGTTTGAGTGTTCATAATTTGACAGCCATGTCTCCAACATCGAGCAGTGAGCTTGTTAAAAAGTGCATCTACACATTTTGTGAAAACATAATTCTGTATTTGGACAAATAGCAGAAAGTTAGGACATCAGTTTCAAAAAATATATGTTTCAGAAAAGAAATCCTGAAGGAAGTAACAAGTATTCTTTCTCTAAAAGAGAGGGAAGTTAGTAAATTAGTTTATACAAAACAGTTAGTATGAAGGAGTATTTTTATACGAAGCAGTGTCTATAATACCTACTCTGAAAAATGATATTTCTTTGTAGCATAAAGGCTTAAATGACTATAAAATATCTAACTTATACCACTACAATGCACTTATCTCCACTTTGGCAACTCCAGTTAGTGCAGAACAAGGTCCCAGATCCAACATATAGATGATGTTGCCATGGTAGCCTAATGAGGTGATTTGAAAATGTTGCAAAGATCTGATCCTGATTTGGTCTTCAGCATGGCAGGATGAGATGCTCTATGAGGATGAGATACCCTATGTCTTCAAAAAGTGCATGTCTTCAAAAAGTGCATGGGGGCATGAATGCTTCATCCCACTTCAATAAGACACAGATGACATTTTGAAATCATCTAATTAGCCTTTAAAATGGTGATGGTGATGGTGCCCATGGATCAGATCCAGGGAGGCTGCCACACCTAGCTTTGTCCTAAGACTAGTTTATATACTCCACACAGGCCATAAAGACAGCTGTGCCACTGGTAAAATGCCATTGTGGGGGAGGACTTCGCACCACTGCCACTGATGGAGAACAGCTGCAGCAGCCCATTCCCCCCACAACAGTGTTTTTCTGACTTGCTAAGTTAGTGAGTCTTTTAAAAAATGATGATGTCTACCTGGTGCCAAGCAAACAGCACTGGGTGTAAAGCACCGTTTTCCCCTGCACTGCTTTTTTTTCCTCTCTTACCTCCTGTTGCCTGCGTCACTCTGCAGAGCCAAGGGGAGACGCCTCCTGGCCTCTGACCCCCCCCCCCCAAGGCGTCACCGTGGTCATGGGGGCGTGTCTCCTCATCTCTGCAGAGCGACGCAGGGAAGAAGAAGTATGTAAAAGAAAAAAGCGGCAGGCCCCATCTGAAGGCGCCTCCATGGGCCACGGAAATTCCAGGGCTGCGCACACTGAAGTGTGTGAATGGCCCTGGGGGTACACCGGTGCACCGCCGCTCTTGAGGCCTGTGCAGAATCCACCTATAATGAGAACATATCACACTGTTTTAAAAGAATGCCACTAACAGTCACTTTGCTTCTGTGTTCCATTCAAACTGATGACACTTACCTTGAAAAGACCAAAATGCCCTTGAGGCCACAGTGTCTACTTTCTCGCATATAAACCTGTCCAGATCTGAAGATCAGTATCAGAGAGCTTTAAATAGAGATACGTGGCTTTTTCTCCATTAGTACCTCACCTACAACATCACCTATGACTTGTCCCTCAACTCTTTTCCATACCCATACTGAAACACATGTCTTTTTGCACCATCTATGCCTTGCCATCAGAAGAATGAAGGCTTCTATTCATTTTTACATACAGACAGGATCTCTCAATTAAGGCATTCATTTTTTCCTGATGCTTTCAAGAGTTTGTAATCTGGCTGCCTAAGAACTCACATTAATCAAGGATCTTCCATGTAGTTCTTCAAAGCTCATCACACTCATCACCATTAGTAATGCCCGAGGTTTGCAGGATAATAACATATCACAATGCAGACTTCCCTGGTAACTCAAATAAGAGCCCTACAAGAGCACTGTGGTCTGTCTCCTGGCCATTGTCAAACAATTTGAGTCATGCCTGCCACTCAAGTTAATTCAGTCACCTACCACCAAACACATTTTCTTTCCCAATTACATTGCCTAGGTACTTTTGTGTGATACTCTTTTATTCCTGTGACAGCCTGGATTCTGAACTTATCACCAACTGAGTGTCAGATCCCAAAGAGATCACTCACAGTGCCACCCCTATTTCACCAGTGTTTTACCATTGAAACTGTTTTCTTATTGCCACCAGGTGTAACAAAGTATCCCAAGCCCTCTAATTTCATAGTTAGTTCTGCACCCAAGCCTTGTTCCGTCACTACGGGCACCAATAACACTGGACCTCCTCATCAAGACAGGCGGGGTATGCTTTTTCTCCTCTCCATTCTCCTTCCTTTGCAGAACTGACCCTCCATATCTTGCTATCCCACCCCATCTATCTGCCTCTCCCTTTCCCCATCTTAACCTGTCAGTCTCACAGCCAACCAATCCTCACAACAGCATCCTCACCTGAGTAGGGACCCTTGTCCCTCCTTCTCTGTCCTCCCAGAATTTGGTAATGATTATAGGATTGCTTGGCTAGCACTAACTAGAATTTTGCTAGTTTTGAAAGCTCAGTGCCAATTTTACTATTTTAGCCTATTTGTTGCTGCTAGTTTTTAGTCAATTGTTATTGGAGTGAGACTGAAAAATGCATGCCATTTGTCATATTGCGAATTACAAGAAACTTTGGTTGAGAGGTGCTCTAGGAATATTTGGGACAATTAAGCTGGTGAGCTGTTTCTCAACTCAATATTAAAATTATTAACAATACTTTGATTATATCTCTACATGTGTGCCATGGCATCAATAGTCCTCAATATCCTTTAGCTTTGCTTTATTCCAAACTGTCTACTGCAGAGGACTGCTAAGGATTGCTAAGGCTAGCTATTCTGGAGCAGGAAGAATGGCTCTGCCTGGAAAGAAATGTCAGAGCTACTTGGAATGCTCCATTGGGTCTGGGCCTCTGGAAAGGCCAGCCATGACACCACTGACTCTTACAAACGGAAGGGCTGTTGTAAACTCAGCTACACAGATCTGCTTTTATTTTGCAATAAGCATTGCAGGTTTTCTCATTAAAATATTTCTGATGAGATATAAACGAAGCTCAACAGAAATGGATTCATCTATGAAGCTGTATGTATAAATTATTTTATCTTTTAAAACCATGTATCTAAATATATGTAATCTTAAAAATTGCCTTCAACTCAATAACTATGTACATGATGCATAGAGCTATTAGGTTCCAAGGTCACCCCTACCCTATATACCGGTATCTCAAAACCAACAAGATGGTAAGATATGATAAAAGTTTCAGAGTACATGGAAACTATGTTCACCTATAGTATATATGGTCCTGATAAGAAATATTAGATTACTTCATAAATACCAAGAGAAGTTTGTATACTTTTGAAAGTATGCTTTATCTTTTGGATAACCCATAAAGCAGGAAAAGAAGTTTGTTCAGCTAAAAAAAACACAATGGAAAGGTACAACAAAACAGTTAACCTGAAAGAAATTCTATATACTATGCTAGAGCTGCTAAGACTGCCAATTGTATAGATATACAACAAACTCAAGAATTCTTTAGCCACTCCTTTTCCCAAGCTGCAACCATTATTTCCTGTGCATAAAACAAAGCAAAAAAATGGATTTAAACAAATAGCAATCAGCTTTATTGTGTTCATATCTGCAAATCATACTATTTTCCTACATGATGAATTAAGCAAAATGAAGAATTTTACCATGTGTGAACCCAGAAGAAAAACAACCCATTTCCTACTTATCAGGTGAAAACAGTAATCAAGACACTATGCACTGCCCTGTCATTCACTATCCAGCTTCACAGTGAATAGCAGCATTATTTTCTGCTATCTTACAAACACAAAACATTTACTCTTTTTTCTAGTTCACATCTCTTTTTTCAGGACAACGTGGAGTTCAGTCTCTTGCATTACAAAAAGTCAATACCTATTACAACAAAAAGCTGAAATAACTCTTGACTCTCTAATTCAACTTAGCAGTGACAATCATTCGCTTTCAGTTTAATCTTCGCAGTAATAACATTGGTCATTTGATTTTTCCGGGTATTGCTGTGTATAAATCTACCCTTAGAATACCATTCATTAGACCTGCCTGCCAATAAACTGAGTGTTTTTGAAAAATGCATTTCCTTTTCCAGGCAGGCTTTTGACAGATCATTTGTTGGAAAAATCAATGGAATTTTTAAAAATCCTTTTAAATATCATCCACATCTGCAAAATGTTCCAATATAAAAATATGTAAAACTCATTTCAGAATGCTGCTTTGTCATATGATAGTAATCTTTCCTGGGAAATTTCAGTTTTTCAACAACATTGGAGTAGGGGATTGATTCGCAACACAACTTTAAAGAAATTTACACTCCTACATTTCTAAATATATTGGAAGCAGAATTCATTTTTAATAACCTCTTTTGTCAACCCATTAATGAAAACATGTACTATACATGGAAAGCATTTATTTATTTCATTTGTCAGTTTCCTGTGTGTAAATATTTCCAGCAGTGATATAATATGACTGGATGCATTCACAATAGAGTAGCTGCTTCCATCAAGTCATAGCAGTTCATAATGTTTTATTTGTATTCTTTACACCCCTCCTTTCTCCCCAAGGCATTCAAAGCAGTATTACAAATAAATACTGTGAGGTATCTGTCATCTATCCAAACTCACCTAGCCTCTTCATCCCTTTACCTGCCATCCCCACCACAAGCAAGTGAGCACAACACAGCAACCATGGTCATGGTCATTTTCAGTCTCAGAACATTTCTGTACATAAAATACTTAAGGTATGTTAGGGAAAGGGAATTCTCTAACTGCCCAACATATCCTAAACCTCTGCAATGTAATGGACTAGAAATCTATATCAAGATAGACATGAAATGGATGGCACCCTTTAGTTTCTCTGGTGGGGAAGGGAGAAAATGTCTTTATAATTTGTACTATGCATTTCATGACCCCAGTAATCATTTTTAGAACAAACAGAACATTTAACAGAACTCCCTCCAAGAGAGTCAATATTAACTACTTAATAAGTTGTTTTCCATGTTAAACACACATTGTTCAAAAAGAAATACACACACACCTCATTTCTAATACTGTTTTAACTTCAACTTTAACTGAGAATATACATGTGTTCAATTAGCACAGTGTTTACCACTGCCTGATAAAAGGGATGGTTAGTAGTAGTAGTAGTAGTAGTAGAAGAAGAAGAAGAAGAAGAAGAAGAAGAGGAGGAGGAGGAGGAGGAAGAGGAGGAGGAGGAGGAGTTTGGATTTATATCCCCCCTTTCTCTCCTGCAGGAGACTCAAAGGGGCTCACAATCTCCTTGCCCTTCCCCCCTCACAACAAACACCCTGTGAGGTCACTACTCGTGACCTACCATTACCAGGTATGTCCCTGAAAAGTATGTAAGGTGTAATTACTTTCTGAAACTGTCAGCTTTTTGTACTGTTTGGAATGATTTCCATAGATGTAAAGTATGACTGACGAATGGGAACCGGCAATTTCTCCCTCCCACAAATTCCTCTTTCCCTTTTCTTACTTCCCTCTCCCTTTCTAAGGTTGCCAATCTCCAGGTGCGGCATGAAGATTTCTTGGAATTACAATGGATCTCCAAACTGCACAGATCAGTTCCCCCTTAGGGTCACCAAGTCTGAATTGGAAAGTTCCTGGAGATTTGGGTATTTATTTATTTGTTTGTTTGTTTGTTGCATTTGTACCCCGCCAAATCGCCTGGAGGACTCAGGGCAGATGGAGCCTTGGGAGGGCAAAGTTTGGGGAGGAAGCTACCTCAGCAGGGTATAGTGTCATAGTGTCCACCCTCTTAACAGGGGCATATCTAATGAAAATGGCTCCCAGAGCAAACTCTCAAAAGGTGCCCCCCAGATGGCCCCCAGCTAAATTCCCCCTGCAAGCTCCCCTTTTGGGGTACACTGTCTTTAAAGTTATCCTTCGTGGAGTCACAGCGGTGGCAGCTGGCTGCTTTTCCACCTGCTCCATCCTGCAGGAGGGGCGACAAGTGAGTGAGGAGAGTTTGGGTGCCTGTGCTGCTCTGCCAGCATTGGACTTTTGCGCAGCCGCTTCTTCACCTGGCTTGAGCGTTCTTCTTCCCTTTCCTCGGAATGGAGCAGAAGGAAGAAGTACAGGAAAGGGAAGAACAGCAAGTAAGCCAGGCAAAGAAGCAACATGTGGAAGTCCAAGGCTGACAGTGCAGTGCCCGAACTTGCCTCTCTCACTTGTTGCTTGCTTGCCGCCTCTCCTGTGAGGCAGCAAGCTGCCGCCGCAACTCCCCAATTTTAAAGATACCACATCCCAAAAAGGGTAGGATTTTTTGACAGGGGTAGTGGGGGGACTGCCCCAATGGCACCCCCCATGTGACACCTTAAGGTGGCACCTGGTGTCACGCTTGGCTGGAGTTCAGGTTACAGATGGTTAAAAAGAACAGACGGTGAGTAGCAAAAGCTTACTTTTAGTTCTGGGGGGAAACAGTCCAGAGCAAATCGTACACACTGAGCCAAGACAAGTTGGTCAATCCAGTCCGGGTCTACAAAACCAAACGTTCAGTCAGAGAGCAGGCACTGCAGAAACTATCAGGCTGTTTCACAAAGTTGTTCCTGCCATGCTTGCTGTTTGCAGTTGCCTCTTATAAGACTGCATCCCTGCTCAGTCTGAATCCTGAGCTGACTTACAACAGTCCCTTTTAGCATCTTCGGCCTCCAAACAGGCACTGCATCTTTTAACCTTAGGAGTGCCTGACAGCACTGCTGTCTGAGCTGCCTCACAGAACCAGGTGAGCCAAGAGGACTGTCTTCCTTGTCCTCTTGCTCTTGGCTTGGGCCAACACTGTCCTCCACCTGTGTGACTGCTGGCTGCTCACAGGACTCTACCAACCATGGCTCTGAGGATTCAGCCAGCTGTGACTCTGATGAAGCCAGGTCATCATGCCAGTATTGCTCATCTGAGGAATCCTGGCTGGCTGCTGGGGAGCCCACGGCACCTGGGTCGTCTGATCCCTCTGATCCCCTAGATCTGCTACTGCCTCTAAAGCAGCCATTTTCTTCAGGAGAACTTATCTCTGTCAATTGGACAACAGTTGTAATTCTGGGTAATCTCCAGTCCCCACCTGGAGGTTGGCAACCTTAGTTCCCTGGAGGAAATGGCTGCTTTAGAAGACAAAATGTATGTTTGAGGTCCTTTCTCCTCTCAGACCTTCAGGCTCCACCCCACCCACCCACCCCATCTCTAGGAATTCCCTAACATGCAGTTGAAGCATTCACTTTTTCACTTTTTAAGCATTTTATAATTTTTTTTAGATTTCACTTTTTTTCTACAAATCTGGGACCCTTTTCAGATTTGTAGAAAAATCTGTCTTACCCCTTCACAACTCCAGTCACCAGATTTAAATATCCTCAGATTTGGGCAACTTCGCTATTAGAATATAGACAGTGTGCTATTAAAATCTGCCCACCGCTGAACCAAGGAATACAGCTGGTAAAATGTGATGTTACACGCAGTAACAGATTAGCAGTTGTTCTGTTTGCCCTCATGTCTGTTAATTGGTGCATAAGAATACATAGCCTTGTTTTGACTGGAGCCTGATCTTCAGCGAGCACGGTGAATGGGGCTCATTCTGCTGCCTCAGGTTTCAGGATCGCAGCCTTTGATTAAGCCTAATACCTTCAGACCATGACAAATAAGCTTTAGGGTTCAAACAGGATTCAAAGAGTGGCAAAATAAAAGAATACCTGTCCTAATTCCAACCAGCACTTCTGAACTTAGAGATGTAAACCTGAAACATCCACACACCTGCATCCATATCCAATACATCAACGTAGTCAAGAACTTAAAAGGCAATGAATACACTAGCTGTTGCTATCCAGGCTGCAAGGCTTCCTACTGCAGCAGAGAGCGTGACATTTTTTAAGTTTCAATCAAGATTCTGTATTTATGAAAGAAATCCACTAAATGAGCCAAAAAGGCTTGCACGAAAGCTAATCTTCAACATGAGGAAAAGGTTAGTGAATTGAATAATAATAAAACATGTAAAAGTAACTATTATGTGTCAGGATTACATAGAACAAATAAAATGTTTACAAATATCTGGTGATCTGCCTGTCGTATATTGTTCCTCATTCCCCAACATTATTAAAATTATGTAAGTGGCTAGTTGTGAAAATTTAATGGAAGAAAGGGGAAGATAAATGTCTCTTAAAGGAAGTTAATTGTTCAAACATAGTTCTTTCCTGTTTTTAAGCTTGAGATGTACATCCATTCTCTTAGCATATTCTTCAGGGAAAGAACTGGGACTTTAAAATGCACATTTATGGGGCTCGCCTCTTCTGATGCCAATATGCTCAACCGTTTCTTAAACTACAAAGGGACTTCCTTTGTAACTTAAAGGATCTATTTGAGATAAATGGACATGCATCTACCGGTATATGCTTTATTACAGCTCTCCACATTATCTGATCAAGCTAGGTGAGATTTCATATTGGACCAGCGCTCTCTGTCCAAACTGCTCCTCCCCAAGTCACACTGCACAGGTAGTCACACTGCACAGAAAGTCACACTGCACAGGTAGAAATCCTTCCAACCACAGAAACACATCATCGGAGTCCAACCAACTGTTCAATATTACAACCAGAGAGAAACCTCTTCAGATCTATTATTAAATTACTCATAAGAAATATCCAAGAGCATGGGAGCAGTTACCATTCTGTACTTGGATCCTTATATGATTATGCCTCAGAAATACCCATATCTGTATTTTTGTCGTCTATATTTTTTAAAGTAGGAACTGCACTTGATACAAATACAGCAACCTACTACTATTCACTTATTATTCCTGTGCAAGATAAAATTACTGGCCACTTATGGAAGACATAGGTGCACTGTGGACTTCTACTGAGCCTTTGCAGTACTATAACTATTTGTTTCCAAGTTCAACTAATGATGCCGGCATTCACCTTCCCAGTCCAAGACCCATACATCTGAAGAATCAGCTTTTATGATATGAAACTTTACACCAGTTTCATTTGGCAAAGAAATTCTTCCTTACAATTCTCTCACAGCAAGTGGAATGTATTTGTTGTGATTCTCTCGGGAACAGTTCCCAGTGCTACTCTAAACACATGGAATGAGATTCCAGACTTTAGTCTAGAATGCTCCATTTTTGTGGCCTTTCAGCATGCTTTGTTTGTTGTTGCTTGTTGTTTGTTTTTGACGGAGTCATTTGCTAGGGGTTAGCAATGCAATCTGTTTTAATGCAGGCTGAAAGTTGCATTACTGGTATCTTTTTGATGTCTTTTTAATATCTTTTTCAGGTAAATCTATTAAATTGTGTAGATTTCATATTTGTTGTTTGAGCCACATACATTAATTTAGAAAATCTGAATGCTGCTTCTCCAGATCTGCTCACAGCAGCTCACAACTGTAACATTAAAAAAGAACCACATATAAGAGTACAAACAATTTAAAAAATAAAAAATACACCAATACAAAATTAACCAATAAGAGCTAGTCAGGGTATAAAAGTCTGCAGAACAGTCTAAAATGATATTGACAAAACAGCCCTGTGCACAAGCAGAAGATCATAAAAGAGCTTAAAAAGATGGAATCTCTGGGTAAAATGTCATCTAAAGTAGATCAAGTGCCATCATCACTGAAAACGCCTGTATCTGATTGGCACATGACTTAGCTCTGCAACTGGGGAAACAAAGAGCAAGGCTTAAGAACAGCTGGCTGTTTGGGCAATATGGAAGGAGATGGTCCTTCAAGTGTTCCATCCCCAAGCTGTTTAGCCATAGGGTTGCCAACTCCAGGTTGGGAAATTCCTGGAGATTTAGCAATGGAAATTGTGGAGGGATAGGTTTGTGGAGGGAGGAACCTCAGTTGGGTAAAATGCTATACAGTCCATCCTCCACAGCAGCCGTTTTCTCTAGGAAAAGTGATATCTGGCATCTGGAGATCAGCTGTGATTCTGGAAGATCTCCAGGCTTCAGCTAAGGGCTGGCAAACCTACATTCAGAGACTTATAGGTAAGAAATAGCACTTTCAATGGGACATTAGAACCAGAGATTTTGAAATGTAAAACGTGGTTTTAATTTGTTCGGTTGTAAGCTATCTGGAGTTTTAAGGAAGGATGCTGTTTAAACCTTACAATGTAGCCAGCATAACTCAAATATTCCCCCTTGGCTTCAAGTTCAAACAGAAAATGGTACACTTCAGGAGATTCTCATGAACAGCATGGGGCACGGCCCTGGGAACTGCAGCTTGAAGGGCAAATCTATGGAAATTATTAAGTTCTATTTGCACAACCAGAAGGCATTACCACTTCCATGAAGGCTACCTCAAAATCAATCCATAATCTCCTATTTCCAGAATAAACCATTTAGAAAAAAATCATACAAAATCACACAATGTACCCCCTAAAACAAAATCATACAATGAGTAGAGAAAAGATACCAAAGCAAGGTTTGGTGAAAAGTAACAAGAATATTGGCCCCCTTCTACTTTTAGTGAAATGGAGAAGAAAATTGGATCACATTGTTAAGGCGATCAACCCATCTACCTCACAGAAAGAGGGAGATACAAGAATAAAAAAGCCCTTTGATGCCTGAATTTGAGTTTCATAAAGTATGTGACCCTGTAGCTATCAGGATGTCAGCATGTGTACACACACACATACACAAACATGCACATAAACTGCACATAACATGTAAACTATGAACACACAAAAAGGTTTTTGTTCATTTTACTCATTTATTCAAACCAGATTTAGATGTTATTTATTTTCATGAGTTTCAGACAAGATCTTTTTTAGCACATTACAGAATCCCGGAGGGGCTTCCTGTATTAAAGACAAAGTCCAGTACTGTAAATGTTAAGTATACTAAAGCAGTGCTTTTTATATATGCCAAACATATTTGAATATGTAGCAATCAGGCCAAGAAATCTTTATGTTGGAAGCTAAGAGCAAAACTGGCAGCTTGATTTCTCATCTAGTTCATTTGTTTGCAGGTCTTTGCTACCTTGTAACAACATGACCTGGTCTAGCTTTACATCACGATATCTGAAGCCTAAATTCTATACACGGTTTACATATATTCTATCCCATTAGTGTCATGGCATGTAGAAATCATTTGTTTTCTAAAAAGATTACTTAGTCCTTCGGTTTAAATTCTACAAATGCCGAACTAGGGGTGTTATAAAGCCCTACTGCGAATGCAACAACTTCGCTTTATTTTTGTTTGTTTTTTTAAAAAAAATCCAATTCTGTCGTAAAAACTCAGCTTTCTAAAAGCATTTTACTGTGTAAATGATTACAGATCACTGAGGAAGTGTTAGTCATTTTAGATGATATTTCTGAAGCTAGCAAACTTTTAGACATATAACACCCCGCTTCCTAAATTCACTGAGGATTTGAAAAACACTACTATGCTCAGATGGGAAATGGTCTTACGCTGATAACTCACTGGAACAGATTTTTTTTAAAATTTCATAAATCCATTAAAACCTACGTTTTAAAAGTTTAAAGAAACTGAAAAAATAAATGTAGTACTCCTATTTATATAGACTTTCTTCTCAAAACAATGAACACTTTCTTTGCTTTCTCCGATCAACTGTCTGTTATTCAGTTAAGTAGCTGTGTTCATCTGTTGCAGCAAAATCAAAAGGTGGGGGGTCTATGCAGCACACTAAAGACTAATAGATTTATCAGGGCTGCCAGGCACAACCTGGCAATCAGTGAGAGAGGTGGGGGGGGGGGGCAGGCAAAGGGGGTGGGAGAAGCGTTGGTGATTACATGACATCATTTCCAGGAAGGTCACCACCTGGTATTCCTTGGAAGTGACATCATGATGCCAGCCAAAAGGTCATTTTTAAAAAAAAAATTCTCCTACTGCCACTTTGTCACTTTGAGCAGTAAACCCTAAGATTTATTGAAGTATAGGCTTTAGTGGATTACTGCCCATTAGTTTCTAAATAGAAACTTTATTCTAAACAAATATATTTATTAGTTTGTTTAGAACAGGGGTAGGGAACCTGCGGCTCGAGAGCCGCATGCGGCTCTTCTGCCCTTGCACTGCGGCTCCACCAGCGGAACCGCCAGCCCCATCCTTGCCTGCCCTGCAGGCAGCAGGGCAAGTGCACCAATTGCCTGCGGCCGGCTGGGCCGCTCCGCGGGCTTCCCCTCTCGCCCGCCCTGTTTGAGCGGGGCAGGTGCTTTCCCGGCGGCCAGTGAGGCCGAGCCACCGGCTACATCCTTGCCCGCCTTGCAGGCAGCAGGGCAAGCACACCAATTGTCCGCAGCCAGCTGGGCCGCTCCGCGGGCTTCCCCTCTCGCCCACCCCGTTCAAGCAGGGCGGGCGCTTTCCCGGTGGCCAGCAAGGCCAAGCCGCCGGCTTCATCCTTGCCTGCCCTGCAGGCAGCAGGGTGGGCGCACCAATTGCCCAGCTTCCCCTCTCGCCCGCCCCGTTGGAGAGGCGAGGCTGAGTCGCTGGCCGCATCCTTGCCCACCCTGCAGGCAGCAGGGCGGACGCATCCATGCGCTTCTCAGAATGAGCAGAGTAAAAGGTTAAAAACCCCAATATATACAGTGTTATCTTTATTTTAAATGTCAAAAATTATTTGCGGCTCCAAGTGTTTTCTTTTTCCGTGGAAAACGGGTCCAAATGGCTCTTTGAGTGTTAAAGGTTCCCTACCTCTGGTTTAGAACATTTATTAGTTTGTTTAGAATGTATTGATTTGTTTAGAAAGTTTAGATGCTTCCTTCCCAGGGACTTGCTTGAGACAGCTTACATAAAGACCACAAAATAAAACCATTAAAATACCAAAAAAAAAGCCATTAAAGCAAACCACTAAAAACCAGGATATTTACATTAAAACAAGCAACTAATTTGGAGCCCTACAGTGCTTCAGAATAGTATTCTTGATAAACTCTCTGTTGCCATCTGGCAGCAAGTCTCTGTGGCAGTAGGCCCAAGGTTCAAAAGCAAAGCCATTTGTTTATTCCCTGTGGAGGTTACACTGCGGGAAAGAATAATATGTGCCCCTCTGCAAGGCACAGATGGCCTAGCAAGCATGCCAGAGTCTACAACAATCCTGGCAACATCCACCTGACAACAGCAGCTGATGATGCACCTGTCAGTTATAGAAGCTGGTGGATCTGCCCACTGGCTCTTGACTCCACATCCAGACCCAACCCTACCCACCTCCCAGACCCAACAACAGCACAACCCCAACAAAGGAATAACACCCACAGGGGAAGGGTAGCCATCTGACAGACTGGATATCGCCCCTTCCCTAGCCATGATCTGATGAATGGCAGAAATGCAGCCCACATACAGCCATCCTTGCTCCAAGCCAATCACTGCCGTCCACTGAAAAAGTAAAAGTAGACAAGAAAAAGCAAAGTCCAGGTACAGCTCCTATACCCAAGACCAGCATCCTAACCACTGGCACAAGAGGGTAGGTTTAAAGGAGGCATGCCAGCAGGAATTAGGCTTTCTGCTGCAGCCGTGACACCACCACCAGCTACATGGGGCAAGGCAGAAACCAGACATGGCACAGCAGAAAAGAACTGAGATAGCATGAACGGGGCTTACAGGTTCACCACCCCAGGCAAGCTACACACAGTAGCCAGCAGATGTGTGTCAAAAGGGGTGTGGACCAATATGTGGAATCAGCCTCCAAGGTGCCACTGGACCTCTTCTAGGATTTGCAGCTGAACAAGCGATGCGGTTGGCCTCCACACGGGCCAGGGCCTTTACAGCCCTGGCCCCGGCCTGGTGGAACGCTCTTCCTCCAACTGTCCGGGCCCTGCGGGACTTCGGTGAGTTCCGCAGGGCCTGCAAGACTGAGCTGTTCCACCGGGCCTTTGGAGGAGCCGACCGCTAATGGTGCCCCCCCCCTTTTTGTGGCCTGTCATCTAGGCCACTCACCATCTGTTGGGACTCACCATGCCTCCCTTTTTCGGGGGAGGGGGGAATTTTAATCTGGAAAATTGGATGCCAATGCACTGCACAACTGTAATTTTAGCTTTTATTGCTGCTTTAATGTTTGATTGTTTTACATTGTTGCTTTTATATGCTGTACACCGCCCAGAGCCCTTCGGGGATGGGGCGGTATAAAAGCCTAAATAAATAAATAAATAAATAAATAAATAAATAAATAAATAAATAAATAAATAAATAAATAAATAAATAAAACAGAAATTAATTGGCAGCAGAAAGACCTACAACAGCTAACCCAGCACGGCCATTCCTGAATCAGAGCTTACCCTTCAGACAGGTGAAGGGGCCACCCTAAGAGGAAGTAACCAATGTGGTGACGAGGTGGGGCAGCAAGCAGCTAGTCACAACTCCTCACGGACAGATTTGTTGAAAATAAAAACAACAAATTTGTTGTTGAAAAGTGACCATGAAGTGGTCTGATGAATTGGGTTGCCAACTTCCTGAGACCAGCATGGCACATATTATTTTGCAAACTGCTCCCAGGTCTCATGGGAAGAAAGGCTGAGCTGTTATTACAGTTGAGTCTTTTGATTTCAACAAATTTGACTAAGTCTGCATAGGATTGCATTAAAAGGTTGTCTGCATGCAGAAAAATAGCTTTTGAACATTATGCTTTCTTCTCAAAACATGAATGCTCATATGTGAATACTCACAATGCTTTAATTTATTTAGGTGACCCTAAATAGTCTGAAAGGTGAGATAGAAATCTTGAAAATAAATAAATACTTCTGCATATCCACATTACAGTAAACCCTCTGAATTCTGAATAAACATTTTAAAATTGTGCTACATGTTTAAAAATATGTATTAAGCATCATATAAATCATTCTATTTAGCAATTTCAGATCAATAATCTTGAGTCTGCCAAAAATCTCTTCTTAATATGCTCAGAATAAATTATATTTATTACATAGAAAAATCTACATTTCTTTTGTATGATGTAACCAAAATATTCATTGTTCTTTTCTGCATCCAGGGAAACAACCGATCTGCAAATTCCTCTGAAATATTCCAGTAATCATTTGAACAATTTAGCAGTGGTCATTTTTGAAAACGATGCATGGGAAGGGCTTGTTCCTAGTTTCTTGTTCAGTCACAATCCTCACTCAAGAGTGCCATCTAGTGAAAATGTATGGTTCTGAGTAATTATGCTATTAATGATAATCTATGCTACTTTTACAATTTATTCAATTTAACCTTTGCCCATAAATAATAAAGTCACAATCTGTACATGATGAATGCCAAGTATCCAGTTGGAATGTGACCACAGAGATTAACTTTAATGGTTTTAGAGTTCTTTTTAGAAACAAAATGGTTGTACTTGGTGAAGCCATGAAACTAGTAAGGAGATATTTTCTAATGGTGGAGGTTGAAGGTTCACCCAACATATTGCAGGAGAAAGTATCTCATGCTTGAGAAAAAAATATATTGAACTGAAATGTGTGTGTGCGTGTGTGTGTGTGTGTGTGTGCGTGAATGTTCTATTCCTTAGTGAAGAAATATACACTACGAAGCTTAACTGAAGGATCTTTAGGTAACATTTGCACTTCCAATAATCAAATATATGAAAGTTCTAAGGACCAAGTTCTAAGGATTAATATTTTATAGTTTAGATCAATATAGCCTGCAATATTTCTGTTGGAAGACAGTCTACCTGCATTTTAAAAAGAGTAGTTACATAGCAAAACATTTTAAAAATAGATGAGATTCATTTTTATATCTGCATCACATTTCTCCTGTTTCTTGGGAGCAAAGATACAGCAATTGTTACATTGCCAACCTCCAGGTAGGGGCTGGAGATCAACCGCAATTACAACTGGCCTCCAGACTACAGAGATCAGTTCCCCTGTAGAAAACAGCTATTTGGGAGGTGGACTCTATGGCATTATACCCCACTGATGTCACACCCCTGCCCAAACCTGTCCTCCCCAGGTTGCACCCCCAAATCTCCAGGATTTCCCAGACCCAAAATTGGCAATTCTAAAAATATGCATTACCCTGAAAGTAACCGTCAAATGTCACTATAACTCCTCAGCAAATTGCACTCACCTTATCCAATGTTCTGACATCTCCCACTGCATTTTACAAAATGAAGTATACCATACCGAAAAAATGAGTTGTCTAATTTCACTGTGGTGAAAAACTATTTCTACTCAGCAGTCATTCAAAAACAGAAAAATCACACAAAACTGACAGTGCAGTAAAAGAATGGGTGACTAGATGTAGGGAGTGTCAGATTACTCAGTTGGCACTACCACAGGCTCCCATTCGTCAGTGGGAATCAACAAAAAAGCCATGGTCGTGGTTGCATATTGACTTTGAGAAACCGTTTCAGAATCAGTTTCCTTACTGTGGTGGACTTGTATTCTAAATGGTTAGAGGTGGTGTGCTTATAATGTCAATGAGATCGAGTACAGTGATTAAGGCATTGTGTAAATTGTTCGCAACACATGGTCTCCCAGACACTGTGGTATCAGATAATGGAACATCATTTGTGTCTGGTGAGTTTAAGGCATTTTTGGCAAACGGTCTTATTCACCAGGTTATTTCAGTCCCGTTCCATCCAGCTACAAACGGGCAGGCAGAGTGGATGGTGCATACAACAAAGGATGCTTTGAAGTGGATAGTGGAGGGGGAGTGGCATTGTCTGTTAGCAAATTTTCTATTGACATAGCACATAACACTTTGTACAGCTACCGGAAGAAGTCTGGTGGAGCTGTTAATGAATTGTAGGCTGACTACATTGTTGGATTGGATGCATCCCGATCTAGTGGACAAATGACCAGAAAAAGAGGATCAGGCGCTGAAGATTCCCCGGACTTTTGAAAGGGATGACGCTGTGTATGCTAGGAATTATGGAACAGGCCCTTATTGGGTTCCAGCAGTAGTGATGCAAGGTCTCTGTCATATCAGGTGGAAATGGAAGATGGGCAGGTGGACTGAAGACATGTGGACCAAGTTAGAAAAAGGGTCTCAGGCCCAATAATAGCAGTAGGGTTAGGTCAGGGAAGTGAGCAGCCAAGGGGTGAGACCCAACCTGCTGAACAAGATGAAAATCAGGATTCCAGGGTACAGGAGGGCCTGGTAGGAGTACCAATGTGGGATGCGATTCAGAGTGATAAGACATCACAGAGCCCAATAGCGATGAAGGATTTGAAAGTAGTACAAGATCAGAATCTAAAGCAGGAGTTGACACAGTCTCAGGAGAAGAGAGTTCTGCCAGATTATTATATAAATTAGGGGGAAGGGGTGTAGTGTATTGACCCAAAGCAGTTGCCGTAGTTGAAGCTCTAATTAACAGTCAGCGTTTGGTATTCAGTGAGTGCAGCTGTGAGTATTGGTTTGGTTATTATGGAGTGATTCTTGGAACAAAACTGCTGTGTTTTAACCAAATTCGTCTTGGATCTTTGAACATTGCAATCACCTTTTCCAAAGAGGTTGGAACTACCACCATAGAGGCATTTCTCACCACAAAGGCACATCTCCTAGCCTGATTCAACCAATCCAGGCTGGCATAATACTATTAGGTGTAGCTAGGAAAAATGGAGCCCAGTGCAAAATCTGAGTCCCCCCCCCCCCCGGTGTGGCCGCCCTCCCCCACCACGACCAAAGAGCAATTGCACCATGTCATCTCAAAGTCACAATCATATTATAGAACATGTCCCAACTCACAAATCTGAACACATGCTCCAACTCACAAATCTGGGCTCCCTAGTTGAAACAACATTGAAAGTGATGCTGTTTGGGGGGGTTGGGGAATCCGCCCTGAAACAGCATCACTTTTAATGTTGTTTAGACTAGAGAGCCCAGATTCTTCTTTTAAATCCACCTTAAAGGGAGAATCTGGGCTCTCTAGTTTAAACAACTTTGAAAGTGATGCTGTTTCAGGCAGGATTCCCCCACCCCCACCTCCCAAACAGCATCACTTTCAATATTGTTTAGACAAGGGAGCCCAGATTCTCCTTTTAAATCCATCTTAAAAGGAGCATCTGGGCTCCCTAGTTTAAAAAACATTGAAAATGATGCTGTTTCAGGGTGGATTCCCCCACCCACCCCAAACAGCATCACTTTCAAAGTTGGTTGTTGTGTGTTTTCCAGGCTGCATGTCCGTGGTCTGGTAGATCTTGTTCCTAATGTTTCGCCTGCATCTGTGGCTGGCATCTTCAGAGGCATATCACAGAAAGAAGTCTGTTATACATTGTGTCCAGACTTCTCTTATTACAAACTTTTCTCTGTGATACGCCTCTGAAGATGCCAGCCACAGATGCAGGCAAAACATTAGGAACAAGATATACCAGACCACAGACACACGGCCAGAAAACCCACAACAACCAGTTGAATCCATCTGTGAAAGCCTTCTACAATACTTTCAATGTTTTTAAATCTAGGGAGCCCATATTCTCCCTTTAAATCCACTCAGAAGGGACCAGAAGGGACCAGAATCTGGGGGAAATTTGAGGGTTCCTCTCAGGGGAGCAATGTTTAGGTTAGCAGTACCAAAATTTCAGGCTACTTTCAGGAGACTATCCTGATGATACCACCTAGGTTTAGTGAAGTTTGGTTCAGGGAGTCCAAAGTTATGGACCCTCAAAGGGAAGCCCCAACTACTATTAGCTCCCATTGGAAACAATGGGGGATGGAAGAACCCACTTTGGGGGTCAATACCTTTGGACCCCCTAAACCAAACTTCACCAAACCTGGCTGGTATCAGAAAGAGACTATCCTGATGGTACCACCCAGGTTTATTGAAGTTTGGCTCAAGGGGTCCAAAGTTATGGACTCTCAAAGGGAAGCCCCATCTACTATTACCTCCCATTGGAAACAATGGGGATGGGGGCACCCCCTTTGGGGGTCCATAACTTTGGACCCCTAAACCAAACTTCACCAAACCTGGATGATATCATCAGGAGTGTCACCTGATGATAGCCTGAAATTTTGGTGCCACTAGTCTAAAAATGCACCCCCTGCCAGCCAACAAAGTAAAAACACAAAAATATGTTTTAGAATGCATTTTTTTATTTTGGCACCCCCTGCAGGCGTGCGCCCGGTGCATCGCGCACCTCCCCCTCCTCCTGGTGGCTACGCCACTGCTATTGATAGTTTCATGGGAATGTCAACTCAATGTATGGCAGCTGTGAAAAAGGCAAGCTCTATGCTGGGGATCATTAGGAAAGGAATTGATAATAAAACTGCAAAGATTGTCATGCCTTTATATAAAGCAGTGGTGCGACCGCACTTGGAGCACTGTGTTCAGGACTAATAAAATAAAAACATTTTTTCACGCAATGTGTGATTGGAATATGCTGAGACAGGAGGTGGTGATGTCCACTAACCTGGATAGCTTTTAAAAGGGCATGGAAGTTGATCTATGGCTACCAATCTTGATCCTCCTTGATTTGAGATTGCAAATGCCTTAGCACACCAAGTACTCAGGAGCAGCAGCAGCAGAAGGCCATTGCTTTCACATCCTGCATGTGAGCTCTCAAAGGCACCTGGTGGGCCATTGCGAGTAGCAGAGTGCTGGATTAGATGGACTCTTAGATGATCCAGCAGGCTTGTTCTTATGTTCTCATATTAGTCACAAGGAGCAAACGGAGACATAGTGGACCTCAGCACTTCTAAGCAACTTGCCCACTTCAACAGGCCTCCCTAATGGAAAGTCCTCTGTATAACTATGTCCAGAGTGTTCTCTTACAGCGTCATGAGACTGAACCAATCCAATCATGGCATCTAAATCATGGCAAATGTGATCAACACTATCCACAAAATAGACTGCACAGGAGTCAAGGTGGGCCTATATATTGGAGGGGGGGGGTCAACACTATTAGATGTCTGGGAGTCCCTTCAGAATCTAGATAGAAAAGCTCCATCAGATGGCATTTTGGAGAAGTAAAGTTCACTTCACTACTATCACAGAGAAGGTACAATAATACTTGTTCAGATGGATTTGCTTTGTCTTTCCCTCCACTTGTCTAAGTTTTGGTCAACTATTTCATCACACCAAGCTGTTCTGTCAACTAAGAAGCACATAGGGCTCTGTGAAAGGAGGGGCAGCATTCAAGAGAGGCAGCATCCCATTATCTATGTCATCTCTGCATGTCATTAATCAACTAGTGTTGTGACAAAATCACCAACTGCGCTGTCCAGAAAATTCCCGAGAGAAATGACATAAGACTCGGGATCTACCAGCCTTTTTTGTGTAGACTATCCCAACTGGCCTCTCCAGCCTTGTGGAGGTCCCAGGTGCCTGTGAACCCAAACATGACTAGGCATGAATAAAAAGAGAGTGAAAAAGTCTCCCATTACTGTTGTGATAGGCCCTTTCCTACCCACCATGTCTAGAATGACTGTTAATATGCTAGACTTTTAAAAAAATGACGTTCAAGAAAATACTAGCCAGAATGCAAGTACAGCTTTAAAACCCTACATTATAAGTAATTACTGTTCTCTAGATTACCACTGAGTGAGCCTATTCTTGTCCCATCTGAGAAGCTTGCCAATAATACACAATTGTCCTCAGCCACTTTAAAATATTGCATTTTGGTGTACCCTCTTAATTTTAAAAGAAAAATAATTTCTTAAAGGGAGTATTTTGTATAAGAAAATATTGATAGCAAACACAGTGTGTTTTAAACCTCACTGCTTAGAGGGGAAGGTAATTATGTTCTTATATACTTAAATAAAGGGTGTAATTCTACTAATGATTAGTTTAATATTCTGAGCTCGGCCAAAAGAAGTTAAAAGAGAGAAAGAGAAAGATACTAATGAATCTAATAAAAAGGCTGGAGCTGAAGTAGTTGTTAATCTGTGCTGCTAACTCTTCAAGAGGGTTAGGGGAACAAATGCCTGGTATCGATAAAAAATTTCTTTAGTAAATTACTACTGGCACCAGTGAAAGGCATTTACAGTAAACACAAAAAGTCTGCAAAACATTTGGTCTACAGAAGAAGGAACTTTGCTCCATTAAGAATTGCAAAAAACATACAATAAATAATTCACACCAGAAGCTCAAGTTCTGGCACCAAAGTTCATCTTTTCCAAGTAAGAAGCAGATTTAATTTTTTTTCACATTTAAAATTTTCCAATAATATTCTTTAAAAAGAAAAAAATGCAACCAACCTGATACCTCAAATTTTACCCTATGAGTCTCATCTAATGCATGGGCTTTTTAAAAAATGACATATCATTATGACAACAGATTCTGAATGCAGTGAAAATATAATAAATATATAAGAGTATATGCAGAGAGCATGTGTAAAAATATATGTATATATAAAGAACCTGCTGGAATTTTAACATTAGTCTTTACTACAGATTTAGTGGGACTTTGCTGAAGGCAAGAATTTAACAGCAATAATAAAAAAAATACTTAATGGTACTTAGGGTAAAGCATGTGTGGTCACCATATTTAAGAAAAAGTAATACCAAACATCTGTGTCAGATTTCCACATGATAAAACCCCCACATGCATTAAAGTTCTCTGCAACTACAGACAAAAGAGTTTTTAAAAACCTAAAAGCCAGACATGATAACAAATGTAAGAAATAAAACCAAGCACTCCATGTCTTGCAGTAATAATGTATGATCTGGCCATGGTGATCTTCGCTGTAATCATCTAGATTAAATTATTTCAATGCTCAGGATGTGGGGCTATCTTTGTAAACTATGCAGAAACTTCAGTTGGTGCAAAATACAGCAGCCATGCTACCAATCAGGGGCAAAATATCACACCTGTGCTAAAAGAACCGCACTGTTCTCCATCTATTTTCTGGGCAGAATTCAAAATGCCAGTTCTTACCTTGACGGCCCTAAATGGCTTGGGGGCAGAGTGATCGAGAGACCCCTTCCTTCCTAGGGTTGCCAGATAGTTTCAACAAAAATACTGGACACATGATAAAAATTTATTGACCCTCCTCCCCAATGTGTACTTACTTCTGGGACTTCCTTCGGAGTAAACCAAAGTAGGACTGATTCCTGAATGAGGTATGTTAGTATGTATGTGCCTGGTTCAAGGTCACCCCGTGAGCATCTATGGCAGAGTGGGGATTTGAAATCTCAGCTTCTGTTTTGTCAAGCAATAGACATTTCCAGTTGCTTCTGAATTGTCCACAGATATACTTCAAGGATCCTGGGAGAAACAGCCTGAAAATATAACTCTCCAGAAGGTATTGGCGGCTCTTTAGAATTACCTCTAAATTTCTTGCACAGCAGAAAAAGTAGGCAGGAGAACAAAGCTTCATTGTCGTTCTAAACTGCCAGGAACATTTTAAGTGCCACTGGGCATGTGCAGAGTACATTTTCTCACCACTAAATAATAACACGTCATAGTTTTAGGTCCAACCTAATTATCTCCCATGGTTTTTAAAAGCTGTGAATGTGGAGGGAATTTCAATTAGGGCCATGATATTGGAGGAGGTTAACCCCTATCCTTTTCATCTTATTCTACATAGTCACAGAAAAAAGCAGTGGCTCTGTTGGTGAGGGACTGAGAGTGAAAAAATGGAAATCAAAAGGGAATTAAAAAATGCCTCTCCTCAGTCCACTGGCCCTGATCCAGATCACTTTCCTGCAGTTTTTAGCTCCTTCTTCACTGCACTTGAGCTCAGCGCTCCTTAGCCAAAACAGCACAAAGAACACTGTTCAGGCTTGGAAGAAGAAACACCGACCCAAAGAGCACATGCGATCGCTGTGTTTCCAGTATTTTTACTAAAACCTGGCAACTCTAGGGTTTTTTAATGTGTTACTTTGTAACTTTCCTCAAGCAAGCTGTCAGGAGAGGCACAGAGAAATCTTCACAAAATAAACAAATAAATACTGTGGTTTGCATGATTTTTAACGGAGGCTCAACTCAGCATGAGAAGGTTTGGCCAGCCTTAGACAAGTGTCTGACCTAATCTACCTCAAAGAGTTGTTGTAAGATTAAACATCTATTCTTTGCTCATTGAACGAAGAACAGGTTATAAATGTAACAGAATCACTATATCTAATTCTAAAAGAGATCATAGAGTATGGCTCAAAATATCGAACAGAGGCAGGTAAGGGAGTCTTGAACAAATCTGAGAAAAGTCTTGAGTTTGAAGGGGAAAATGAAATTTAAAAAATATACTACTGGACAATGTTTACCAGGTCGTTTCCCATCATCTTTCCCAGTTGTCTATACTGGGTACTCATACCTCAGAAGGATGGGAGGCACAGAAAATCTGAAACCGATTTCTGTCAAAAACAAATTCAGGTCATGAGCAGAGCTTTGACTGCAGTACTTCAGCTCACCACTCTGCCCCACAGGACTCCAACACCAGCGGCATACCAGTAATGGGGACAGGGAGTATCCCATGTCCCCGGGCACATGCCATTTCATCACATGACGAAATGGCGTGCGCCGCAGCCGCCCACCACTCCCCACTGCAGGCTGGCTCCTGCCCTCCCCAGACCCTGGGGAGGTGGGTTATCTCTGTGAACTCTCTGGCCTCATGGATGATGTTATAAAACTCTACCACATTTGACAAAGGGACCTTTGGTATTCAAATTGAAAGCTCATACCCCAAAATCTTGTTCATCATGAAGTTGCTACAGGTCTTGAATCTAATTCTTCTACTGCAGACCAACACAACTACTCTCTGTACATATTGTGTCACCCCCCACCCCCGAATTCATGTCTTCTCTAAACTAAAAAGTCCCAGATTCTGCCTCTTTTGTACTTTTTCCAGGTCTGCAATGTCCTTTTTGAGATGCAGTGACCAAAACTGAACACAGTATTACAATGAAGCCACACCATAAATATATACAAGGGCATTTTAATATTATCCATTTTATTTTCTGTTCCTTTCCTAACAAACCCCAGCATAAAATTAGCATTTTTCACTGATGCGGTACATTGGGTTAACCCTTTCACTGAGCTATGTACTACAACCCTAAGGTCTATTTTCTTGTCAGTCTCAGCAAATTCAGCTCCTATCAGCATATACTCAAAGCTATGATTTTCTGTTTCAGTGTGCATTATCTTACCAATATTCAACTTCATTTGCCTTCTCACCCAATTTTTGAAGGTCCTCCTGGAACTCTTCACTGTTGGCCTTCATTTTCACCATCAGGAATCATGGCCATTACACAGTTCATCTCCAGTTGCAGATAATTTATGAACAAATTAAATAACACCAGACCCAATATTGATCCCTCTGGAATTCCACTGTGTACTTCCCTCAATGGCAAGAACTGCCCATTTATATTGACTCTTTTCTTCCTGTCATTTAACTAATTTTAATCCATAAGAGAACCAGTGTTCGTCTTCTCAAGGAACCCCAAAAGATGGGTGAGGCAGAACTTCCCTTTGCAGAAGCCATAGATATTTTCCCTCAGCAGGCTCTGCTTCTCTATGTTCCTAATAATTTTATATCTGAATAGACTTTCTACTTAATTTATGTGAGATAAACAGGACTAACTGGCTTACAATTTCCTGGTTCACCTCTGGACCCCTTTTTAAAAATCGGTGCAAGTCTTCAGGTAAAGTGTGTGAATTAATCACACACTTGAGTCAACAATTTCAATTAGTTACAAACTTGGGTCAATTATTTCAAATTGAATAAGAAATTTAATATTTGAGTTTCCTATGAACTCTTGGGTGTTACACCATAAAGACCTGGATATTTACTGATTTTTAATTTCCCCAACTTCAGACTGAACCCAATGAAACATGTCATTTAGAAGCATAACTAGCTTTAGCTAAATTGGAGCCAATGTATCATCATCATCAACCACCACCACCACAACAACAACAGTACTGAATACTTTTAATGTAAAAAGCATATTGACAGGATTGACCATTAAGATCATACTCTAATCTGAAGAACTGGGTTTGATCCCCCACTCCTCCACATGTGTTGCAGTCTCTAATCTGGTGAACTGGGTTTGTTTCCCCACTCTTACACATTAAGCATGCTGGGTGACTTTGGGCTAGTCACAGTTCTCTCAGAACTCTCTCAGCCCCACCTACCTCATAAGGTGTCCTTTGTAGGGAAAGGAAGGGAAGATGATTGCAAGTCACTTTAAGACTCCTTAAGGTAGAGAAAAATGTATAAAAGCCAACTCTTCTTCTTTAAGCAAACCATGATATTCTTTTCAGCTAAAATTATCAATGAACTAATTAGTCATAGATGGTCCAGGCTAGCTTCATCTCATCCAGTCTCAGAGATTAAACAGGATCAGCCCTAGTTTAGTAGTTGGATAGGAAACTACCAAAGAATATTAGGATAGCTATACAGAGGCAGCAATGTTTGGCGGATTCCGCATGGGCCAAAAACAGCAGTGTGAAAACAGTGTAAACCCTTTTACACCGTTTTAAACCATTTTACACCATTTTCACACTGCTGCTTTTAGCCCATGCAGAATCCGCCATAGTCTCTTCTCTTTAAAGCGCTACTGGGTTGCCATAAGTTGGCTGTGGACAGTGGACAACATTTTCTACACACATTCAGTCATGACTAAAATGTTTGTTAGGATTTTCAGCTCTGAGTTAGTAAGAAATACTGGACAAAATGATTAGACAATATCAATACTATTAGCTAAGGCATCTGGATAGATGAATGAGGTAATACAACCTGTTTACATAACGATAAGATTATTTGTGCAAAAATACTTATTTCCCTCCTGTTGCATTGTTAGGTTTCAAAAAAACATCATAAAATAAGAAAAAAGATGGTCTCACATGTAGAGGAACACGCATTCAAAAAAAATGGTACAAGCAGTTAACACAGTGAATACTTATTTTCTTATATGAATCATGGTGTTATGCCATAGGGAAAGATCACTATGCCTTAGAGATCACTTTGCCAGAGGGAAAAGATTCTCCCCTTCATTTTCCTTTTTATATTTCAAAGAAGTTGGCAAAACTAAGAGTCCTGCATGTACTTCCACAGTGGGCACAAAAGGCAGAAAACACAGAAAGTATTTCAAGAATGCCTATTTTGATAACAGAAGCACCACCTGCCTTTTATATCATTGCTGTCTCTAAGACAGGTCTTGAATTGGTGTAAAAAAAGTTCATTCCTAGGCATTATTTTTATGGTTTGGTAAAATGCAGAGAGGTTTTTTTCCTTCCCTCTATCTGCTAGCAAAAAAATTAAAATTTAGAATGATATGGCATTTATTTCGCTACCAGAAAACCTCCTTTCGGTTCTCACACATTTTTCATGAGGATGCCGATGCAAGAACAAGCAACAAACAGGAAAAAGAAGGAACTTCTGAATCTGCCATGAATTTGCATTCTCCCTGACAGATACATCATGGCCAATTTATTAGCACTGATATTAAAAAATGGCAGATTTGCAAGCAGGCTCCACACTTTTACAGATCAGTTACCCACCCACTTTCAGTTCTGTAATAAAGGCCACAGGGTAATTGTGAGGATAAAATGGGGAAGAGGGACCATACAAACCATCCTGAGATTGCTGGATGAAGGGCAGGACAAAAATGTATTAGACAAATTTAAGTGCTAAGAAGCTCTCAGTTTTCTTCTTTGTGACACTATCTGGATATATGGAAATGGAAATGTATATGCATTTCTTTAACATTAGCAAAATTATAGTGATGCCATTTTCTTCATTCCACTGACCTTCTCAGTTCTAAAAAGAGATGGTATTCTTCCCTGAAAAGTTTCATATAATTTACATGACCTGGCTGTTTCTACTGTTCAGAAAGCAGATAGTGTGGTGTAGCAGTTAGAGCTTTACATTTTCAGCCTAACCTATCTCCCAGAGCTTTTGTGAAGATAAAAAACAGGAGATGAGAATGATGTAGGCTGCTATGGTCTCCACTGTGGAGAAAGTTAAGGTGTAATTAAAATGAATTAACAAGAAATATTGGTGAAAATGGGAGAAATTGGTGAAGTGCTGAGAGGGAAAGAAATAACAGTGGTTCAATCCCTAAAAAGTAGCCAATATTTAAAAGCTGACTTTGTTTTGGTCCCTTTACATGAACCAACTGTCAAGTCAGGCATTTACTTAATTATTGTAATTTTTCTCCTACATCCCTTACTTACCCAAACTCCAGCAGTGGGGGTGGCTCCCTCCAAGTTGCACATAAAACTCAGACATTGCAGTGGTAGAGAACTGCACGTGTAGCTCAATTAGGATAACCCAGGCTTGAAGTTCTGCATCCACTGCTGAGGGGATTCTTTTTAAAAAATGGTAGTGGGGCCAAAGCAGCCTAAATCATGCTGGGGGAAAAAACTGCCATGATTTGAGATCAGCTTTTGGGCTCCCTTTTAATTGCTACCTTTTTTCGAGTACCCCTCCCCCCAAATACCAATAAGGTATTTTTCACATTTTTTTCCAGTTTGAATGCAGTTTGAATGCACATGCCTAGTAGCTGCCAATAAATGTGGGAAATTAATTACATTTGACCAACTGTTGCAACAGAGTGACAAAATATTCATTCTTGAATATAGCTACAAAAAATTACTATGTAAAATGATGCTTTTTTTAAAAGGTAGGAACATTAGTTTTTTTTATTAATCACCACAAATACAAGGATGTAACTTAGCCTCCAAGGAAATGCAAGTGAGATGTTCAAGAGACACTGCCAAAGAATAGCCTATTTTTAAATACATGTTCCAGTTTTCTCATGTACCTTTACAAGGGGATTGTTAAATTTGGAAGCCTGACAAAATGATAAGGAAAAAAAGCAGCTTTCTGTTTCCACTTCACCCTCACAATGTGACAAAAATCTTAGCAATGTCCTTTCAAATGAGTCAATTTTAAATGAATGTGCTTTTCTTACCTCTCTAAGATGTATGTTTTCCTTCTCTTTCTGGTCTAAAATCACTTCTAAATGATTAACCTGAGATTCAGCTTCTGCCATCCTTCGAGTTCTTTCATTGTCATCATCCATTCCTTTGGATGGCAAACCTTTACTCTGCAACATTTCTAACAGCTTTTTGATGGATTCATCTCTGGCATTTAGTGTCTGTTTCTGGGTTTCAATTCTCAGCTCCATTTCTTCCAGAGTTTTTCTCAAAAGAAACAACTCTTTTGCCTGCCTGTCATGTTCAGCCTGAAGTCGTCGAAAATTCTCCTCTGTAAGCTCAATAGTAAAATGTTCAGCACCTCGATTTCCACTTTCTTGTTGGAGGAGATGATTAAGGTCTCTCTGGGTTCGAAGCTCATCTTGGAGTGCCTGAATAGTTAACTGAAGATGCTGCAATGCAAAAGGAAAATTTGAATGAAATTGTACTCTACTGAACCGCAAAAATACAATGCCATGATATAATATAACCAGTGGTGAAAATCTAAATGTGCATGTGACATTATTTGTAATGAAGTTTCTCATTTACTTCTGGAAACCATGAAAAGATGAATGTACGCGCAACAACACAAAATGCGAATTACAAGTATTATTAACTGGGAAGGAAGACAAGGAAACTAAAAAAAAATTGCATTTAAATATATATATTTAAAAACAGTGGCACTTCTACTATAGCCAAATGGAATCCCATGTGCCCTGTTGCTGATTCTCCCAGACTAGATGTTTGCTTCTCTGTTCCATCAAACCATGGTGGTTATTTGTTCTAAGCATTCTGAATGGAAGTAAAGGATATTGTTAAATGATACTGCTAATGAAAACTATGAGTGTTTAGTAAGCAGGATTATGGCATTGATAACAAGCAAATAAAAACCCACACATTGCATTTTGCAAATAAATGTACTGCAAAGAGTGAACAAACCTTTGTTCTCCTGGCATCCAATAACTGAACAGCATGGGAAATGAAAAAATGAAGCAAATCAACATAAAGTTTAGGTGCAAGCAAAGAAAATTCAACATAAAAAAACAAATTTAACTTAAAAGTACCATTAACATAAAAGAAAACATTTTATTATTTTTATAAAACATAACCTGGCAATTCAAAGGTATCTCACATACATGCACACAATTCATGCTGTCACAATTATAATCTACAACAGAAGCTCTTGAGTTGAATCCAGAGAACCACAAGCAGAGCAGACTGAAGACAGCTATTACACACTATACTTCAAACGTTTAGGCACATGCTTATAAGAAAAGTCACACAGGACTGAAACAGGTTTATAGCAGTTATCAAGTTTATTGAAGAGCACTGATGTGGTGTAGTGGCTATAGTGTCTGACTAATATCTGGGAGCCCTGGGTTCTGATCCTCAGATTGTCATGAAGGCTGCTGGAGAAACCTGTGTGAATCAACTGTCAGCCTCACACAGTTGTGAAAATAAAAGGGAGAACCATATACACCACACTGAGCTCTTTGGGGAAGGCAGGATAAAAATGCACTAAATAACCAGTGCACACATCAGAATATCTTTGGATTTGGTTTGACTTCTATGCAACACTATAGAACAACACACGAAAGCTCTTCTGCATTCAGAAGCACAAGCACAACTTTGGATCCAACCCAGAGTTCATGTATTGTGTATAATGACCACCAGTCATACATTTTCAGATCTCAGAACAGAACAGAACAAAGTGATAACAGCCCTCCAGGGGAATGCAAGTAGGGGAATGGTAAACGGATGAAAATAAGGTTGAATTACAATTCCCACAAACACACTAATATAAACAAAATCACATATGAAGTTAGTGAGTCAAAGAAAATAGTTTCAGCTTAGCTTTTCTATTATGTCTAGATAACTTTCAAAGATATTATGCACCCTGTTTTGTATTATATCTGTACTATTGCTCAAATCAGTTTTTATTTTTTTCTAAAATAAGGCACTGTTCTTCGAAGCAAGTTATCAATCCCATTATAGTGAAAATTCAGCTAAATATTAACTTTGATTAAGTTAATGTTTATATAGATTTTATGTATTCATAACAATTGTTAGCCACCTTTCTACTTCACGGAACACAAGGCAGCTTACAATGTACATAAAACAACACTTATCCTAACATATAATTCCCTAAGGGATGATATGTAGAAACAACTCATTTCCCACCCATTGGTGTACAGGACTCACAGTCATGGAAGTGAGTCCTGCATGTCAATTGGTTGGAAGCTGGGCTGGCAGCCCCAGCACCTCCCTCCCCATTCCCCCACGCACCCTCCCATCTCCCAAAAGACAAAGCCTCCCCCCAACTCAATACTTGCATGCCCACTGCTCTCCTTACTGATCTCTTTACCAATTCAGGTACCGGTAAGTAAAACACAGTTGTCATCCCCTCCCTCACCCCCCACCATGTAGAGCCCACTGTATATCACAGCAGGTTTTACCACAGTAGAGTCCACTGTATATCACAGCAGGTTTTACCACTAGTAATACACACAAAAGACCACAATTTAAAATCTCCAAGTAGGACTGCCAATCAATAAAAATGGGAAGCCTCATCCAAGAACCGGGTGCTTGGTCAACACGTCACAGCCATGCCCAGCTACTGCCCCCAAAGAGGCTTCACGGTGGCATGAGGAAACTCAAAAAGTGAAAAAGCCTCCCCACTGCCAAGAAACCTCTATGGAGCTCAATAGACTTGTGCTGCCCTGAGTTCCTGGATGCAGGCATAATGCAGCAAATGGCCAGGAGAGAGCCAACAAAAGTCCGCTCCTCCTAGATCATGCCCCTGACCTGCTTTACTGGTGATGGCAGGAACACTGGAATGCTGGCACCATATCAGTTCTACACAGCAAATGTATAACCCAGTCGGTGTCGTTATAAAGGAATCCATTGTCCTTTTCCCTGTTGACATGCGTGCCGTGCACGCAGCAACTGGAGCTCATGGAAACAATCCTGGTTGCTTTTGCTTCTGGTCAAGGAGAAGCTTCACTTTTAAAAAATTTCCTGCCACACATGTATAGCTATACAGACACGCAGAAATGAACCCCCGCAGTCATGCCAACTGTCCCAAAATACGACCAGCTGCACATGTTCAACACGCAAAATAACAAAAAAGAAAAAGGGGCCTCCCTGAAATGGCAGGACTATAGCAGGCAGATTCTCCCTGAGTATGGACAGTGTGATGGAAGGGAGAGAAATAAAGCGCCTCCTGCCTGGCTGTTTATGTGGGAGCAGCTTCAACCCGGGAAAAAAAATCACTGGTTTAGTGATTTTTGGAAAATACCGGGCTGAGGGAAATAAAACAGGGCAGACTTGTTTTCAGGATGGGACCTGTGCAAAGTCTCCACCCCCCACCCCAAAGCAGTTTGTATTGTGCCCGACATCCGTTATATTTGTCCTGTGTGGAATCCACCTTTGTTTGGACTAATGTTAAGGGATGTCAGATTCACTTTAAGCCCTTTTGAAACAGCAAGGCAAATATCTATAGTACCTAAAATGAATAAGAGGCTCATTCACATGCAGAATAATGCACTTTCAAACTGCTTTCAGTGCTCTTTGAAGCTGTGCGGAATCGCAAAATCCACATGCAAACAGTTGTGAAGGTGGTTTGAAAATGCATTATTTTGCATTTGTGAAAGGGGCCAGAGTTTGGAATTATACCCCACTTTTCTCTCATGTATGGAGTCTCAAAGCAGCTTTCAGACTCCTTACTTTCTTCTCCCTACAACAGGTACCCAATGAAGTAGGTGTGGCTGAGAGAGTTCTGAAGAACTGTGACTAGCCAAACTCACCCAACAAATTTCATGTTTGGAAACAAGGAAACAAATCTACTTCACTAGATGACAGTCTGCCAGTCATGTGGAAGAGTGGCAAAACAAATCTGATTCTCCAGATTAGAGTCCACTGCTCTTAACCACTACACCACACTGGCTCTCACTGGTCTGATCCAGCAGGGCTGTTCTTATTTTAAGAGACTGCTGCATGAAAAGTGGGGAGAACTATTATTCAGTATCTCCACCTTCCCAACCAGCATTACCTCTGTCTTTTCAGGGTTTAGTTTCAATTTGTCCACTTTTAACCAGGGAGTGATTCAGGACATCTACTGCATCACCAGGAGATTTGGATGAATATAGTTTAATACGGCTAAAGGCCAGTAAAAAGAAAAGAAAACAAAAACAACAACACACATCCATAACAGCAGAGTACAGCAATTATTAAGCAATTAACCAGTTGAATACATAGTTGATTTTCAGCTCATACCCTAAGTAGGACCTTACGTTTATTTTAATCTAATGCACAAAACTTTGCTACCTGGTGAGAGATGGTTACATCCTTGTCTTCTAACAAAATTTTCCTAACGTCTCGATCAAAATCCTTTACAATTATCAAGCCATGCTGAATAAGTAAGGGTAAAATGAAAAGCTCTCTTTCAGCCTTATGCAGTATGCAGTGCAGCAAAATATCTGTCATAGAATTCACGTCCCCAGAATTACATACCCATTTCCTCAAATACCATGGGGTTTTCCTAAATCTGTCCATAAGCATGGATGACGGAAACACATCAAACCGTGCTCTAGAAAAGGCCCATTGGTATTTAGCTATGGTAATGTGTTGAATGTAAGGAGCCATTACCGTACCAATCCAAGATTTCAGCGGTCTATATAGAGCAGGAAATGAGGCATTATCATATTGGGAATCAATGTCATCCAATCCTCATTAGACCATCTTAGTTGCTGAGCATTCAAGCAACAACATAGAGTCTAGCTCGATCTGTTTAAGCTTCATAATAATCTTCTCTGACCAGGTTGGATATGGTGATGTTGACAATAATGATGATAATAGGCCCTGGGGATGTAGATGAACTTTAATCCAGTACTTAATGGCTCTCTTCCAGACTTTAAAAAAGGTTCAAGGGAGGAGGTCAGCTAGGACAGACTAGTTCAGGCTCCCAGCTCAGAAGAAAGGAAAGAAGGTGCTCAACTATGTCTGCCTCATTTTTGTGGTATTTTTTGAGTTCCAGTTTAATAGTCCTGCAAACTTTCAAAACCTGAAAAAAGCCAAATCCCCATACTGGCTTTTTTAGGAATTTAAAAATTTAAAAATTTTCAGGTCTATTAAGTGCAAAAAATTCCAACTATCTCCATGGATTCCAATTCTACATGGACTTCAGAGGCAGCAAAAGCAGCACAGAGCTGATTGTTGGGCCCAGCAGGTACCCTGTTTCTCCTAAAATAAGACATCCCCTGAGAATAAGACATAGTAGAGGTTTTGCTGAAGTGCTAAATATAAAACATCCCCTGAAAGTAAGACATAGCAAAGTTTTTGTTTGGAAGCATGCCCGTCAAACAGAACACCAGAGCATGCAGCTGTGGAGTGGAAAAATAAGACATCCCCTGAAAATAAGACATAGCGCATCTTTAGGAAGAAAAAATTAATATAAGACACTGTCTTATTTTTGGAGAAACACGGTAAGTGATGGAGGGAGGGAGGGAGGAAGAGGAGTTCCTCATCTTTTTAAAAAAATGGCAGCAGAGGCCAAAGCGATCTGAACAATGCCAAAGAAATTATATATTTTTCAAGAACCACTTTTTGGCTCCCTTAATTCATTGCCATCTTTTTCTAGTTCAGCTTTGCTGAATGCACAGCCCTATGCTCAATTCCTTCCCCCACCCCCCATTCCCCATCTGGACCATTGTGCATGATAGCTGGTGCATGTGATCCTACACACAAACAAAAGTCCATTTTAAATGGAGACTACTTCCTATTATCATGCTTAGTAATGCAGTCTAGAATTTAGGAATTCGTAATGTAAAAAAAAGAACAGATGAACTCACTTACAAGTAAAGACTGGATCCCATAGAGACTGGGCAGACTAGAGGGGGAGGAACACTGTATTGTTTATAAAGTCCATGGCTGGCAATCCAGAAACTGAGCAAGAAGTACATCAGTCTCCATTGCAGAACATTTTGGTACTTGAAAGAAACACAGCACTCTCAAAGCAGCAATGCCTATTCATGCTTTCCCGCACATACTGGCAGATGCTATGAGAACAAAGTAATTGCAGTATCTAATCAGTTTCTATTCAAATACACTGAAAAGCATGCCAGTCACTATGCTCTGTTAGAGATGGTAAGGTATGAGGTGATGAATGCAGAGGCTACAGCTGCTGTAATCACAACAACCTTCAGGATACACCAACAGAGAATATGACCATGTTGCATCCTGAGATAACAAACCCAAAAAAATGAGATCGAGGGTGATCAGTGCAAAGGCAGAATTTCAGATGTTTAAAAACTCGTGAAGGACAACATCTAAAAAGAGGAGGCTTAGATTCCATGCGGCTAATTAATCCTGGTTTCCTTCTGCTGAATCACTGTCCATTTCTAATTCTTAAAGGCTCCAGTAAATGACATATGGAATTAAAAGAGACAACTAAGCCTAATGTCCTCCACAAGGTGGCAGTAAATGCATGTCTTACAGATGAGGATAGTGAGCAAAATGACCAAAGAAAAGGTCTGGGATGATTATTTTCAGCAATATTATGGCCACCATCCTAATTCAACTCAACGGATTGTACATTCCTAGCTTTGTACAATCGTGTAATCCTCCTATTACACTATAGCATTGAAATAGCAAAGCCTTTTCTATAATTTCTGATACATTCCATACATGCATGGTTAGTAGATGATAAATTTAGTTCTAGGAATTCTATGCTGAAGATGTCTGCTGCCATGAAGTATAATAAACAAGCTCAGGGAAATTTGTCTTATTCCTTTTCATGGACTAAGAACTAAAACAATCTACTCATAAGGTTATTGCAAGGGCTTTGCAATTCTTGCTGAAATTTTAGTGTTAAAAAACAATCAGCACAATATACTACATGCTGGGCTAGGTCCAGGACTGACCAAGGATGAAGGGTTTCTAATTCAAATTACATAATCGTGATAAGAAAACGAGGTAATCTTAAGGGAAGTCCTATCTCAGCCACAGCTCCTTCACCAGCAATATGAGGAGAATAATACTGCCATAAAACACAAGTTTGGTGTATATATTTTTGAGACAGGTTATGTGAAGAACTTTAAGCTGTTAGGAAAAGTGTTACCTGGTCACTGGGTGTGTGTTTGTATATGCAATTATAATAGTTTAAAATTTTAATCTATAATATTTAGATGCTAGCACACAGTCAAGTCACAATTAAGTTCCTCTAAGTCCCACTGGTTGTAGCATAGGGAGTAAGAATGCACAAGCTTGTGTGCGTGTTCTATGCCGCTTCTGACTCATGGTGAACCTAAGACTCAATGTCTTCCCTAACATCCCATTATTAACAGCCTTGCTCAGGTACTGCAAACTGAGGGCCATGGCTTCCTTTATAGAATCTATCCCTCTCATGCTGGGTTTTCCTCTTTTTCAGCTGCCTTCAACTTTTCGCAGCATTATTGTCTTTAAAATGAGTCTTGTCTACTCCCAAGTACACTAGCCATTTGAGCTTCTAGGGATAGTTTAGGATTCAATTTATCTAGAACCCACATTTTAAAAGTGGCTTAAAATGTGCTTAATTTTGGCTGGGTTATGCCCACAGTTTTCAGTGGTCTTCAGAAACCATTTGAGTAAGGGATGTAGATCCTTATTTTCCCCTATCAAGCGCTCTGACCCTGTTGATTAGTGGCAGCTTAGGGGGTGCCAACCTCCAAGCGGCACCGGAAGATCCCCCAGAATTACAACCCATCTCCAGACTACAGAGATCAATTCCCCAGGAGAAAATGGCTTCAGAGGGTGGAATCTATGGTTTTATACCTTGCGGATGTCCTTCCCCTCCAAACCTGCCCTCCCCAGGCTCCACTCCAAACCTCCAGGAATTCCACAACCTGGAGTTGGCAGCTATAGCAGTACACAGAACTGAATCTGAGCGTCTATACATATTCATGCCATGATGCCAGTATAGGCATCCTACCCATGCCATACAATTCCACCTGCCCTTGGGGAAGTTCAGCTTTGAACCCATTCTGCAGCTCCTACAGGGCCTGCAAGGAATGTCAAACAAAGGACCAGAGAGGGCCCAGGCCTTTCCATACCAATCTCCAATTCTAGTGGCATACAATGATCGCCCTTGCACTGCACTGGGCAGGAGCATATCAGAACACTACCAACCAATGTCTGCCATCTTACCAGCAGAAGGGCTATGTATAAGTCCAAGGGCTGGCTCTAGGACGTCAGTAGTGAGTGTGCAAGCCAGTCGGAAGCTCTGGAGATATTACTGTTTTAACTGTAAACATATGTCAGTTAAAAAGTTTAATATTATTTGAATGTAGCACAAAAGCAGACTACATTCCTACCACAAAAGTAAGAATTGTAAGAATTCTTAAGGATTATTCAATTCTACACTATCTTCAAAGAAAAAAAACATTTTTATTAATATCTTCCTGCAGTGCATGGCATCACACAGGTTTTAATGTTAATAACAGCATTTAACAGTAGCAAAACTAGTGACTGCATACTGTAAAAAATTAAAAATCTTCTGCCTTCATTGAAAGCAAGCACAAGTCATTTTCAGTAGAGGAACCTCTATGTAGAAACTAGGCTTATAAATTATTTGTGACACCGCCAAAATTTCCTGGAGCAATATGGAACGTTTTCTTAAAAGGCAAGAAGAGTCAGTGTGCTCTGAATTCCTCTTGGCACTAATGAAGAAATGTTATGGCCTGACTACAGGTGCTTTTCAGTCTGAGCTTCCCTGCCTGAATATGAGAGAATAGAGCTTCTGGAAAACCAGGACACAAATGCTTTAATTCAAGTCATTATAGCCTGGAATTCTTCTTGGTTCAAGATGCATGAATATGAGTGCAGGTAGCTCATTACAGCACATAATCAGAGAAAGCGTTTGTATTCTACCTGTTCTGACTCAATAGCACAATTTCAAGGTTAAGGGTTTGCGTGACTACGGCAAAAAAAAAAAGAGCCAGTGTGTTTTTATGAATAAAAATAATTATTTGCAGATGCATTAGTAGATTGTAATGGGGAAAAAGAACAGAAAATTCTCAGTAATAAGCTTTTGTGTAAGACAGAAGCTACTTTATCAGATGCTCTAACCAAAGATGAGTCAAGCCCATAAAAGCTTATTTATTTATTTACATTATCTATGTTCCTCCTTTTTCAAAGGGACACAAGATACCTTAGGCCACAATATAACCAATAGCCTAAAAAGGTTTCACGCGGGGGGCGGGGGGGGGGTATTCATTTTTCTTATTTTCTATATTAAGCCCCTGGTCCTCTCTGTTTGAAGGAGAACAGTACCACTGTAGATGTGGGAATGTCTGCCATTACCTATGTTTGCCACAAAACATGGCTCAGGAAGTGAACAGTACAGTAGCAGAGTTATCTACCCTGTTTCCCCGAATATAAGACAGAATATAAGAAAATAAGACGTAGTAGAGGTTTTGCTGAAGTGCGAAATATAAGGTATCCCCCGAAAGTAAGACATAGCAAAGTTTTTGTTTGGAAGCATGCCCAATTAACAGAACACAGAAAAATAAGACATCCCCTGAAAATAAGACATAGCGCATCTTTGGGAGCAAAAATTAATATAAGACACTGTCTTATTTTCGGAGAAGCGCAGTATCTGCATGTCAGATGTGTTGAATTAGCATTGAGGCTTAATACCTTGTGGCTGCTCGGAAACTCAAACTGGTCCAGCATGCAGCGGCACAGCTTCTCAGCAAAATCTCACATAGCAATTCCTTTATGAGAATTAGTTCACAACCTTAAAACTGCATCTTTTTCTAATCATGCAACTGAAGGATCTCTTCTTTAAATTACCTTTTTGTCATGTACCTGACACAGTTCTGTGGGAGATTCTTATTTTTGACTGCTAGAGATCTTACTAGAAGAGACATGAACTTTGTCAGCTCTGGAATAAAGTCTTTTTTAAGATTTTCTCGCTCTTTTTCTGGCATTCCACAAATTCTCACTGCACACTCCTTTTGCTTTAAATCTAGCTAGAGTAATTTCTCAGCTTGATGATTAATCTCTTTCTGATTTACTTCTACCTTTGTTCCCAGCAATTTAAATTCTTCTGAAATCCTTTTAAAATAATTAATTAGTCCTTTAACATCCTTTTTAATATCTGTTATCTTCCCCCATCATCATATCCAACATCTATTTGCACAGAAGATAACAACAGCTCAATTTTTTGCATTGGGTCCTGTGATACAGCACGCATCCTTTTTTTCTGCCATCTTCACTTTCGCCAGTAGATGCCCCTCTCAACTAATTAAATGTCCTTTTTGAGTCACTAAATTTTAATCAGTCCAAGCTCTGTGCAAACTCCTCCCTTCTTCCCCTCTCCTTCCAAAAAAATTCACAAATCACGAAGGTAAACTTTCCCTTTCAAAATGAGTTATAATGAAACTTCTCCTCCGGGCTATTTTCCCATTATCTCTTTTAAATAACCAATTTGAAGAGACCTTTTCAGTTCCATTCATTCAGACAAAATGGTGATCATGATGCATTTTATTAAACCAGCCTACAAACAGATACATTCCAGGTAAAATAAACAGAGGGGATGTCTCTCCTATCGGGAAAGACATTCCCATTAGTGAAGACAAGAACTGGAACGCCAAGATTTGAAATAACTTCTGATTAAAATTAAAGCAAAACAGGATTACAGCTGAACATCTTGGTTACTGTGGAAGTTCACAACTTTAAGGTTGATAATGGGCACAGATCAAAAGAACAAGTGGTAGACATGTGGCGACATTTAAATGGTTACAGATTTTTATTCCCTGGCTCCATTATCAACCAAAAGGGAGACAGAAACCAAGAAATCATAAGGAGATTAAGCCTAAGAAAGGCAGCCATGAAGGAGCGAGAAAAGATCCTTAGGAGTAATGATGTGTCATTGGCAATAGAGATCAAAATAATTCATACCATAGTATTCCCCATCACTAAGTATGGGTGTGAAAGTCAGACCATGAAAAATGCTGATAAGAAGAAAGTTGAATCATTTGAAAAATGGCACTGGAGGAGAATTCTATGGATTTATGAACTGCCAAAAAGAGAAATAAGTGGATTCTAGATCAAATCAAGCCAGAACTCTCCCTAGAATCTGAAATAACTAAACTGAGGCTCTTGCACTTTGGTCACATCATAGCCGTTTCCCCACTCACCGTTTGTTGCACGCTACTCTTGCTTGTAGTGGGGTCCAGCGGCACTCCCCACTACAGGGGCAGCGACAACGCAGCAGCCCCGACTCTGCCACTCTCGCGTCCGCTCAGTGCGTGTCATTTCTGGCGCTGTTCGGAACAGTGCCTTTTGGATGACCCCGGCAGTGGGGAAGCCCAGGTGGTTACCCCAGGTTTTCATTTTCCCACCGCTTGGTGATGTGGACCCTTTCGTCCAATCAGAGCATGGCGGGGCGTGCGAGATGCGCGCACAGCTGGTTTAATTTTTTTTATTTTTATTTTTTATTTTTTTTATTTTTAACATAAGGGATCCACGTCTGCACAACATTTTTAGTGCACATAAGCGTAGATGTGTCCACAAATAGTCGAGGATTCGTCGGGATGTTGATTCGTCCAGTTGAAAAAGTTAAAAAAATTCCCGCCGTAGCACAACACAGCAGCCAATCAGGACACACCCTGAGTGGATCGTGGGAAGTCCTGCTTGGCTGCTGTGCGGCTGCCACGCTCATTGGACAAAGGGGCAGAAGCTGCGGTGGGGAACATGAGCCTGTGCTAAAAAGGTCCTGGAGCAAACAAAACCGGTATCGACTTAATTTTAAAAGTGGGGAAACGACCCATGAGAAGATAAGGCTCACTAGAAAAGACATTAACATTAGAAAAAGATGAAGTCAGCAAAAAGAAAAAAGAAATACCCAACATTAGTTGGACTGACTCAGTCAAGGAAGCCACAGCCATTTGCAACACCTGAGCAGGGCTGTTAACGATAAGACATTCTGGAGGTCACTAATTCACAGCGTCGCTATGAGTCAGAAGCAACTTGGTGGTACTTAACATACATTTATTTTGGGATTAACTGAGGATTTCTATGCACACCGCACTCTCCTGTCACACCACTAAGTACACCTGAGAAAGAAGCCAAAGAAATGTTTGTTTAGTGGCTTGCTAGTGCTTGGCACTATTGCACCACCCCAAAGTCATTTGTGGTAGAGGTTCTAAGGGACACACTGTGGCCTTCTTCGCTGCCCTTGTCCATCCTCAATTTATCACAAAGGAAACAGAGATTTCTAGAACTATTAAATGGTTTATTTTATAGTGAGAGGAAAGTAGACTGTGGATGTTCAGGACCAACTTTATATAAATGTCATCTATTGAGATATGGAGATATAATTTCTTTATAGAACAAATATATTATGTCAGAGTGGAGAGAGCACAACAAACTGCCAGGCTAGTTAAAAGCTGTGACTTTTTCCACAGGTTTCCTTATGTTTTAATTACAGGAGAAACTTTTTAAATCATAGGCCTCTGTCTGCCCCACAGCTTCCCGATAACTCTGAAAGACGACATATGACATCTCAAAACAGTGTGGGCCACATTAAGCAAGCACACTAGTGATTCCACCTGAAGTCACTGGAGATAGAGCAAGATCCCTAACCTACTGTCAATAGACAATACATCTTGAAGGAATTTTCCAGCTTCAGCTTTTTCCTGACTCTTTACAAGCACTAGGTACTTTCCCTCGCAAGAGTTTCTTTCCAAGGACAGGTTCTCAGGCCTGGTAAATCAGTTCATGCAATTCAGCTGTGAATCTGGTATGGGAGTGGAGAACTCACTCATACCTTGTAAAGTTCCACAGATACAGCCCCATGTTTGGTGAAGAGATCAGGAGGTTATAGTCAGCTTTTTTTATATATAAGGGTACCTAAAAACATAACTCCCTTTGCCTTTTACATTTTCCCCTTACCTCTCCTTGCTGCCAGGAAGATACTTATATTATGCACTGGAAACTCTTTGACTTAGGAACCAACTGTGAGCATAGATAGTCAACTATATTATTTGTGCATTATACTGCCATTGAACTGTAGGCCTTAACTTACTTCAATAAAGTTTTATTTTGCTTTACGGTGTGTGTTACTGAAGCAGTTAGTGGCCTCAGACCCAGGTGAGCTTGGTTGCTACAGCAGGGCCAGCCATGTCAGGAAGGAAGCTTCATCTAAACTCTGACACAAACTTCAGCCCCTATGTGGCTTTTTTCGAATACTCCTCCACCTCTCCCTCCACCTTCTTTCTCAATCTGAAGATTCAAGGGGCCTGACAGGCTGCTGCTAGCTTTCTCTCAGACCATCAGGGTACAAAGGGGATTGACATATATCAAAAGGGGGCATGCATGGCTCTGTCACAGTTGGTTTAATATTTTCCTTTCAAATGGGTTAGAGAAGAGTGTGGTCCTGTTTAAACATCATATCTCAACTCTTCTTAGAGCCAAATTAGACATGACAGCATTCTCGGGTCTGACTTGTGGATGACAATGCCATTTTAAAGCAACTAAAAAATGTGGCAAGGGCCACAGTTGGCTGAGGCTCTCTAATCCCCCCACCCCCGCATGCCTTTTCAAGAGCCAAAGAGACCACATGAACACACCCATGGCTGTCTAGGCACTTGATAGGCATGGGAGCAGAGCAGAAACAAGAGTGCTTCAGCCTGTTGTGCTGCATGCTCAAATAGGATCAGGTTCCCGCAGGACATTTAAATTGTTGTAAAATGGCAGCAGCATCCATGCACTAATCTAGCTGGGCAATGTACAATTATGTACATATAACACTGTAAAATTAAACAAAATCCTACCAAACAAGACTGATGCAGTTACCAAAAGAAGTTATTAACTTATTAATTTATTTATTATTGATTTTATAAACCGCCCCTCCCCCAAAGGGCTCTGGGCAGTGGACAACATAATACGACAACAGATGGAGCACATAATAAGTTACTAATTAAAAATAAATAATATAGGTTCCATTCAATAATTTTCTTGCAATTGATACTTGTCTTTATTCTAATTTCACAGACTGAAATTCATTCCATTTATGTATTACAGCAACTTAAATTTAACATTTCCTTTAATTGCAGAATACCAATCTTCAAACAGCTATCAGCTCAGTTCTTTTCAATTGTTGTCCAATAAATAAACAATAAATAAGGGATAAAGACAATTCCTTTCCTTAAAAGGCTATTACTTATTTTGCCATGAAAGGTGTCCCTAAAGTAGCCAGCCACATGTTCTTGTAATTTCCAAATGTAGGAATTATATCTCATAGCAAATGTCTCCCCAAGGAGTTTGCTCCCCCCCAATAAATACTACTAAGACCACTCCTCACTTGTTCATCTGCTCCTCAAACCTTATTCCAAAGCTATCTTTGCAATTGATATAAAATCATTTTTACTGGCAGAAAAATCAGCATAGTCAAGCTTGCCAATGGCACTGATTTATGTAATTAAAGAAAAGATGGGCAGGTCTGCCATCTGGCAAGCTCAGCCCAAGAAGGGATGACATCCAAACATGGGGATTTTGAGGCTGAGAAGCTTGAGCCAAGTTAGAGTAATTTTGCACTGCTAAAGTGTCTAAAACATTTGACCTGTTGATTCACTGACAGCAGGAGCTAGCAATGGAAACAAGTAGTGACTCGTGTGATTCAAAACATAATTTTTATCCCAAGAGACCTACATTTTGGCATGAGTACAGGGATAGGAACTATATTTTCAAAAGAATTTGTGCAGGAAAGAACTGAAGGAAAACACAAGCAAAGCAAGGACAACATTTAATTCCTCTATCATTCATAATGCTAGTATCACATTTATTCTCTCCTTTTACAAAAATCCTAGAGAAGAATAACTCTCTCAAACAAAACATGAGCCTTAAGTCAGACCCATGATTCAGATCTGATAAATGAAGCATCTAATTATTTTGCAGGCATGTACACAACCAAAGTTACAGATAAGTTGGGAATACAGTTGCAGCACAGAGAGAGAGAGAGAGAGAGAGAGAGAGAGTTCTTGTAAATAATTCAGGTAGGAGTTTAGGTTAAAGTGATTTCAATGGATGGGGTTATTACACATAGCAGATGTGGGGAAAGGTCAAAAATCAAAGTCTCGTGTAGGGTAAAGATAAAACAAGATCCAGATACGATCAAATACATTCAATGTCAATACAAGGTGAAAAGCTTCATGTAAAATATAAATCTAATTAAGAAAAAAAGACAGACACCATGCACTGGTTTATTGAAACTACCTGAGACCTGAAAAAGGATGGAGAGTCATTGATTTAGTCAAGATATTCAATAGCCATAGTGACTTTGAAAATCCAAGTCTTGAGGGGGAGAAGCCCAAGATCTAGCTCAGATATTTAGCAATCGTAGCATGCTAGAATCCCAAGTTATTATTTAATGTTAGGGAGCTGGGGGGGGGGGTGTAATAATTAATCAACAAGTCTGATACTACTTAAGAAGTGTTGTGTTGGAGACGGAGTCTCGAGCTGATGTCTTTTGTTGAAGAACTGTGCCTTTTAAATCTACAACTCAATGTCCTGAAAGTCTGAAATGGTATCCCACTGGTTTGTGAATTGTCATTTGTAACATCAAATCCATTAATTCTGAAACATATTGGAATATGATGGCAAATATCGCAGTTCTGAAGGAAGAGCAAGAAGATGACATCAAGATGGTAAATAGATATATTAGGTCTTATTGTTTGAGTGTATGGAGTGACAAAGATGGCACCAGAGCTTGGTATCCAGCTCTGTTAGAGGACACACTGTTGGGTTTAGGAATTTTTTTTAACTGGAAAAGGGGTACTTACAAGCAAAGAAATACAGTTATCCAGGATGGGCATACTGATGATGTGTTGCACTGGTTTGACCTAAGCACTAAAGGTGGCAACTGATGATGTTTTGTACATGAAGGACACGCAAGCAAATACCATATGCTTTGAATCCACCACTACACAGCTGCTACAGATATCTAAATTTTTACAGCTTTCCCCCTGAGAAAATCACATAATCCATTGTTTACATCCAAACACTGAGATAGAACTGTATTTCCTCTAATTCTCTGGACACAAACATAGTATGTAAAAAAATTTCAATAGGTATTCTTGGAATTACAATATACACACAGTGACCTGAAGAAATAGATTTGCAACACCAGACCTTACTATAAGACAGGCCCCAAAAGAAAAACATCTGAGGATTAATAACTAATGCAAGTATGCTTTTCATATTTTCCTATGAAAGAGATTTTTCTAATGCAAAAATGACAGAAAAGCACCAATCTCATCACCAACTGTCAACAGAATTGCCAAATGCACTTCTGCTAATCTCCTTAATATTTGGAGTGAAAATTAGATTTGAACAAGTGTTGTTGATATAACACATTGACCAAGTTGATGGCATGAATTTCAGTCTCTTTCACTGTAATGAACATTTGTTCAATTGGACAATTTGTTCTTGGTAGAAACAAAGCAAAATTCTGTTGCAGTAATTGCTGTGCACAGTTTTAAACCCCCAAATGTTTCAGCAGCTATTAAAAAAATAACATTTGGAAGGCAAAGTCCCCAAAAGTGTTATGAGGACAACATGTGCCTGTTCAACCAGGAGAAGTATGGCTATTTTAAGGTCAGTTCACATAAGAGTTAGACTGGTAGATTAACAGTAATGGAGACCAAAGCTCAAATTTCCACTCATTTGAACATGTCACTCCCTTTCCCTTTAGTCGCCTAACCTGCCTTACAGACAAGTTGTGAGAATTGTACAAGACAGAGGAGATTCACATATGCCACCTGGATGAAAGGCAGGATCAAGAGAATGTGATCAGTACTCCTATCTTATTGTCATCTACTAATCTAGCAGATATATATTGGCATGATAGTAGTAGTAATTTTGCTTGTTCAGTATACTCTACAACTTCAGAACATTCATTCTGAGAGGAAAAGGACTTGTACGGAAAGGACTTTCATAGACCACAGACACCCTGCAGTCTCTGCCTTGCCCATCATTATGCAAACTCCATTCAGTACTTATGCAAGCAGACCTTTGATTGGATACATGAACTGTCAAAAAGATACATATGTGGATTCTAGATCAAATCAAGCCAGAACTCTCCCTAGAAGCTGAAATAACTAAACTGGGGCTCTCACACAAGACTGGTGCTAAATTTTAGTGATAAAAGTTAAAGGGGGAAAAGGAATCAGAAATGTAAATGCAAAATGGAAGGCTAGGTTTCTGATACACTGAAGGTGGATAAAAGAGTAACAAATCAATGAGGGTATCAGGTGCTATTTAAATTTTACAGAAGCATCATAGGAGGCCATAGAGCAGACTTTAAAGGCTCACATGACAGGACTAATTACCACAGCCCCTCCCACAGAATCAGCATCATGGGACCTACTGTAGTCCCACCAATCCTTCTGTACATGACAAATGGCGCTTTTCATACTACATCTCTCAGAGTCCTTCACTTTTTTTGGTTCGTTGTTGGAAACACGTTGCTCAATCCAGTGATTCATCTAGTTCACCATCCTATCTCACACAGTAGCCAATCAGTTAATCTGAAGTTCAAATAAGAGGGCATAGAGTCTCAGGCCGTTGCCTCCTGACACTGATATTCTGAGGTTTACTGCCTCTAAATGTGGAGGTTCTCTGTAGTTACCACTGATAGGCCTACTGTCCATGAAACTAATCCCCTATTTCAGTGGCCATCACTACATCTCTGGCAGTGAATTCTACATTTTAGTCACTCATTGAGAAAATAAATATTTCCTTGTGTCTGTCTTGAATGTATTACCTATCAGTTTCACTGGATGTCATTGATTTCTAGTATTTCAGGAAAACCTTTTGAAAGCTCAAGTATATAATATGATCCAGGCCACTATTATCCACATGTTTTTTTTCACTTTCTCAAAAAATCTCCAAAAAACAGGACTTTGGGTGAGGCAAGACTTTTCAGAAGCTGAGCGGATTTGCCCTCAAAGGGTTTTGCTCTTCTGTGTGCCTAATAATGCTACATTTGGTTACAAGTTCAACTAATTTGCCTGGGGCAGATATTAGGCTCACTAGCCTGTAGTTTCTAGGTTCCACTCTAGGACCCTTTTTTGAAAAAATGGTGTAACATTTTCTACTTCCCAGTCTTCTGGTACAGTGGCTTTTTAGTGGCATTTAGTGACATATACAGGATAGCTTCAGAGGGTAGTTGTGTAGGTCTGCAATAAAACAGTTCGAGTCCAGTAGCACCTTAGAATCCAACAAGATTTTCAGGATGGAAGCTGTCAAGAGTCAAACAAAGGCAGCTTCCCATCCCCTCTGGATTCAGCTGCCCCTATTTCAGGGCAGCCATTTATGATATCTAAAAACCTCATTTCTATAGCATAACTTGAGCACATGTTTACTCAGACAATGTGAGGGTAGCTGAAGTCTCCCAGCGTCATATTATCTGCTTCAGTCTTCTCCCTTATTTCCTTCTTCAACTTGAAATCAGCTGAAGAATTTGGTCAGATGGGCAACAGTCATTTTTAGCTAACCCTTAGGGCCCAGGATTTCCACACGTATCACTTCTGTTGGACAGTTAATTCCCCTGATTTTTCTAACTTGATTCTATGCCTTCTTTGATTTACAGTGAAGCACCTCCGCCAACACATCCTTCTGTGTCCTGTCTATAGAGCTTACACTAATAGATAATCATATCCCGTTGATTTTCCCTATTCCACCATGTTTCTGAGATACCCAACATATCTAAATTGTCATTTATCACAAATCACCAGAAATGTACGTCCTATGAGGACATGGGGTGACCCATGTCCCCAGGCACATGCCTTTCCATCACGTCATAATGAAACAACATGCACCCCAGCCGCATGCCACGGAGCCCCATCCCCCCTGCAGGGGGGCACAGGCAAGGCTCGGCGGCAGGCAGCTGCCACGGAGCCCCACACCCCAGCCTCCATGCAGGCCAGCTTCTGCCCTTCCCAAGCAATGGGGGTGGCAGGAGCCAGCCAGCAGAGAGGTATGGCCTCCAGCCCTCCCATGGGGGTTGCAGGGGGCTCAGGGGCACCTGGAGGAGGTGTTGCCCCTGTGCGCCATTTCTCCTCGATATGCTTCTGCAAAGCACTCCAGCTCCCTCATCTTGGCTTGGAAGCGTCTAGTACTGGCACATGATTCCCTCTCCATTAATCATCTCCTCCCTCAGCTCCTGTGCATCCCCACGTTTAGTTGTGCTCCTACCAATATGACCTTGAGTGTTTATGCTATCATCCCTTTGGACTGAGTTTTCCTGAACTGAGTTTTCCTGAAATGAACTGAACTGAACTGAACTGAACTAGCCCATATGTCTTACCTTCTCAAAAGTTCTACAAATTTTTATGTAAAAAAAAAAAAGGTTAGATGGGAATGAAATACTCATGGAAGGAGATCCACATCAGGATCTCCAGAAATTAAAAAAAAAGATAAACAGCAGTAGGAGGAAGATTGATGCAAGACCATAGAAATGTGAGAGAAGGATTGAACCTCCCCCCCTCCCCCCCTCACCACCACCACCTATTTCCCCCTATTCAACTGCATCTGCTCCCAGCTGCTATTGGCCCCATGGCTAAAACCTACGAGTACCCAAGTGAAATCAATGCTCGCAAAGAGGAGAAATGTGGCTGCAAAACTGCCCTACAAAACATACAGCAAGAACTATCAAATGTGTTTTAAATCCAACAGGCTAGACAAGCAAATCCCACTTAGTTCTATGAAGATCACTTTTACATAAGCATTGATGAGGTAGCCTACAACTGTAATGCTATGAACACTTGGCTGGCAATTAGTTCCAAGTAAGCATATGCCTGTCAGACATGCTCTTAAGACAGACAAAAGTATGCCAAATATCTCTGCAGTGTAGGTTTGCCATACAGCCCCAAGCCAAAGTTAAGTTAGTTGTATTAACTCCCATTGAAATTAATGGGATTTAAGTTAGTTGTGACATTGTCTAATTGCCGTTAACATTACAACCCTTCTATGGATTTGGATCTCTGTGTATAAATGTTTCCTTTGAGGCCAGCTGAGCAGGCAGCAAGGAGAAACTAGGCAACCAAAAACTCTTTTATAACTGCCTGCTGTTTCTCTATAGAAACTGAGAAATAATGCTGTCAAGTGTAGCAAAAAGGGGGGAAAAGAAAAGCAGTGGAAATAAACGAAGCCGGCCTTTCTGATTAAACGTGTTTTATGGAAATTTTTATTTCTCCAGTGCAAGGTGGATTAAAATCAATGATTTTTTTAAAAAAAATTAAAATGGATTTTTAAATTTCAATCAAATTCTTTATTTAATTGGGATTTTTAAAAATAAATTGCTTTTTGAGGAAAAATCTAAAGATAGTTTTCTATTTAAGATATTACAGTCATGTATTAAGGATCTGTTTAAATTATGTATCATGAGAATATATATTCATGCAATGGTTACGTTTTTGGTAAATAAATTACATTAATTCATTTACAATGTCATGCTCTTCCAGAGGTTTCTATAAGATTCTTTTTGTATAATTTTCCTATCTAACCACTCCCAGAGGTTTCAATAAAATTATTTTGGATATTTTTTCTATCTATAAGATATTATCACAGATGCTAGGTTTTCCAGTTCTCAAAACTGTGATTTTGTGTACAGAGATAACATGTCTCTTCTTCAAAGTAAAACTGGTATAAAACAAACATAGAAAGTTGTGGCGAAAAAACTTAATCCCATTGCTGCATGTAAATCTATATACACAGAATCAATCCCTTACCTCTTAAGTTTCAAGAAGTTCAATGAATAGAAGATTGTTTGGCACTTAATAGATCTGCACATGGAGCCAACTGTGCAGTAAGGGGCAAAAAGTAAAAATGAAAGTGAAACCTTTTGAGCAGAATGTTCCACAAGTTTTGAGATGTTTGTGTTGGAAAATTCCAACAGTCTCCCACTTACACAGAGACATGTTGATTGGTTAAAAGAAGCAGATAAGCTTTTATTGCAATAATAGCAAGACAATGTGCTGTAGTCAGCCAAAAAACACGTCCAAAGAACACATTTCAAAGACACTTTTTAATACAGTTTTTCAAGCATGCAATTTAACTTTGCAAGCATGCAATTTAACTTTGCAAATTCCTGATTGGTTACATTTTGCCACCCCACAACTGTCTGAAGGTGATTGGTTTGGTGTCAGATCTGACCACTGCCCAGGCCAGCTCTTATTGAGCAAAGGGCCTGTCTGCAGCTATTTAAATAATCAGTGAACCCCGACAGTGGTGGGATTCAAAACATTTAACAACAGATTCTGATTGAGCAGGGGTACACACACACACACACACACACACACACACACACACACACACACACTTAATCAGAACTGGCTGCTCCCTGCTCAACCTCCATCGAGGGAGGAGGCAGGGCTGTAGCAGCTGGCGGGGTCACACCTTGCCAGCGGCTGCTTCTGCCTCCTCCCTCGAGCTCCATTGGTGGTGCCCCTGGCTGGTGGAGCTCGAGGGAGGAGGTGGGGCCACAGCAGTGGGCAAAGCCGTGGCTTGCCACCAGCTGCTTCCGCCTCCTCCCTCAAGCTCCATCAGCAGTGCCCTAGCCACAGAAGCCAGTGGAGTGCAGCAGGGCTGCGGCTGCCGGAGGCCCTCTTAGAGGTCACCCAGGCCTCCCTGCTGCTGCCCTAGCCTGGGAAGGCCACTGCTGGCAGGCCACGCAGTGGTGGCCTTTCCAGGCTAGGGCAGGAGCCAGGAGGCCTGGGCAAGCTCTAGCAGGGCTGCAGCTGTCAGAGGCCCTTGTGGGGGGCTGGCCAGCCACAGTGGGGGCTCATCTCCAATCAAGTGGTGAACTGTTGTCATGGAGAAGAATGAAATTATGTTTGTTCCTCCTTATTTTCAAAATGGCATCATGCATACCTATGTAGAGGATGGCTTAACTTCTATTCTGACTCTTCTCCATCTTTCTCAACTGATACTGGTCTGAAAATGCATTAATTCCAGGAAAACTATAATAATTTTTTTTAATCTCTGGCAAACTAAAACCGGGAAGTAAAGGTAGCAGCCCCATTTTACACACAGTCATTATACTGAGTGTCATTTCTATTTTACAAGTGCTGAGGGGAAATGCTGAATTCCTATAAATTCTGTACTTCCCCATAAATCTGCTTACTGTTCCACTTCTTCCTAATATAAATTATAAGAAGTTTCATCAAATAAAAGCTACATCTAGAGAGGATTCTTTCCTGGAATTCTAATATCCTGATCTCCTTGAAATAAAGAACTACACAGTTTACCTGCCAGGCTGGAGCTCTTGGCATTTAATTGGCTGGCTCCTTCTGATTATGGTTGGAGATATTTTTTTTAAAAAAAAGAGAGGAAACAGCTGCCTGACTAGTGAATGAGACTGAATCAGATATGTAATTACTTCTGTTCATCTGCTGCTGCAGTATCAGTCATTACTGTAAATTTTAAGTGTATATTTTGCCCTATATGAGGATTTGAACTGAATGCAATGGAGAATGGAATATTTTCAGTCTTAATATTAATGACATCCATTAAGGGGGTCATACATTCCACTTTCAGCAACTCTAGCTGACCATTTCATTTTAAAATACTTGCTGCTAAAAATCTGAGAGTGCTCATTGCACCAATCCACTAAGTGCTATGTTATACACACATCTCTAATTTGTTTTATAAAACTGCAAAATGTGTAAAAACAATGTCACTCAGTTTTAAAATTGTCCCATTTGCTATTTTTGTAGGCCAATTTAATCTTAAATAGGCGTATCAAAGTAAATTGTACTGGATGTTAGTATGGCTACTGTTGTAGAAATTTCAAAGCTACCACTACATAATTTTCATCTCTTCTAATATAGTACAGTAAATACTTAACTGAATGTGTGAATGCAACTTATCACCACTGTTTTTACTAGTACTATGTGTACTGGTCCCTTTGAGTAGTCCACAGATCTGTGAAGAAGGGGCACTTATTCACTGACTGGTTGCATGAACAAGAGATGGGTGTGCATGGCATCTAGTTGTGGTGCGCTGACTGAATTTCAATTTCGGTGCTGTAGTTTCTCATCCCTGCTCCCAAATAAACATCTAGACCAGGGGTAGGCAACCTGCGGCTCTCCAGATGTTCAGGAACTATAATTCCCATCAGCCTCTGTCAGCATGGCCAATTGGCCATGCTGGTAGGGGCTGATGGGAATTGTAGTTCCTGAACATCTGGAGAGCCGCAGGTTCCCTACCCCTGATCTAGACCTAAACATAAACACCTGCAGCCAAAATAACTCATAATTTAAAGATATAAGAATGAACTTTTGCTGTACTGCTGAACAGATTATCAGAAGTGTTGAAGAAACAGTCATGCAGAATCCCGTGGCTTTAATACTAGGACAAAAAAGAACAGCAGGAAACATTGCTGCCATTGTGATTTAAAAATGGCATAAATGCCCAAAGGACAGAACAGCAACTCCTGGCCAGTGTGTTCTCAGTCACATCATCAGTCTATAAATACACCTTTTGATTATGTTACATGATACTGATAGACAGCAACTTGAACAGGATTTTGCCTATATCTGTTCCTGAAGACTTATTTGTAAACGAATCTGTTGAACTACTGTACACAGGGCCTTCCTTCATCATATGTGAATTATTCTTCTATTCTTTGGACATAGAAATGTGAGCCGAGGTGTAAACCTACACTGCCTCTACTGTCTGTATTGCCACTCACACCTTCAAGAGCACCGAGCAAAAAGAACAATCTCTTTGGCTTTGCTTCCCTCCCAGACTATGCTCATAGGACACTCCTTGAATCTGTGGTCTGAAGAGAATACTATCCCCAGCCCAAGATGAACAATGTTGCACTTATCTATAACTGTTGCTTATCGAGTGGTTTTCTGTGCAGGCACACATGGGCCTGTGCACGCACAGGTCTGTTGCTGAGGAGACTTCTTTAAGAACTGACTAGAACTCTCCCAAGTGCTCACTCTCCCTTCCCCAGCCAAAAGGTGAGAGAAATTCCCATCCATGCAGTAAAGGAGGGAAGAGGGAGCACTCCCCTCAGTTTTTCAGTCCTCCAAGGACCAAGTTCACCAAAAAGCAGAGGAGGATTGCAGAACAGTCCACAGAGGGGAAGGAGGGAGGGATGTTTGCTTGCACAGAAGATCAGTCGACAAACATAAGTTACAGGTAAGTGCAATATTGTTCTTCCTACTCATGGCCTTCTGCACAGACCCACATAGGAGCAAACTACCCTAACAGCAGAAGACGGGGCGTAACTGTTAAACAAAGATCACTCTGACTAGAAATTGGCCAGGTAAAAAATGTTTATTAATGCACGTATTTAAACAGCATTTGTAACATTGCTTTCCCACCACAGATTCTCTCCTAGAGTCCACATTAACAACATAGTGTTGGGCAAAGGTTGAGGAGGAAGACCATGTCGCTGTCTTGCAGATGTCTGAAGTATCCACACTGGCGAGGAAGGCAGCAGATGAAGCCTCAGCTCTGGTGGAATGTGCCCAAACCTTAATGGGATAATCTAGTCCTGCTAGAGCATCAGATTTCAAAATGGTTTTCAACACCCAGTAGGAAAGTGTCTGGGTAGAAATTCCTTTCTCCTTATGTGTATAAATAAATTTTATGTGCAATAAATAGATTTTTCTCTTGACGGAGTGGTCTCATTCATTCCGAATAAAACAACTGGGCCCTGAAAAGATCCAGAGAATGCAGTGCCCTCTCCAGATTCGGAGAAGGGTTTGGAAAGAATACAGGGAGTACAATTCTTGGGACATATGTGACTCACTGTGGGGAATTTTAACAACTGCTCCCTTGGTCAATAAGGACCCCACCTCTGCAAGAAAAATAGGAAGCTTAGCAGAAATAAATTTGTGTTCTGCATAACTCATTTCCAAAACATAACCATATTTTATTATTGACAGAACCCAAACATGAATGGTGATACATTACTATTTGTCAGAGAAAGCAGACAACCTGTCACCAAACTCCTTGCCAGCTAGTCATGCAGACTTCTTCTGTTTCAACTGGGAGGCTGGCAGAGAGTGAGCTGGCCTCTTGCCCCAATGGCAAAAACTCTTTTCCCCGCCCCCTCCCCCAGATGTGAAAAAGGAGGCTTGTTTTGCAACTGATATCTCCCTCAATAATAGAGGGCAAAGTACTGATAATACCCATGCCAAATACCAAACGACTCTGACAGTCTCGGCTCCAAGATGATGACTTAAAATCACAATGTTGAGAAAGTCGTCTATGACAACTAGACCCCTGGGAAGATTTTCTGGGTGACCAACTCTGTTGCTCTTGAGTCTGAGAGAAGGATGCTAAATAATTACTCTCAACAAGGATCTCCAATTGATCCGGCATTATCAGTTGTAAGCTCTAGTGCCAACAGGAATCTGACAAGTTGCCAGACAAATCCTGAACTCCCCTAAATGTCCCAATGTTCAGGGGCAATGGAATTCAGCTCCACTTGAGTCCACACACCTTGGACTTCACCATCTAGAGGAAGCTGAGGACCTCAAAGTAGTCCACTTCTTCTGCTCTGGTGAATGGGACTCTGCCAATTTATGATAAGCGGGCTGATCTAAAAGGTGCTTCTCTGCAAGACAAGATCTCTTCGCAGACCTTCTATTGCTCAATGGAAGGGAGGAGGCCTGCCCTGGCTGCAGTACAGGATCTCCTGACAGTGTTCCCACAGGCATCGGGGTCACCAAGGTAGTCTTAGATGATTCACTTACCATAGCTGAAACATCCAGGGCCAGAGATTTCTAAAACACTGAGGCTGAGATGAGAAGCCCTCACAGTTTGAGCCTTGGGCATCAACAAAGAACATGTCCAACAAGACGGGGATATATCCCTCTCTTAAATAGAGGAGGCATTCCAAGTGGTCATCATTTTGGCTATCTTGGCCCCTAAAGTCAAGCACTTTTTTAAAAGTGCACTCTTAGATTCCATGATGAAAGGACTCGTCTCAGAAAAAAGAACAGTAGAAGCTGAAGAAGTGTCCTCTTAATGTGATGGCAAAAAGAAAACGGAGTCATCCTATACTCCAGTGATGGTGAACCTTTTGCCCAACTGCAACCCAAAACCCACTTATTTATTGCAAAGTGCCAACAGGGCAATTTAATCTAATACTGAGGTTTTAGTTTAGAAAAAACGGATGACTCCGAGGCGCATGTTACTCAGGAGTAAACTTGGTGGTAGTCGGTGGCTTTGCTTTGAAGCAACCGTGTAACTCTTCCAACGGGTGAATCATGACCCTAGGAGGGTTTATTCAGAAGCAACCCCCATTGTCAGCAACCGAGCTTACTCCCAGGTAAAGGATCGCGCTTTAGTTCTTCGCATGAAAATCAGTGGGGTTTAACAGCGCTTAACAGGGTTACCTACACTGCTTCCCCCAAACTAGGTCTTAGGTTTAATGCTAATAATCAAGCCCAGCAACCCAGGCCAACCTAGATGTGTGGGGGGGCACTCTGTTTGCGCGTGCCCATAGAGAGGGCTCTGAGTACCACCTCTGGCACCCATGCCATAGGTTCACCACCACTGCTATACTCTATGACCATTTGAGGGGATTTCTCTTGCCTTTCAGCCACGGGAGGGATCACTAAGGAGAATTCTAGAAAATTCTTAAAGAAGCTGACTAATTTCCTCCACAGCGGGTCTGCACAAAAGGTCACGTAGGGGCACAGTTGGTCCTTGGGACCAGTGTGGGATTCAGCCAGCTCACACTGGTTCGGCAGAACCACTAGCTAATTTTTTTTCAGTTTGGCAAACCGGTTGTCAATTTGAATCCAACCACTGCAATCTCAGCCTTCCTTTCCCCTCTTCGGGGGTTCACTGGCCCTTGGCTTTCCCTCAGCCAAACTCACCGGGCTCTGGCCACAGGGGTGGCTGGCTTGCTCCTCCCCATCTCAGCCATGCAGAGGCATCAGGCCCTGAGTCTACCTGGCCAGCAGATCCTGCAGGGCATCTGTCTGGTGACTGGGGTGGGAGAGCACTGCCTATTAAGGTGATTTCACTGACAGACTCAGCATTTTCAGGACTTTGTTAACATAAATGGAATTCAACTTGTTATTTATGTCTCCACAATCAGCGAACCTTTCAAGTTATGGCAAGTCTCAACTTTATTCTACACAATTTCCCAACATCCTCAGGGCATCTATGCAAATCACTATTTTGTAATTTGTCCCTCCCATCATCCCTCTCTACTCTTCTCAAAAGAGTGTTCTGCTGGTGATTTTGGGGTGACTTAGTACAAAAAACAGGAGGATCCAAGAGGATCCGTGTGTTTTAACCACATTTTTGTGCCACTGTGATGCCACGGAGCATGGGATGCAGGATTATTGTGTTCAGACATGTGTCTAGAGCTGTAATGTGCAGGTGATTTGGGGGTGACCAGATGGAAAAATCATGAGGATCCACAAGGATCCATGTTTTTCAAGAAAGTTTTTGCACCACTGTGTCACCACGAAGCACGGGATATGTGATTGTTGTGTTCAGACAGGTGGCTAATGGCTGGAATTTTGATGTGCTGGTGATTTTGGGATGAGTCCCTCGGCCCTCGTCAACCACGCCTTTCCCCACTGGCCCGCTTGCTCCCCCACTGGGCCAGCTGACCTCGGGGACAGCTCTTCTCACTACCTCTGCTGCCCTAATCTTCGGCCTTGTGGGTGGAGGTAGTTAGAGGATGGGTGGGTGGGTGGGTGGGTGGGTGTATGGATGGTGCGTGAAGGTAGGCAGGTAATTGGAGGGTGGATGGAGGTAGATAGATAGATAGATAGATAGATAGATAGATAGATAGATAGATAGATAGATAGATAGATAGATAGATAGATAGATAGATAGATAGATAGATAGATAGATAGATAGATAGATAGATAGATAGATAGATAGATAGATAGATAGATAGATAGATAGATAGATAGATAGATAGATAGATAGATAGATAGATAGATAGATAGATAGATAGATAGATAGATAGATAGATAGATAGATAGATAGATAGATAGATAGATAGATAGATAGATGGATGGATGGATGGATGGATGGATGGATGGATGGTGGGTGGGTGGGTGGGTGGGTGGGTGGAGGAAAATAGGTAAATAGATAGGTGGATAGATGGTGGGGGTAGGCTGTGGTGGGATTCAGCCAGTTTGAACCACCAAAACCGGTTGTTAAATTATTTGAATCCCATCACTGCCTGGGACCCTCCATTCTAACTAAATCCATCTTCCAAATGATTAGAAAGAGATAGAGAAGTATTTCGATTAAAAAAATAGTTCCCTGGACACTCAGACAGTCGAAAACATGTGTCAGCAGTTGAAACCCTGTCAGCAAATTCCAGCTAGAAACCATGAAGAATTTCTTGCTCCTGCAACACAGTTTGACACACAACAACTAAAAATAGTATAGCAAGAATATTCTTTCTTACCCAAAAGGAAGACAATGCATGACATCCCTTTTCTGGAGCCCCTGAATCACTTTCTTTCTAACTACAATTTCCAAAGCATGCTTACAAATTATTTTAAATGTGTGCCAATACCACAAACCACAGGAAGTCCATTATAAGGCACTGAAATAAAAGAAAGACATTCAACATTAAACCACATTTATTTTTATACATTTGTTCACTGCTTTGATTTATTGTTCACTCTATCCCAACATTAAAAAAAAGGCTGAACAAACCATTACTAAACTATCGCTTCACTATGCTGCATGGAAGCATGAAGAACATTTTTCAAGTATTGCAAGTGCTACTTCATAACGAAGAGCTGTATGAGAGTTATTCTCATTTGAGAAGATAGCTTGTAAGATGATTCTTACATTTTTCTTGGTACAAGATTTCTGGTTAAGTTTGCATCACTAAACCACTGTGAAAGTTTACAGCAGAGTCAAGCATGGCAAAAATTGTTGTATGGCAAAAATGGTATTAAAACACAAACTGAACTTCACAGATAGAACAATTCCTCTGAATACGAAAAATGCTTCCACTCCACTCCTCAGAAAAAACAGAAATCTGTCAGTTTCAAAACTGACTAATTCTAAACCACTGTATTCCATTGTTATCAAGTAGAAGGTGAGATGAAAGACCTCTACAGGAATCCCTTGAGAGCTATTGCCAGTCAGAGTTCATAACAGTTGTTCATTAATATATTTGAATTGTATCCTTCCCTTTCCTGACTGAGGTCAGGCTCAGGAAAGTTAACAGCAAATTCAGTTTTTAAAAACTATTATAATATACTTAAAATTATGCTAAACCCTCCACGATATTAAAGATTCCAGATTCTAAATTGTGCCCTTAATCTGGTATTCTCTGGTAAACTGGTCAAAGGAGGAAAAGAAAAGGAAAGGAAAAACAACAGGGATATCTTGAGCAAGGAAAGATAGTGAGATGGGCTAGATGGGTAGCGTAGGAAGGCCAGTTCAGATGGAACCATCACTGCTCTCATCCATAGGCCTGGTGGAACATCTCCATCTTACAGGGCCTGCGGAATTCAGCCAGATCAAGATTTGCCTTAATAAACTAGTGATCTGACTCGATATATAACTGCATATGTTTCACGTGACATGATACCATTAGTAATGACTGCCTTTTGACATGTGCCAATAGAGATAAGAAGAAATCATTGTTGAAAGTGCAAACACATGGAAAATTATTTCATTGCTGAAAACAGCCAAATACCTCTGTCAGCAATTTCAGCTTCTTCAGTTGTTGGGGTTTTGTTTTTTGTTTTTTTGTTTTTTTTGGGGGGGGGGCATTAAGCCAAACCCAAAACACAATCATCTGGGAGAGCTGCTTGCTAGGATCGAGTGACTCCATCCATACAAACAGCCTCAGATGACCCACCACCTCTGAAGAATTATGAAATTTCAGCATAACATTCAAGCATATATGTTTGTGTGTGTAATTTATTTTGTGGAATGCTACATATGGGGAAAATCCTTACGTATAGAGCACTACAAAAATATTTTGTGAAAACAAGGAATATATTTTTATAGTTATCATTCCATATTGTTTGTTTTTGTATGTGTTACAAAAAATGTGAACGATCAAGTAATGGTCCCTATTTAATCTTGTAGTACACTAAATGCGTGCTTTTGAAACTGAAATCAGTGGCATTATGCCTTTAAATGCATGTCTGCAAAAGGTTCTCTTTATTCCAACACCTTCTCCAAAGTATCTTAGCTCTTTAGCATTACAAAAAGACAGCCAAAGATTGCTTTCTGGGAAGGTGCTGGCTTAGCGCCATGCTGGTTCCTTGGCAATAAAGGCATTTTTCCTGGCTGACCTATTGGAGCCTGTCAACACAGCCTCAGAAGCATTTACTTTCAGCATTCATATATTACTGGCATCAATAAATATCCTAATATATACTGGAAACAATTCACATGCTTGCTTTATCTTCTGGTGTGGAGATTAATATCTGCCCCATAGAAAGAATAACAAGGAATATTATCTTTTTTCACAGGGCCTACATATGTATTGACATCCCAGTGCCCACATAGGTATTGAGGGGTCTTTTTAACCCCCTCAGCTATTAACTCCTTGGCTTGGATTAAAATATAGATATCTGTAAATTTTGCCCAGCTAGAGTAAAATGCCTGATGTGCATCTTACCCCTCACAACCAAAACACAGGAGCACGTACAAGGAAGCAAATTAATGAAGAATTATTTTTTCTGTATGTCCAGTGATCATCCATTAGGTGAAATGCCAGGTGTACTTCAGTGCTATACACCAAAGTCTGCCAGATAGCCTTACTTTCCCCCCTACAGGGAGCGCAAAGCACATTTTTGTTTTGCTGTTAGACCCAATTACTTTGCTCCTTACAAGAAAAGGAAACACTAGCATTAATACACCTTGATCCCATCTACTTTCCACTTGTGTACAGTACAATTTAGTTATCATCATAGATTGCATTACTGACATTTTAGAAGTAAAGGGCCAGCATTTAATTGTGTTAAAGCAGATTGAACAGGTTGGGGAAAATCATCTATCACTTATGGGTAGATTCCGCCTTGGGAAAGCATACTGGATCGGAAGTCCTGTGTGTATTTTCAGCTTTACTATATATATTCAGCTTTACTCTATATTCATTAGCATTCAGCACATCTGTTCACAATGCACTGATGCATATTGTCATTTTCACTGGTGATTTTCCATTGGTTAGTACTGAAAAATACTACATTTTATATGTTTTTTTTCTGTTAAGTATTCAGGTTAAATATTCCTGGTTTCAACAAAAGTGAATGGGAAGTAGCCCTGTGTCTACCACAGTCTACCACTGTGTCCTACTGAAGGCACCTTAAGAGCCAAGAAGCAGTGATGGAGCTGAGAGGACCACAACTTTATGCAACTCTTCAGGTTCTTAGTGGCCAGTGGAACTCAGCACAAGTATAGGGATGTCATGTTAGCTACTGGCACCAGGTTCTACAATCCACTCAGTAGCAGCATATCTGCTGCAACCTTCACCCAGCAGCTATGCTGCTGTCTCTCCTTTCCAGCCAGTAAGGATGCTTGGCTTCCCCTTCTTCTTCAGTGGTGCACAGGTCAGGAGGCTGGGATATTCCCTCACCCCATCATGAGTTATCACAGCTCAGTCCTGGGATGCTCAGGATAAAGTAAGGTAATAGCCAAAATCATTGCCAGTCTGCAGCTCTGTGAAATGGCTTCTTTGAAGTTCACTTTGTGGTACAAGAACGAACATATTTTCAGTCATTCGCTAAAAACTGCAACGTTGAGCAAATTCCTCTCTCAGCATCAGTTACCTATTTGTAGCCCTGAAGTAACAACCTATCTTAGAGGGCAAACAAATCAACAAATACTGCAAGTTCTCTCCACAGTAACAGAGCTACATGAAATTAATTAGCAACTACAGACAGAAAGTCAATAATGTGGATAATTAGTCCATATCTACAAACTAGACTCAATGTGTGCCTCTTCTCTGCAACTACTTTGCTGAGCTCCTTGGACCACAGTCTCCCTTGTCTATCCTTACACACAGCCCTCCTCACTTCCCCGAGACATAAAGAAGTTTTTGCCTAAGCTCACTGTCTCATCCTTTATTCTGCTGTTGTTTGTCTCAATCCTCTACCTCCTTTATCATTATATTGCTGTCTCTGACCTTGTTTATTTAGCCTCCTCCCTATATTATCATAATTCCTTCTTTCAACTTCTCATAGCCTCTTTGCCTATGCCATGTAATTGCCTCTTGCTTGATCCTTTCTAAACTGAAGCATACCATTCCTTTATATTGGCTTAAAGACAATTTTTTCCCAGCTCAATCAGCTCTTGGGGTGGCTGCCCTTCACAAACTGATTTCCTAAAGGGCCACCAAGGATTTTTTAATGATAAGGCCAGTTCCAAAATGGAGTGATATTTATTTATGCATTTATTTTATTTATACCTTAAACTTATAGGCCGCCCTCCCGTGAAGGGCGGCGAACAACATGAAAATATACTAATATACTATAATAATTTAAAACAACATTAAAACCCAAGAACAATACCCAGTAAAACAATAATAGGAACCATATCAGACAGATGGCAATAACCCTCCCCTTAACTGAGCCCACCGGAGGCCTAGATGGTAAGATCACACTCTGCCCGGCTGGCAAAATGCCTGACGGAACAGGCCCATTTTACAGGCCCTGTGGAAGCTCTGCAGGGAGCCTGTTCCACCAGAGAGGGGCCAGGGCCATAAAAGCCCTAGCCCTGGCCCTGGTAGAGGCCAGCCGGATATGTTTTGGGCCAGGGACCTCTAACAGGTTCTCAAAAACCGAGGCGGGGCGGTGTGGGGGCAGGTGACTAAACTGAGGTTACTGTACTTTGATCACACCATGAAAAGGCAACACTCACTGCAAAAGAAAATATTGCTAAGAAAAATTGAAGGCAGTGGGAAAAGAGGTAGAAGGAAGCCATGGCCTTCATTTGCAACACATGAGAAAGGCTGTGAATGATGGAAAGCTAATTCATTGGATCTCCATAGGTCGGAAGCAACCTCACAGAACATAACAAGCATTATTGTGTTGTTAAAATAAGGGTTTCGCTGCATCAAAAGAAAAGGGAGAAAGTCTTAATCCTCACTCTGAAACAAGGACTGCCATCCAGAGGCACATGAAGTAACTTCAGCATATTATCCAACCTTCTGGATATTATCTGATCGCCTTTCTACAGTTTATAGTTTGTGGCTCCCTACACCTTGGGGCTGATTGACACATAGTCAGTAAATAACTCATTCATATGCTAACAAATTCATCCATGAAATTTCCTCATCTTTTGCTCACATGTGATGAGCACATCATGAGAAAAGTTAGCATCTAATGAAATCTTCAAAAATATAGTGCAAGAATAGGAATAATATTTTCAGCACCTACAGGAAATTAATATTGAAAACTTATCACTGAAATGAAAGCTTGATCATATGGCCAAATGAAAATGACAAAGGAACTTGCCTCTTGAATTCCTTTGCCTCTTAAATTTCCATTCAACCGGCATTGCAGTATAGAAGCCCTGGTCAGAATAATGTTTAATTGTTCGCAGATATTTGCGTAGCATATTTTAGGCATAGCATAGTGGGGAAAATTGCGTTACAATTTTGTTAAGGGGAATGAAGAAAAATAATCTGATCTATTTTTTAAAAAGTATTAATACTTCCAAATGCTGACTGATTAGTTATTGAATAATAATGAATAATATTGATGAAATTTCACAATATAGAGTTGGAAAAGTATGCAGAACCTTCTTATTCATATACATAAAGCAGAAGGAAGGGAGCAAGTCAACTATGTAAGACATAGTTATTAAGGCATATCAGTAACAGGATACCAAATGAATACATGCTTCATAGCAAGAGAAAATCTCTAGAAGAATTTGAAAGAAACGGCAGAGCAGAAGTGTGACTTTTCAGCCTTGAAAATCATAACATAGATTTGATTTTTTTGTATGGGTTGTTTCAGAGACTTATACAGTTCTATCTTCAAATGATTCCAGCTGGATAAGAATAGGGCTGCTATTAAATCCCCCCATACAGAAGTAGCAGGTATAGCAGAAATATCAGTTTAACACTGCTGTTACGCCTGTATTACGTTACATGAATGTAACAGTACACAGTGGTGCAAGAAGCCAAACAGGACATCATGTGGCATATTCGTGGGAATAGTGGGCTTCATCAAAATCCTATGATTGATGTTGATCCTGCTTTCCCCCGCCCGTATACCATAACTCCACTATGATGTTACTTATACAAAACAAAAACACCGTGTAAAAATTCATCTTCAATTTCTTAAAATTACAGCTCTTAACTGTCACCGTCCTTGCCCCTATATGTACGCAAGGGAAGACAGGACTGCTATTAATTGCAGCCAATCATAGAACACTGACAGCAGCATATATGCCCTAGTCAAAGTGTAAGCTACTGGGTTACATGGCATTGTGTGTATGTCTACAGACCATAAAGCATGTGTGCAGGGAACTTTGGTGATCAGGATTCTGGTCTTTCTCTTTAAACCATTTGCTCACAAACCCAAACTGAGCACCCACCTACCCATTACTATCCCTATAATTCCTTAGGCAACCTGAAAGTAGGGGTGTGCAGCTGAAAAAAAAATAGATATTGTTCACATTTTGTCCTGAACCTGCAGCAAGCACCTTGCCCACCACCCAGGACTCTCCCCCACCAGCCACAACAATCCCTGCCCAGCCACCTGGCCTGCCACACAACTTGTCACATGCCCCAGCTTACCCCTGGCTTCCCCTCCCTCTTGGACCTAACAGCCCCCCTCCCAGTGGTCCAATGGGATCACTGACTGGAACAGCACTTACCTCAGAAACCATGGAGAGTGCTGGAGTAGCTTAATTGTCAAAGGCTTTCACAGCTGCAATGAACTGAGTGTTGTGGGTTTTCTGAACTGTGTGGTCATAGTCTGGGGTTTTATGCCAGCCATAGATGTGGGCAAAATATTAGGAGCAACACCTACCAGACCATGACCACACAAAACTTGTGCAAAACTCACAACAGCCCACTGGAGTAGGTGTTTTTCAAGCAAATAATTCCAAAATGCAGACAATCCTGTCTGACCACTGTGTGTATAAAGTATCATCAGGTCACTGCCAACTTATGGCAACCCCATAGAGTTTTCAAACCAAGAGACAAACAGAGGCAGGCTGCCATTACCTTCCTCTGCACAACAATCCTGGCACTCTTTGGTGGTCTCCCATTCAGTTACTAAACAGGGCTGATTCTGCTTAGCTTCTGAGAGCTAATGAGATGAGGCTAGCTGGGGCCATCCCAGTCAGAGCACCTGCTCAATAAATATCCGCATTTTCAAGTGGATTGGATCAGGAGATTCAATTCTGCAGGACCCTGAGCAAGGTGCTCCCAGCCATCATCCATAGTTTTCTGAAGAGTAAAAATGCCATGCTTACTCCAGACCATAGAAACTAATTGCCAAATACGCAAGATCAACATTGGCCCAGTGTCTCCAGATGCAAAAGGAACCAGCAAGCCCATAGAGGAAGAGTATCAAACCTCAGAATCCCAGGGGAACCAATGTCAAACCAGGGAATCCAAGCCAAACCAACCTTGAAAACCGATGCCAAAATCTGACAATCACAGTAACACAGTGTAAAAAATTAAGAAAAACAGTCCTGAGACAAGTTTTTTTTGTAAATATATCCAAAACAGAAACATCTGAATGCAAATCAGTACGTGACAGCTCTCCAAAAGGTTCAATGCCAAGGATATTCCTCATCTCCAGTGCAAGGCAGACCACAAATTAGGCCTATTAGCTAAACTACCAGCAGCAATGGCCAGTGGAAAGACAGCTGTTTTCATGTGGATCCATTTTGTCCCGAGCCAACAGGATGCCATTCCAGACTTATGACTTGAAGACTAGTCTTACAGTGCTTCTGTCCTCCAGGGTGCCTATGCCTCCCAAGGAAGGCATGACAGCCAGCAATGCAAATAGCACAGCAGCATGGAGGCGCAGTGACAGGAAAAGTTGCACCTACTCTCATGCCTGTATTTCAGGGATCCAGCATTAACAGAAAGGCTGGTAATGCTACTCTCTTGTGATGTTGTTCAATAAAAAGGTTGCTATAAGGGCTAAAGACTTTTGCTTGGAAACTTCAGTTAGTTCAGAATTTAGCTGCCATATTACTTAAACAGCTTCAGTGGTTACCAATTTGTTTCTGGGAATAATTCAAACAGTGACTCTTTAGCTTTAAACTCAGCCTGAAACCAGATTAATTGAGAATAAACCCACTCCCGTATGAAGAATCACAAGTATCAAAATCTTCTCAAAAGCCATGCTTAACTCTTGATTAAGATCATTTTGCCTCAGCAACCTTAATCAAATATTCTGATTTAAAAACACATTGATTCCCCTCAGCAGTCAGCCCCTTTTTTCCCAGGAGTTAACGATCCATTTTGCCACTCCCCCTCATCATTCTAACATTCTCTCCCTCCTCACTGGATGTTGCTATGGATTGCTTGAAGAAGGGCAGGACAGCCATCACATATAACTGTCAAGATGTTCTTCAAAAGCCCCACTCTCTGTTCTTTAGAAGATAGCTGGGTGGGTACCAGAGAGGCCATTCTCCATGGTAGCATTTTGTTTATTCAATTTCTTCCCCATCCCAATTCACCCAAAATCCACCTGGGTGTAGCTGCCCAAGCCTTTTGTTTTCTGCTGCTTGACTGACTTTGCTGTTTTAAGCTGGTTCTTATCACCTCTGCATTGACTTGGCCACCAACCAGCCTTGTTCCGCTCCATGAATGTGCAGCATGCTGCCTGTTGTGCCGAAGCTGCAGGCTCATCTGGCACCAGCCACAGCAGCTCTCTCATGTGCTGGATGCATCCACAATGGGCCCAGTGGCTCAGTTTTGCATAAGGCAATGGGCACACAGCATCTGTTGGTGAAAGTGGCAATGGCATGCAAGGTGTCGGTGGCAGTCCAAGGGCTGCCTGCTGAACAGTTGTATCAGGTGACAGTGAATCCTGTAGTCTGGAATAGCTGCCTCAGGGGTTGGGTCAATGGTACTGGTGCCACTGGCCCAATCCAGCTTGATCCTGATCTTGGCCATTTTAAAGCTGTTCTGCTCCATTTGTGCAGCCATTACTTCGTTCTCCTTTCCAGCCACTCAGTCAGAGATGCCCTCCCTTACATCTAGATGACATAGCAGTTAGAGGTAGCCCAACTGTGGCTGTGTTCCTGGCCTTGGTCTCCCCCCCACCCTGAAACCCAGCCCCATCACCCTTCCCCCACCCACCCTTCTGAGCCTCCCTCATCCTTGTCTATGCATGGAAGGGCAACCATTCAACCCTCCTGCTGCGCTTGCATCTTTGTGACTAATCAAGGTCAAGCCAGGTGAGGGCAGAAAGGGTGGGTCTCCCTTTCTTTTAGCTATCTGGCCACTAGTTCCTGGCTGTTTTGTCACCCAGACTGCAAAGTCAATTTGAAGGGAGGACCTGGCCACACAAAGAGAGTGGACTTTGCTCTCTTGGGAGGATTGTTGTGTGCTGGGTCAATCCTTTGCAACACAAAGTGTCAGGAGTATTAGAAGTGAACCCTTTGATTTAGAAATGAGCCCAATGTGCAAAGGGTCAGATTGATGGTGCAAAGTGCTAGCCCTGAGTGCTTGCCCCTCCACCAAGGATACCCCATGTTCATGCTAAGTCTGCACAGTTGGAAGTTGTTGGATAGTATAAAGGATTAGGATTTTATATGGTTAATTTTAAAAGGTGCCGTTCAGCCAGAGCAGGAGCACCAAGTGTGAACCAGAGCACCACCTGAATGGCTGGCTCAGATGCAGTAGCCAGGAGCCACAGATAGGGTGTCTCACTGATATCAAAGCAGGGAAAGCCTGTCAGAAAGACAGTCGAGAGAGATGGGAGGTTTTGAACAGATCATAAAGATTTTGAAAGCAGCTTGTGAGAAACACAAATCGTATCAATCCTCAGATTCAGTCAGGGGAGATTGTGTCTAAAGTCAGAGAGAGCCACAAAGGGAGAACAGCTAGGGGGCCAGTTTTCTCAAAGAGATCTCAGACTGAGAGGAAGGAGCCTTGTTTTCACCACAGGCTAGAGGAGGAGGAGGAGGAGGAGGAGGAGGAGGAGGAGGAGGAGGAGGACGACGACGACGACGACGACGACGACGGCGGCTGGCTGGCGGCGACGACGGCTACCGGCAGCGGCAACAGCGGCGGCAGCGGCGGCAGCTGACGGCGGCAGCGGCGGCAACGGCAACGGCAACGTGAAGAAGAAGAAGAAGAAGAAGAAGAAGAAGAAGAAGAAGAAGAAGAAGAAGAGTTGGATTTATATCTCCCCTTTCTCTCCTGTAGGAGACTCAACGGGGCTTACAATCTCCTTTCCCTTCCCCCCTCACAACAAACACCCTGTGAGGTGGGTGAGGCTGAGAGGGCTCCGAAAAGCTGTGACTAGCCCAAGGTCACCCAGCTGGCATGTGTGGGAGTGAACAGGCTAATCTGAATTCCCCAGATAAGCCTCCACAGCTTAAGTGGCAGAGCAGGGAATCAAACCTGGTTCCTCCAGATCAGAGGTCTGGTGAGGGTGGAAAACAAGAGGAAAGCTTATCTCACAGGGACACTTCCTAAGACCACACAGAGGGCATGGCTATTGTCATGAGAAGGCCCCACCTAGATACTGATGTCATAGAGCCCATGAGGGTTTATTTAGTTTAACTGGTAGCGTTAAGAGTAGGTTTAGTGAAACCCCAGAGCTTAATCTGTCCCAAGCCAATGTGAGTTCCCTTTGGAGTTAAGAGTGGAAGTTTTAGGAGAGTGTTTAGGACCGTGCTGAAAAGGTTTACCCTAAACAGAGGCACTTGTGAGTGTGTGAAACTATATGTGAAGTTATCTGGAACCGAAAACGACCCATTGGATACTCACTGTGAAGGGGTCTTCTCCTTGGTGGTCGCAGGCCATCTGGTTGGGTTGTTCGCTGCCCTGCGGTAGGCGAAAAGATGACTTCCTGTCGAATCAGGTGTCCGTGGTGGTGCCGCCCCAGTATCTGACTAGCCGAGAGTAACAGTACACGGCAACCATAACAAAAGTACAATATACAACACCACGGCCAACATACCACGCGAAGGAAACTGGTGTCCTATTCAAAGGGGACCAAAGAGCCCAACAAAGAACATGCTGAACTGTAAAGACAATAAAAAACGGTAAAGCAGGATATTTAGAGAACACATTATGGGTCAGTAAAAGACCGGGTGGGCGAAGATGGCCTGTGACCACCAAGGAGAAGACCCCTCACGGTGAGTATCCAATGGGTCATTCTCCTGGTGGTAGCAGGCCATCTGGTTGGGAACACCCAAGCAGTGCCCCAGAAAAGGGGGGTTCGGTTGCTCTCGATAATGTGCTCTAGAATGGGCCTCCCAAAGGAAGCCTGCACGGCATCAATGGATGCCCGTCTATAATGTTTAACGAATGAAGAGGGGAGAACCCAAGTGGCTGCCCTACAAATCTGTTCAAGGAATCGTTTAAGGAGAACGCATTGGCGGCCGTGCTCCTGGTGGAGTGGGCTGTAACTCCGGCCGGCATGGGGAATCCCCTGGCCTTATGGGCCTCAAGGATGCAGGCCTTAATAGTAGAGCTGATAGACGCAGTCGCCATAGGTTCCCGCAATCTGCGTGGGCCTGATGTTAGCAAACAGAGCCTCCGATTTGCAGGGGTTGTTTAGTACATGCCAGAAAGGTCTTGAAGGCATACTCACATCCAGGTGATGCCAGCGGCGTTCTCTGGAATTAGGACAATTTTTTTATTTAGCAGAACCACCTCCTGCTGCAAATGGAATTTAGATGCCACTTTAGGTCTAAAGCAGGTATCAAGCTTTAACACTAGTTTGTCTGGGAAAAAGCATAAATTTGGATTAGTTGACATGGCTCTAATTTCTAATACCCGTCTAGCGGAGGTTATGGCTACCAGGAACAAAAGCTTCATCCTAAGCCATTTTAAATGTATGTGTCCGAACAGGTTCAAAGGAAGGTTTGGTAGGTCGTCTAGTACCCCATGGAGGCGCTCCAGGTAGGGAAGCGATGCTGTACTGGCCGGTTGGGACTCGAGAAACCCCTTTGAGAATTTTAAGGTGTCTGGAGTGCCTGGTGATGACATCCCTTCGGCCCCAGGTAGAACCCGTTGCAATGGCAGCTACCTGACGCCCTAGGGTGGAACTTCTCAACCCTGACTCAAACCCGTTCTGCAGGAATTCCAATATGCACGGCAGGGAAGCTAACTCAGGGCCTTCTTTTCTCGGCACCACCGCATAAGCCTTCCAGGAGGAGTCATAAATTCTGATTGGACTTTCTTCTAGCAGCTAAAATAGCCTTTATGACCCTTTTAGGATAACCCCATTTTCTTAATGGTCTCCGCTCAAGCGCCAGGTGGCTAGTCTGAGCCAGCCTGGGCCGGGATGTAGTAGGGGCCCTGGGAGAGCAGGTCTGGCAGTTGTTGGTAGAACCAACGGTGGTGTGACAGATAGCTATTTGAGTACTGAGTACCAGGACCTCCTGGGCCAGTTGAGACCCCAGTATGATTTCCCTCCGTTCCGACTGCACAGTGATTGGAAGTAGTCTATGAAAACTTGGATGGAGGGAAAACATAGAGGAACCCCTGCGGCCAGGAGCTGAGAGAGCATCGGTGCGCTGTGCAGCCTGTGAATGAGTGGTATCTGGTGAAGAATACGTTGATCTGAGCATTGAGGAGTGATGCAAAGAGTCGATGCGTCGCCATCCCAGGTCGTTCCCTGGATGGTCTGGAAAACTGCTGGGTTCAGCTTCCACTTGGAGCTGGAAGGCGTGGTCTAGCTGAGCCAGTCGGCTTCCGTGTTTAGTGAGCCTCGAGATGTGTTAGGCTTTCGCATAGGATGCCAGATTCTGTTCCGCCCATGAGATCCGCAGCGCAATGCTGCTTCTCTGTGTAGGTCAGGCGACCTGGAGCCTCCCTGATGATTGACATAGCGCCGCTTGAGATATTTGTTGTCGTGAAGCCCCTCGATGCTTCTGCAGAATAAGTTGCTTGAATGATTACAGGGCCCATCATATAGCTCTGACCTACTAGAATGTTGATCCGGAAGCTAGCCTGCGCTCGGATCAGGAGCCCAGAGCCAGGTGGTGGCTCAGTTTGGCACCCCAGCGGACAGACTGGCATCCACAAGGAAATGGACCTGTTGCGAAGGGGTGAAAAACTTACCTTGTAGGAGGTTGTGGTGGATGGTCCACCAATTTAGGCTGAGACGGACTGCTGGGGGGGAGGCTCAATGATCAATCTGTCTTCAGAATGATTTGCTTTGCATAAGGTGAGAAAGGCTTGTAGAGGCCAGTGGTTCTAAACTCACTGTATGAGGAGTCCATTGTGGACAGCAAAGGGCTCCAGCAAGCTGGCAAGTTGTAGTAAGTTGGAAGATTTTGCCCGCAAGGTGCGAAGACTGGTCTCTTGGATTTTCTGGACTTTTACCCAAGGTACAAAGGGAGTACAAATGGACGTGTCTATCAATTCCCCTAAGTGTTCCATCTGTTGGGAAGGGGCCAAGGAACTCTTGCTCACGTGATGACAAATCCAATAAGACCAGTTGGACCCTTTCCATGTCTCTGACAGCCTGTATTTCCGATCAAGATCTGATGAGAAGGTGGAGTGAGATACGAATAGATATGCATCCCTTGACTGCGGAGCAGGGAAATGGGTGCAATCAAGACTTTCGTGAAAACTCAGGGAGATGTTGCCAATTGACCGGTAGCTATGTACTGAAAATGGAGGTCTGCTATCACAGACCGAGGTAGCGATGATGAGCCATGTGTATGGGTACATGGAGGTATGCCTCCGTCAGAACCAAGGAGGTGATCATGTCCCCTCTCCTGATGGCCGCAACCGTGGATCTGATGGTTTCCATCACGAAACCTGAATTTCGCATGAATGACGATTGACATGTCTTAGCTGAGGATGCGCCTCTAGCGTCCCCCATTCTTTTTGGGAACAGTGAAAAAGTGGGAGCACACTCTCCCATCCCTTGTTGATATTTTGGTAGGTACTATGGCTCTGATGGTAAGTAGATGTTTGACAGCCAGCTTTAGTCCTGTTGGCTTCGTCTTCCTTACTTAATCCCGGGCTGGAAGGAAAGGAGCGAGCACTGACTGGAACCGTAGTGTGAGTCGGTCCGAAATGGGTTGCAGCTCCTAGTTGGAGCTTCGAAAATGTGTGTGTCTTACAGAAGGGCGACTGGGAGCTGCCAGCTAGTCTGCTTATATTCCGTGATTGGTGGAAGGGGCCTGCAAAAAATGATTTGAGGGCAGGTTTTGCAGAAAAACCTGGGCCTGTCTCCTATTGGACCATGGCATAGCTTATTTATGGTCCTTGGTCTCCACCAAGGTCTTTTAACTCTGACCCAAATAGGGTCCCTCCCTCAAAATCAAAACTAGCCACCGCTGTCTTAGATAGGGTGTCAGCCTGCCAGGAGCTTAAGCCAGAGCAATCTGATGAGACTGATGCGAGAAGACATGGGTCTAGAGGAGATTAGGAGTGCATCTAGGGTGGCATCAGCTGGGAAGGAGGTGGCCATGACTACCCTCTCCACCCCCTCTCTAGTGCCTTGGCACTCGGGTGGAATGATGCTCAGAAGGCGTTGGAGCCAAAGAATGGGAGCTGTGGGGACGGTGGCTGCGGGAACCAGGATTTTTGCTGCCATGAGTGGCACCATCATGAACTCTGCAGAGACCCGTTCATGCCCACAATCCATAGGGTCTTTAACATCACCCTCTCCGTCCCGAGAGCCAGACCCCTGAATGCAGTGAGGAGATGGGACCGTCCAACTAGAGGGGTTCTAATCATTCTCAAAAAAATTAGTCAGGAGCTAGGTAAAGAAACTGCTTGTAGACTGGAGGAAACCCTCTGTTTGAAGCCCGGGGAGTGACCCATTCTTTCTGAACTGTGGGCAAAAGACTCTGGGAGCCGAGGGAAAATGAGTAGCCCTGATCCTCTAAGGAAAAAATGTAGGAGATCCCTTTTAGGGCAGCCTTAGTGGGCTTGGACTTGGCAGAACATTGGGATGCGCCCGCCTCCTCAAGAGACCCTCAGTTCCAAAGCCGACATTGTTTTGGCTAAAATAGTGGATAATTGTTCCACCTTAAATAATCTGTGGCTCTGGTCTGCCTGAACTGGTGGTGAAGACTCTCCCCTCAGAAAGAGGCGTCTGAGTCCAGGCCTACCTCCCTTCACTCAAGTACTTGCATCATAATCAAGAAATCTGATTCTCCTGTGTGGGACCTGGAAGGGGATCTGCGTCTGCTTGTCTGAGGGGAGAGCCCGCGAGCATTTAAATGTCTACTAGCCCGACTGGTCTATGGGGCCCTGTAGTAAGGAGACCAGTTGCTCTGCGGGGAGAAGGCGCTCCAGTCTGAAGGCAGAGATACTCCCAAGGCCGCCTCCCCGTCATGGCACCCGCATGACTGACCTGCAGCGAAGTTCCCTCAGGCAGCTCTAACAAGAGCGGGGTGGGGAAAAAGGCTCGTGAAGCAGCAGACATCAAAGGCGGCGGAGGCAGAAGGCGATGCCCTGGGCGCCCGCCTGAGCAGTCGCGCGGCGATCCATCTCCTGTCAGCGTTCAGCGATGCGATCCGGCCAGCTTCCCGTCCTTGTAGAAGGGCCCACCAGTCTTGTAGCGTCTTCCAGCAGCGAACCCTGGAAGCCTTGGCTGGGCTGCCGCCCTTAGCCCCGGCTGTGCGCAGCTCCTGAAGAGTCTCCTCACTATCAGCCCAGCGGCTGTGTGTAGAGACTGTCGAGATCCCGAATGACCTGGACCCTGAAGTGGTTTCTACCACGATCGGTAGAAGGACTCCCTTGGTGGAGAAAATGGCGCCCGACGCCATAGCTCTTCCTTCCTCAAGCCAAGAAAAAGGCGGGAACACAAGGGAAGGAGAGAACTCAGTCAGCACGCAGACAGAAGGAGTGGAAAAACGATCAAACGTACACTGCACACAAGGGAATCACAAAAAACAACCACACAAGGAAGAAAAGGTAGCTTTGTGAAATCCAGCCTAGGAGCCTGGGGATAGTGCTGCCTACTCTGACCGAGGCAGGAAGATACTGGGGCGGCACCACCACGGACACCTGACAGGAAGTCACCAAAGAGCCTTTTCCTGCCTACTTGCCGCAGGGCAGCGAACAACCCAACCAGATGGCCTGCTACCACCAGGGAGAACAACCATATTTAAATGAAGCTATATCTTGTACCTGAAACAGTCATTTAAAAGAAATGCAGTTCTACGGGCTGTCCCACAGTTTTTGCTGATGTAACTTTGAACTGAAAAAAGTGGCTGTTTCTGGCCCAAAAGGACTGAGAATTAACTGACATCAACCCTGCCCCATCTCCCTTTGGTACTAGTGTGACCCCCTGCACCAGAGGTGCACTGCTGCAGTGGATGCACCAATACCCCTGGGTCACATTTCCATGCCTTTCCCCAGCACTGGCATATATACACATATATACACAGCACCATTGTCAGTCCTTTATGCTGGCACAAGTGGCATTTATGCCAGCACTGGGGTCATGCTGCTGTTTGTTCTATTATACTTTTTAAAACTACTGGAAGCAACCTTCAGAGTCCTTTAAGCTAACAGGTGGAGTAGTTAAGAAATAAAGATTTTTAAAGTGTTGTTGTTTTGAAAAAGACTGAAAACTAATCTGGGAATAAGAATTTAGCATTGCCTCCTGCATTTTTCATACTGTGAATAAAAGTCTTGTTTGCAAAAAAAAAAGGAGTTGTCACAGTTTTATCTTTGTCCTCATATGTGTTAGTAGATATTCCACCCACCCTGTGTTATCCTCAGGATGAGACAAACTGTTATCCATGACCATGCATACTGAGGAAAGCTATAATCCTCTACTACATCCTGCCAGGGAAAAGATCTGTGAATTTTCTTGGAGATTACCAACCAGCCCAGAGAAAAATGTTGTGTCCCTTTACTACAGGTTCAATGAGGTATAATTTACCAGGTGATATTATGTCTCTCGATGGCATGAAAAGCTTCAGTTGTCCATTTCTACACATTAAAAGGATGAGACATTCATATCCAGTCCCATTGGCAACCCTACCACAAGATCCACCAGCCAGGCTAACAGTATGACCTGACAACAGTAGACAAGGCGAGAAAAGTTGACAGCTAGTATGATAATCAATCAGTGGAGGGGGAGGCAAGGGGGGAGGTGACTGCAACCATAACTAGTAGGAACTAACCAGCCCTGGGCAGATGGGATGAAGGCAGCTCAGAAAATGAGAGGCAGTTGTTTTAATTAGACTATTGATCCATGTAGCAAACCTTCAAGCTTGACTATGGCAGTACACTGTATGTGAGGTTTTCTGGGCCTTTTCTAGTGAAAGACTGCAATTAGAGGTTCAGCCTGAGAACCTGCTTGTGCAATTTGTCTGTTTTTTTCCCACTGGGTATGCTCGCTTAGTCCTAGTCTATCTATGTGACTCCACGTAGAGACGGTAAAAGGGAAATAATACAAGTCATGGTCTGAGCAGATTATAAAACCTGTCTCAGTCAGTCTCTCTTATACGTTTTTGCATTTCAAATTATGATTGTTAGTAGAGGATACAAAAGGTTTGGCTTGTAGTGATCACTTTCCAGGGCAGGATTCAAATCACCACATCTAGTTTTATACTGTGGTTGCTCTTTCCTGCTGAGTTACCAGGCAGCTTCTGGCACTGCCAGCCATGAACAGCTTCAACCGTTCTTTATGCCTGTCCCTTGCAAAATGTTTCTCCCTCTCACACATGCTGCATGAAGTATTCTCACAAGTAATTGACTTTTGAGCAATGTTGCCACAGAGATATTCAACCCGCTTTCCTGAGGGACCACATGGTTGTCCATGCACACCCCCTATCCATTAGACTCTCTCTTACAAGCGTAATATCAATAAAGAAATGAGTATTTCCATCAGTTCTGCTAGTGTAGCGGTGGTTATTAGCATGCTGCTGATGTGTGGGTTACTAGGCAATTCAGCTTTTGGCCTGGGGGCGGAGAGTTGGAGCTTGAAGACCTGTAATTGCTTTATAATGAGTCAGACATTTGGTCTATCAAAGTCATTACTGTCTCCTCTGACAGGCAGTAGCTCTCCAGAGTTCCAGGACAAAGTCACCTGCTGCCTGAACTGTTTAACAGGAGATTCCAGGGGCTGAACCTGGAACTTACTGCATGCAAAGCAGGTTCTCTGATTCTGAGCCATGGACGTTGGGAGGGGGTGGGGACATTCCTTTGGTTTTAATTTGCAAATTTCTGTTGAGAAAGTTTTACAGCTTTCCATAAAAATTTAGCATTTAGACAAACACATATTATAATTTGGATGTTGTGGGTGTGAATATTCCTTTCAACTTTAAACAGAAAATTTCAGTCCGTATAGATGCATCCAACTTGGGCCTCCACTACCCCAAAACTATAAAGAATGTGTGATAAAACATAAAGCTGTTCTAAAACAATTCTGTAGAGCCAAAACAAAAACAACAGTACTGTTGACAAGCAGACAGGACAGCATAACCACCATTAGGTAGTTAGGTTGACTAGATACAATAGAAGACACGGCTCCTGTACGTCTAACATCTTTGTAGAATTCCAACACATGCACATTATCATGACATACAGTGCTGCCAGTGTAAGTCACCTGCCAAAATTCCTTCTGCTACACAAGAACTGTGTAATGCCCCCTCCTCTCTTTCTCTTTCTCTTTCTCTTTCTGTATCTTTTTCTCTTTTACTTTTTTTTGTTTATTTCTCCATCTTTATTTTATAGGCTGCCACCAGGAAGAAAATTCCAAAAATCTCTTTTATTTCCCCTTTTATTTTATTATTTTCTTGGTAGTGTGTTCGAGATATAAGGCAAACAGATGGCATTTGCGGTACTAAGTAAAATCAGGTGGAAGTTCCAATATTTCATTGAACCAAAATAAGATTTTATATATAATTGGTAGGTAACTTCAAAGTTCCAAACAAATTTCTAACAAAAATTAAAAGAAAATCTGAGGCACCAAATACTTTTAAAAACTTCTAATCAGCATAAAGTCAATCTGACTCTTCTCTCTCTATCCCTCATACATCTTTTCTCTCTATCCCTTATACTGTTCTCTCGGACTAGAATTTAACCTTTTCACTCTTACAATGATGTATTCCCCATGGCACGCATTCCATAAAGATAAATTTTGCTCTCCTCTCCTCAGGATAACTTTGGTGACAAAGGGTCATGCTGTGCCTCCCATACCCTCACCAACAAATTATTTTCAGGAAGCTATATGAACATCTACATGAGTGTTCAAATGATATTTGAATCTGCTATCCAAATAAAGAACAAATTTGAAAGAAAATTATTTCTGTCTGCGCTTGAAAACTGTGGGTGATCTCTCTTGTTCAGTAATCCAAAATAATTTTAACAGATATTTGAATATCTAACAGGATTGATTTACACCTACAGTCCCAGTGAAAATGCTAAAATTGGACATCTGCAGAAACAAACGTTAAAAAAATGGTACTGCAACAAAATTCCTCTCTCACCTCCACAAATATTCAGTCATGGAATAGATACTGAAGTCAGTGGAGCTGAGCCATGCTAATGAGAGAGATGAATCAGGTCCTTGTGCCTCAAATCTTTCTCAGAAACAAACTGTCATCCCTCAGGGCTCCAAACAGCTAAACTGAGAGAAGTTTAATTAAACACATAATCGCCTATTAGATGTGTATTCTTTTGAAATGGCATGAGAGCATAACATTTTCATGAAGTAAGGGGATCTTGCTGTTCTTCAAACCTAATGAAATATACAACATTATTGTTTAGCTAAATGTCCATTTTACTTTAACAACTGCATGAGCACGTAAATATAAAATACATATCTAAATTGGAATAATTCAAAGGAATTTTGTTGGGACAGTAAAAGTAGCTGGCAGTGTTTGTTTAAGCTGTTACAACGGGGCACAGCAGGCTGAAGAAATTCCAGTTGGTATTCTTTTAGCTGCTTAAACTGTAATCAGGGTTTTAGAAGGCAGAACAGACTATGCATGAAAAGGGAAAATCAGGGACCTAGGTAGAGCCACCAAAAGGTGGAAAGGCTACGGGAATAGAATTGAATTGATTTTCACCCACTTTTCTCAACCATAAGGAGTCTCAATGTGACTTACAAACTCCTTCCCTTCCTTTCCCCATAACAGATACCTCGTGAGGGTGGTGAGGCTGAGAGAGTTCTGAGAGAACCGTGACTAGCCCAAGGTCACCTAGGAAGCATCATGTGTAGGAACAGGCGGAAAATCCAGTTCACCAGATAAGAGTCTGCCGCTCAGGTGGAGTCAAACCCAGTTCTCCTGGATCTCCAAACGCTCATGAGGAATTAAACCCGGTTCTCCAGTTTGGACTCCACTGCTCTTAACAACTACATCACTCTGGCTCTCTAAATATCCTTACCAAACACTTCTACTCCTTTTTCTCTGAGTGTATGCATACTCCTAATCTTTGCTGTTTTTTAATTTAAAAAATGTAAAAATGCAACTGAATTTTCCCACCTCCTCTTTCCTACTGTAGCCCCTTCCGCCCTGCACCCCCCCCCCCAAACACCATTCCTGGCTATCTCAATCAGCAAGGGATGGGCTTGTGTGGCAGAAGAGTTTTTGAAATTGGGGAGCCCACTTTTTGAACCCAAGTTTTGCCAGTCATAGTCCAATACTCCTGCTACTGTACCACACTAAATGTGTCATCTTACAATATTGTTCCATTAGCTCCTAGAAATAATATCATTCATGAATACTGAGTGACTGCTTAACATGGCAGACCACCAGAAAGCTTTCTGCTGCATTGTGCATCAGTCCATAGCCATATTCTCACCAAGTCTGCTGTGACTTTGAGTAGTTAGCTACAGTTGTTAAACGTATCAGCCTGCCAAACCAACTGTCATTTTCCCCAGAGTTCTAATCTTTGTCCAAACTTCCCTGCTGTCACTGTTCTTCCTGCATATCATTTCTCTTCACTATTGTCAATTTTATTTATTCTAAACTTATTTAGAAATGCAGACAAGCACACTCGAGACTTTTTGGCAATGTTTTATGTTTTCACCTTTTCTTCAGGTAATGCATAACTAGCTCCTAAAGGATTTCGGAAATTTCTCAGAGGGTAGCTGCCCTATGTTGTGTAACAGTTTTTAGACACTGCAGGGAGTTTCCAACAACAATTTTTAATATCCAGGCTTATAAGTAATTTTAAATGTTTTCAATTGATGGGGTTAGTGAAAGCTCCTCACAAAAGCCTAAACCAGGGTTCCCCAATCTTGTTGAGCCTGTGGACAAAAAGCCTGATCTCATCGGATCACAGAAGCTAAGCAAGGTTGGCTCTGGTTAGTATTTGAATGGGCAACCTCCAAGGACACCAGAATCATTACATGGACAGGCAATAGCAAACTACCTCCAGACATCCCTTGGCTTGAAAACCCAACACAGTGGAACACAAAAAAATGAGACACCTCTCCCACTGCAGCCTTGTGATGTCACAAAGAATGTCATGACACAGCTCTCAGTTCACACACTGCTTCCTTCATCAACTGTTTTATATGATCTAAGGCCGTTTCCGCACGGGTGGAAAATGACGGTAAAACGCCGTCTCCAGGCTGCCATTCACATGGGCGGCGCAGCTGCAGCGCAGCCGCGCCGCCCCCGCGCCGCCCGGCTGACCCGCAGCTGGCGTATTCCGAGGCAGCTTAAGAAGTGTTCTTTTGGAATCACGCCTTGCCGTGAAGCCGCTGCCGAGAATAAGCGGCGGCGGCTTCCGCGAAACGCCCTCCAACCGGCACTCACCTTGTCCCTGGGCCTCCGGCGTCGCGAGGCCTGGGGACCGCGCCCCTGCGCCCGGCTCGAGCAGAAGCGGCGCGCGGAGACCAGGGGAAGCGTGTCTAGGCTTTCAGCGACCGCATGAGCAAAGTGCTGAAGCGCCATCTTGGCGCTGGCTCCAGCGGCGCCGGCTGCCTACCTCTTCCTGGGACCGTCGATGCGGGCCGGTCCCAGTGTCTTTGGTCGGCCAGCGAGAAGCGCCGACTCCAGCCGAACTCATGCCATCGCGGGAAAGCGGCCATAGTGAGTTCCAGTTCCAAGATCTTCAAGCCCATGGTTTGGAATAGGTGGGTTGTGAATCCTCTCCTAGAGGATTATGAACACCCACAGAGTCTTTTGGAAGGATCTGACTTGCTGTGTAGACACCAAGGCCTTCCTTCAGCCTTCCTCCATTTCCATTGGCTCTGAGAGAAGAAGCGGAACAGTGAGATGTCGGTGATAGAGAAGATTCCTGCAAGACTAAACCATTACCTCCTAAGGCTTGGCTTATATTTCCTGGACACCAATGCTCTAGCTATAATGTTAGGTGAGATGTCAAGCTAAATCTCTTTTGGAAAAATTATCTATACTTACCCAGTGAAGGTATTAGAAAGTAATTATTATACTGTGTAGTCAGTATTGCATGGGCCTCCTGGATCCATGCGCTGGTAACATTGAGATCAGACTACTATGATGCATTGTATATGCATCTGAATGCCACTACTCTGCTATTATCAAGAGCTAGACTGAACAAGTGTAATTCACCTTTTCAGCAATTACTCCACTGGCTTTCCCATCAGTTACTGTATTTAGTTATTGACTGTCACTAATATACACTTCATAGCCTTGGATCCTAATGTCTACAGGATGTCTCTCCTGCTATGCTCAAGCATGGCAGTTTTGCTCATCTCAGCAGGGACTTCTGCAGGTGCCAATCCACAAATGAACAAGAGGAAGAATGTCCATATTCTCTGTTGTGGCTGCCACCTTGTAGAATGGCATGCCTGAGGCAGTTATTTCATCTCTACACAATTATGTCAGTTGGCAGAAGCGTATCTACAAGAGGAACATGGGGGGTCAATTGACCCCAGTAGATCACATCAGGAGCACAAAATCCCCCCCCCCCCATGTGATCAAGCCGGGAGCCTGAACATGTCCCTCTGGCAGGTATGCTGGATTGCGGCAACTTGGCAAGCCAGCCCGGGCACACCTGGAGCGAGGCAGGCACGGCCTCTAATAAAACAACAGCAGTAATAAAACATTTTGAAAGCATTTTAAGTCATATGACACTTAAAATACTTTAAAGTGTTACAACAGTTGGTAAACATTTTGAAAGCATTTTGGAGTCTAGAAGAAAGAGCAGGGGACATGAACACATAGCTGTTCATAATTTCTCTGCAACTGGGATTGTAGAGAGTGATGCGTTGGAATGCTTAAACTCCCCACAATAAACTTCCCGAGATTCAATTTGTAATTTGATCATCAGTTATGATGAGCAGCCTCTGAGAACATTTTAAAATAATTGCATTTTATCATGAATTCTAAACTGGCTTTTTTCTATGTGTGCACACGCATTCTTGAATTGCCAGTTAGGAACAGTAGTATAGGTGTGGTGGAAGATAGTATGGATCCCTCATGGAAGAGAAAGTGACAGTAAGTCTATTTTCAGGTAATTTACAAAATATTTCAGCTGACTTTTTATTTAAAAAGAAGTTAGTGAAAAACAGAAGAAAGCCCTGCAGGATTATACTAGTAGTCCATATTAGTTATTTGATAAATGTTGTAACATGCTGAACAAAAACACAGTCAGCTCTCTCCAGGATCCAAAACAGTCTTGTTATACAAGCAGAACATGCTTCAATTTTCAGAGAAAGGGGACCAGATTTCCTTTCATTCTGCCATTAATTTGTGCCCTACCAAATTCAGAAAGGTCCTTGACCTTCAGAAGCATCTTTTTAGCTGAGTCAAAAAAATTAAAGAAGGAACTCAATGAGGACCCACATCTGTAATAGTTAAACCTGAGGAAGACTTACAAGAATTAAAATTAAACCTGCATTCCGGTATTGCTTATGCTTTCATACACTGTGAAACCCACTTCAGGTAGGTGTAACACGAAGTCCTTGGAAACAGTTCCATAACATGTGTGTTCAATAGACTCAAGGCAAGCTGGTGAGTGGGTGGCTAAGCTTTAAAAAAATCCAAAATGAATTTAACCACCTGTCCAAAATACAAACCCGTCTGCTATAATAGGATACTTAAAAAGATTTGAAAGAATACTACTACTGCTGCTGCTAATACTGCTTACTTATGTTACAGATTGTATGGTTTCTGTGCGGTACCATAATGGGCAATGCCCATTTCTAGTTATATCAAATCTTTTTCACCAAGACTCTAGCATTAGATATGCACAATTAGACCTCTGTGATAATAGCAAACATTCTTCTATTAGTAGTGATTTCATTTTTCCTGTATTAAGAATCACAGGAAGGTTTTTCTGCACTTAGGAACTATTAATGTATCAGCAGTTCAATAATATATATGTTCTACCAATGCTTCAAGATAGAAGTCTACATCCTTAGCAACTGTTTCATTCAAAGAATGTGGGTTTATTTTAAATCTGGTATATGGACTTTGTTACAGCTGTTAAATGATGATGTTGGACCTGTTGGGATTTTGTAAGTGTCTGTCACAACTTAGTTATAAAAAAGTTAACTGTATGTAAACAAGTTGCTGAAGTCATTGTACGTCACTGCAGATCTCAGCATTATCTTAATTTAAAATGTGCAGGAATTGATCAAAAGCAAGGTTTCTGTCTCCCTACCATCTATTAGCAAAAGAAAACTGTATAATTAGAATAATAATGAGATCAGTTAATGCTTGTTTAATTAGTAAAGCCAGATCATAGTTCTTTTGAAAGTGAAGAAAATAATTATTGCAGCAAATGCATACACTAACTATTCTGACATGTCACATAAATTACAAAGATAACAATTAGCAAGAAGTTATACAATGTTTTCATATTGGGTATTTTATTTCATATTGCCCTCAATCTTGAAGATTCATGTTACTGGCACAGTTTATTTATTTAAAACATTTCTGTTCAACCCTTCCACCCAACTCAAGGTTGCAAAGTTATCAAACATTCAAATAAAACATTAAATCATTTGAGACATTAAAAAGAATTTAGAATAAAAAGTGCCTGTGCACTCTGAAGAGGGCAGTGTTTAGGGAGTGACCCCAGCAAATACACGAGGCCTCAAAAGCAGTCATTTTCTTTTTCTCCATGGGAACTGATCTTTGCGACGTACAGATCAGTGTAATTCTGGGAGATCTGCAGGCCACACCTGGAAATTGGAAACCCTATCACATGCAGCTCACATGGAGTGCAATCCAGTGTAAAGCCTAATTGCAATCCTGCAGGAACTGACAGCATTTTCACAGACATAGCCGACGCTGCCAATTAGCTACACATTTGCTCCCATCTCAGAAACATCCTCTTTCCCTCAGGTAAAGGTGAACATGCCAGAGTTTAAAATGACAATTATAAAAACTTGAAACCATTGTCTCCAAACTGTGCTGACTCAAAACATTTTGTTGCCTAAAGTCATTCACCATATATTACCCCTGTCATCCCCTAAGAAACTGAGCGGCTGCTAATCTTCCCTGAAGTTTTTCTCCATACCTCTTTAAAGGCAACATAGCAAGTCACATATTCCACAGAGGACTTCCTGAGCTATCATGAGGTTCCTTCTTCACTTGAGAATTCAGTTGGCAAACCTAAGATAGGCAGACAGGGGTGTAACGAGGCAGCCCTGGGCAAACTGTAGCCCTGGGCAAAACCTGAGTTGGATGCCCCCCCCCCCCATGGGCGGCCACTCCACCACGACCAAATTTCTTTTTGCACCAGGACATTGGTGCCTGCAGGGGGTGCATTTCTAGACATATTAGCACCAAAATTTCAGCATATCATCAGGAGACTGTCCTTATGCTACTCCCCAAGTTTGGCGAGGCTTGGTTCAAGGAGTCCAAAGTTATGGACTCCCAAAGGGGGTGCCCCATCCCCCATTGTTTCCAATGGGAGCTAATAGGAGATGGGGGCTACAGTTTTGAGGGTCCATAACTTTGGCCCCCCTGAACCAAACTGCACCAAACTTGGGGGGTGCCATCATCTCCAGATGATACCCTGAAATTTTGGTGCCGATACATCCAAAAATGTAGGAACATCCTAGAAATTTGCCCAAGAATCTTTGTTCTGCATTGAGTTTTCTGCATTGCTGTCAATGAGGGGTTGCAGGCTGTGGGGGGCACATTTCCGAAGGCACAGTCTCAAAACTTTCAGGGTCTCATCAGGAGACTGCCCTAATGATACCCCCCCAAATTTGGTGCAATTTGGTTCAGGGGGGCCAAAGTTATGGACCCTCAAAACTGTAGCCCCCATCTGTAGCCCCCATCTCCTATTAGCTCCCATTGGAAACAATGGGGGATAGGGGCACCCCCTTTGGGAGTCCATAACTTTGGACTCCCTGAACCAAACCTCACCAAACTTGGGGGGTAGCATAAGGACAGTCTCCTGATGATACGCTGAAATTGTGGTGCCGCTAGCCTAAAAACTGCGCCCCCTGCAGGCCAAAAATGGAAAACCACTAAAATACCCAAAAACGAACCCAGCATTTTGATGCCCCCCACAAGGTGATGCCCTGGGCAGCTGCCTATCTTGCCCAATGGGCATTATGCCAGTGTAGGCAGACATTGCCAGTATCACCAACCCAAGTGTGCTACTGAGGTAACCATCTCAGCAGGGCTCCAAATATGCCTTAGAGCAATCAATGGTCTTTAAACTCAGAGTTTCATCATTAGATTCTCAAACTTTTTTTTCGTGACAGAGTGGGGATTTGACTTCATCTCTTTCTTTTCCTCGAAAATCAATCCTTTATTAACATGTTTTTCATACAATTGCAATATAAATTATGTAACATATATTACATGACGATGCTGATGTTCAACATTACTAATAAGAAAAACTTGAATAAACAGTAAACTCTGCTTCCAGCTACCTTCATCAACTATCTTCAATCTTATATATAATTATGTATTTATAAACATTATATTTATAATTATTTATAACCAGGGGGAATACATTGAAAATGCTGGGGTGGGGGGGGGGGAGAATAAGGACTAATAAAAGGAAACACTTCTTCACGCAACGTGTGATTGGTGTTTGGAATATGCTGCCACAGGAGGTGGTGATGGCCATTAACCTGGATAGCTTTAAAAGGGGCTTGGACAGATTTATGGAGAAGTTGATCTATGGCTACCAATCTTGATCCTCCTTGATCTGAGATTGCAAATGCCTTAGCAGACCAGGTGCTCAGGAGCAGCAGCAGCAGAAGGCCATTGCTTTCACATCCTGCATGTGAGCTCCCAAAGACACCTGGTGGGCCACTGCGAGTAGCAGAGTGCTGGACTAGATGGACTCTGGTCTGATCCAGCCGGCTAGTTCTTATGTTCTTATGTTCTTAACATTACACAGCCAACTACAATATTATCATTCTTATAATCTTGTACAATATAATCTATTCTTTCCACTCTAATTTGAATTACATATCAGACTTGCATCAAATATTACCTGTCAGTTTAGCCAATCTTACAAATTCCATGACTTTGTTGCCATTCTTGAACAATTGGAATCTTTGACATTTTCCAATTCTTGGCCCAAATTATTCTTTAATGTGTTTAAAGTGTTTAGACAGGTCAGCAATGCATATCTCTTATCTTTTTTTGCATCTAAAATAGCTAGCAAACCTATTTCAGGTTTCATCTTCATCTTATCATTTAAAACCTTTGCTATTTCTTTATGGATCTGTTGCCAAAAAACTCTAGCCTTCCTGCGTGGTCACCACTGATAAAATAGAGTACCTACTTCTTCTCCACATTTCCAGCATCTGTCAAAACCTTTTTTCATCTTAGCCAGCTAGTGAGGTGTTATGTACCAGTGATAAAATATCTTATAATAATTCTCTTTAATATTAGTGAAATGTAAATCTTAGTGAAATTTAAATCTTTGGTCCATAATTTTTTTCATATAATAATATAATATCCCACATTTCTAGCCCAACTAATAATGTAATCCTTTACATTCTCCTCCAAATCTAAAGCTCGGCAAACTTCATACCATATATAGTCGCATATAAGCCGAGTTTTTCAGCCCTGTTTTAAAGCTGTATAAGCCCCCTCGGCTTATACACGAGTCACTGCTTACCAGCTGGCTCTTCAGGCTTCTGCCGAGGCTGGGGGCGTGGCCGGGAGGACCTCCCTGCGGCTGCACAAGTCGCTTGTTAATGCCCTCCTCGGAGGGTGAAGGGGAACCCTGGCTGGCTGGGCTTCCTCAAACCCCGGGAGGCAGAGGGAGCTCCTTATTTGGGCAGTGACTCCCCCTGATGTCATTGCCCAAATAAGGAGCTTCCTCCACCTCCCGGCTGGGTTTGAGAAAGCCCAGGCAGCCGGGAGGTGGAGGGCTCCTGCCCCGAGCAATGACATCAGGGGAGTCACTAAACTCCTACCAACCTCTGCCTCCCAGCTTCCCACCTTCGGCTTATACGCGACGCAAAACATTTTCCCAGGTTTTGGTAGTAAAATTAGGTGCCTTGGCTTATACACGAGTCAGCTTATACACGAGTATATACGGTACATTTTTTTAATCGGATGTAAATCCATGTTCAATAATCGATTCTCTAATACATGTATGTCTGTTGCAATTGTAAAAGATTTCTTATCTTTATCAAAACAATTCTTGAGCTGTCTACATAAGCACCAGTCACAATTTCTCCAATACGTTTATCTCCTCCTGTGACTTTAGTCTATATCAGTGATGGTGAACCTTTTCGAGACCGAGTGCCCAAATTGCAACCCCAAACTCACTTATTTATCACAAAGTGCCAACATGGCAATTTAACCTGAATACTGAGATTTTTGTTTAAAAAAAACAGTTGGTTCCGAGGCGCGCGTTACTCAGGAGTAAGCTTGGTGGTAGTTGGAGGCTTTGCTTTGAAGCAACCTTGCAACGCTTTGATTTCGGGTCATAAAAGGTGACCTAGGATTTCTTTGTGTTATGTCATTGTGATTTTATGCGCATAATGCAGGCTATCATGGGCCTTCTACTATGTTGTGAAGATTTTCATTTGTAATAAATGCATATGTAGTTTTGCTATACAGCAGTTTTTTATTTAGTAGCTCATATCTATTCTATATTAAAATAGTTCAGGAAGGTACTTTATAAAATACAGTGACTCTTATAATGAGACCAAAGTATGACAGCCTCAGTTTAGTCATTTTAGCTTTCTTCCTGTTTAAATAGACTGCTTGAATAGACATTTAGAAAATAAAACAGAAAATTAAAACAGATTTTAAAAACAAGCTGTCAGCTACAATGAAACTTTTTGTTCAACGTCCTATCTTTTTAATATTTGCTTAGAACTACCGATTTAACATGAAGCTGGCAGCCTAAAAGGCAGCTTAGAACAGAACTATTAATGATACTTATTCATCTCTTTTCAAAACTCTTTTTGCCACAATTAAGTGTTTACCAAAATGATATGAATGACTGAAAATGAGCACTATAATTGGTTAATGGACATCTCGTATAATTTATATACATGTATAACAATACTACATTTAATAATGGTTTGTTATTTAAGCACATTAATCTATGAAGAACCAAATACCAACACACTGTTTTCTCTAAAAAGTCCCTGTGCACCTATCTGCCCCCATTTTGGGGACTCCCACAAGGGATTTTGGGGTTGGGGCGATTCAGCCACATTCCCAACTCAGCTGCGGTTGGCTGACTCTCACCACCTAGTGGCATGGGAACACACAACAACTGATGCCCCATGTGGATCTTGGGTTTGCCACTCCACATTATTCCCCCAGCAAGTGGGCTGTAAAGACAGGGTAATATCTAGCAGCAGGCATATCACCCAATACTAGATCCACCCCAATTGCAGCAGTGCTCCTTCTGTTGAAGTGAATAAAAAGCTGTGGACTAATCTTCCCCAACATGGTATATGTGTGGTTCTTCCTCCCCAATAGAACCTAACCCCTGGGCTCACTAGTTCACTCCATAGCATCTCCAATGTGACATCACAGAACAAGGAAAGAACCTTGTCATGAATATCTTAGCTTTCAACATTACTGTTTTTGATAGCAGGCATATGGTTTTAGCAGTATTTATGTGTTCAGTTTCTATATTATTACAGTTTTTAACAATTGTACAATCTTTGAGTCCCTTTGGGAGAAAGACAGGCAAGACATATATAACCATTTTACTTCAGTTAACTTTTGGGGGCTGTCATAAAAAAGGCAGAGTTTTAACAGTCATTCAGCTTCACTTATTTTAATTAGCTGAATGGTTTTATATGAGAGCAAGCGTGATACAATGGTTAGACTAGGATCTAAGATCCCCATGTTTGAATCCCTGCTCTGCCATGAAAACTTCCTAGGTCAGTGCTGGCGAACCTTTGGCACTCCAGATGTTATGGACTACAATTCCCACCAACCCCAGCCAGCACGGCCAATTGGCCATGCTAGCAGGGGCTGATGGGAATTGTAGTCCATAACATCTGGAGTGCCAAAGGTTCGCCACCACGGTCCTAGGTGATCTCTCAGCCTAATCTTTCTCACATGGTGGCTATGACAAAACAGAAGACAGAAGAATGATATAAGACTGGCTAATCCATTCCAGTCAGTTTCCAGATGATGCATTTTTCTTGCTATGCAGGGAAAAGGAGGAGGCCACCATTCAATTGTTTGGTGCCAATTAAGGTAAAGGAAGTTCCCTTTAATAGTTTTACAACACTAAGCTTGCAGGCAAATTCTACAATGCAATAGCTATGGAAGAAACTGATCAAAGGAACTAATTTTTTTTGCATACACAAATTTTTCTCCCTTTGAAATTAATTAGGCAGTCTGTACACGCAAGTGATATATCTTGAGCGCACCAAGATTTTTGGATCTGGCCAACAGATAAATGAAAAACAACCACAGAGAGAAAGCCATGTAACAGATGTAAGGGCCTTATTTATTTTTGGTACAATACTCATTCAATCCTTTCTGCTAACTAATTTAGCAAGTACATTTCTGACAAGTCTTACAATATCTTCTATATCTAAATTATTTTCACTCCTTAGTACTGCAACACCTATTTTCTTGTTATAGAAAGTGAGATTGCACCTCTGCCATTCTTCATTGCCTAGCCAACTTATGTTTCATCTCACTGTTTAGAAACACAAGAACTATACTGAATGATACTGCTATCACTTACATGAAGAAAAAGACCAAAACTTTAAAAAACACCTAAATTTTAACAACTTTGGAATAGAAAAGAAGTAGATTTCAGTAAAGCTCCTTGAATGCTGGCATTCATATTATATTATCCTGTCATCAGTACAAAGTTATTTCGAAGCTAAAAACAATTGAGAAAAGGAAATTAGAACGCATTTCCCATAATAAAGAAATAACAAATTTCTCATTGAAAGGCTATCCTATTTTTCTGTTTTTACCTTACTATTGACATTGTTAGTGTCAATGGACAAGTACTTTTATTTGCATTTGTCTTGCTTTTTGTGAAATTATCATATTAGGCTTTCTGTATTATGTATATTCATCTATTCTGCTATTGTTTCTATTGTTCTATTCCACTTATTCAGTTTCATAGTTAAAAAGTGGCTTGTGCATATATCTTTATAAATAAGCCAATGTATGTGGATAATAATAATATAATAGCAGACTACCTGTCAGTCGCCTTTTTCCTTTTACTCATGTAACCACATATGAACTATATGATCCTATCATGCTATGTATGTAATCGCATTCCAAAACAGTCTGCTTCTCACAACTGATGACAGAAAATCACCGCAAATTACTGGGATCCAGTCAGTTCCCAAGGTTTTAACAGGGATGAGATTTGACTGCCTACCGCCACTCACAAGGGTACACAAGGAAATGTGGTGAGGCCACTCTGAAGCCAAAGATCTTTTATATGTTCAAAATGAACTCTCATCCATCTTTTTCTATCAACAGTCAGAGAGGAACATTCAAATCTGTCCCCTTACAAGAACTATGAGGGTACCTGCTAGCTGATTAGTGGAACTACCCATATCAGGACCAAAAATGACTTACACCATTCTCTTCTCTTCCACTTTATCCTCACAGCAACAACCCTATGAGGCAGGTTGACTGAGAATCATTGGCCCAACGTCATCCTGTGAGCTTCCATAGCAGAATTCAGTCAACTGGGCTGGGAGACAGAGCTGTTGGCCAGTTTGTTACTGAAGGAGGGAGGTCTGTTTGCCTGGGGTTGTTTGCTGGCCCCACCTTCAATTTTCTTAACAAAGGCAGTTTTCTTGCACCTGGCCTGTTTAGCATTCATTATGGATGGATAAGCACATTGAAAAGAGAACTCTGATCCACTTTTATCTAGGGGGACACTTTTAAAATGTATTCTTTGGTTTATTATTTTTGCATATGTTTACTTTTTAAATAATGATATAATCAGATTATAATATTAGAGACAACCTAACATAGGCATAATGATCTCTTTCTTATTTCTCCTTTCTTTTATTCCTTTTTTTCCTTTTTTGTTCTCAAATTGCAGCCAATTTATAGTGAGTGGCCCTTACAGTTTTCAAGGCAAGATATATTCAGTGAGAGTTTGGTATTGCCTGCCTCTGTGTAGTAGTGACCTTGATGTCCCCTGGCCCAGATCGCATTCACCCAAGAGTTCTTAAAGAGCTCAAGCATGAAATTGCTGATCTTCTCACTTTAATATGCAACTTATCCCTGAAATCAGGCTCCATCCCTACAGACTGGAAGATGGCCAATGTCACACCAATTTTTAAGAAAGGATCTAGGGGGGACCCGGGAAATTACAGCCCAGTCAGTTTGACATCTGTTCCTGGTAAATTAGTAGAATCTATCATTAAAGATAAAATTATTAAACATGTAGAAAAGCAAGACCTGCTGAGAAAGAGTCAGCATGGCTTTTGCAGAGGCAAATCCTGTCTTACAAACTTACTAGAGTTCTTTGAGGGTGTAAACAGGCAGGTGGATAAGGGGGAACCAGTGGACATTGTCTACTTGGATTTCCAAAAGGCTTTTGACAAAGTTCCTCACCAGAGACTATTGAGAAAACTCAGCAATCAAGGAATAAGAGGGGAAGTCCTCCTATGGATTAAAAACTGGTTAAGAAACAGGAAACAAAGAGTGGGTGTAAATGGGAAGTTCTCACAATGGAGAGATGTCGGGAGTGGTGTCCCCCAAGGATCCGTTTTGGGACCAGTGCTCTTTAACCTATTCATAAATGACCTGGAAGTAGGGGTGGGTAGCGTGGTGGCCAAGTTTGCAGAGGATACCAAATTATGTAGGGTGGTGAGAACCACAAAGGATTGCGAAGGGCTCCAAGCGGACCTTGATCAATTAGGTGAGTGGGCTAAGAAATGGCAAATGCAGTTCAATGTAGCAAAATGCAAAGTGATGCACACAGGGGCAAAAAATCCAAACTTCACATACAAGCTACAGGGGTCAATGCTATCAGTCACAGACCAGGAAAGGGATTTGGGCGTCTTAGTTGATAGTTCCATGGGAATGTCAACTCAATGCATGGCAGCTGTAAAAAAGGCAAACTCTATGCTGGGGATCATTAGGAAAGGAATTGATAATAAAACTGCAAAGATTGTCATGCCCTTATATAAAGCAGTGGTGCAACCGCACTTGGGAGTACTGTGTCCAGTTCTGGTCGCCGCATCTCAAAAAGGATATTGAGGAGATAGAAAAAGTGCAGAGAAGGGCAACAAGGATGATTGAGGGACTGGAGCACCTTCCCTATGAGGAGAGGCTGCAGCATTTGGGACTCTTTAGTTTGGAGAGGAGACGGCTGAGGGGGGATATGATTGAAGTCTATAAAATTATGCATGGGGTAGAAAATGTTGACAGAGAGAAATTTTTCTCTCTTTCTCACAATACTAGAACCAGGGGGCATTCATTGAAAATGCTGGGGGGAAGAATTAGGACTAATAAAAGGAAACACTTCTTCACACAACGTGTGATTGGTGTTTGGAATATGCTGCCACAGGAGGTGGTGATGGCCACTAACCTGGATAGCTTTAAAAGGGGCTTGGACAGATTTATGGAGGAGAAGTCGATTTATGGCTACCAATCTTGATCCTCTTTGATTTGAGATTGCAAATGCCTTAACAGTCCAGGTGCTCGGGAGCACACAGAAGGCCATTGCTTTCACATCCTGCATGTGAGCTCCCAAAAGCACCTGGTGGGCCACTGCGAGTAGCAGAGAGCTGGACTAGATGGACTCTGGTCTGATCCAGCTGGCTTGTTCTTATGTTCTTATTCCTTGGTACTCCTTTCAATCAAATACAAAGCAGGAGTGACCTTGTTTAGGTACTGAGATCAGGCTGCCTGGACTATTCATGTCAGGGCAAAAGAAGAAGAATACCCCTGCAGTAGCATAATTGATGATTACCAGCAAGTAATGCAAATACTGAACATTAGCATTGAAGCTTGGCAAAGCTATTTGTTTTCAAAAATATAATACTATTATTCTGAACAACTTTTTAAAAACACAGAAGTATTATAAAACTGTGGGAGTAATAACCAATTATGACAATTCCAGAGCCATAGCTATGTTAGTTTGTTGCATGATGGTGCTGGACGTGGTACTTGAAAACTTATGTTAAGGGGAAAAGTGCTAGTCTTTAAGGTGCCCAAGCCATTATTGATCCCTCACATTTCCCAATAACCACATTCCTAATAGCAAATTCAATTGTCTGGCCTCTAATTTGGGCAGCAACAATGACCAAAGGCAAAAGTAGGAGTTTCCACATAGGTAAGGAATTCCCTAGATATGCAGAAGATTGTGCAATTTTGGGGTAAATTTTTCAAATTTGCAAATTTTTAAGAAGACCTGTCTCCCAGATAAGAAGGGATATCTTATGCTTGACATTGCCAGAAGAACTAGAAATAAAGGAACCTGGCACAGGAAAGCAAGCAGAAAGAAAGTTGGGAGCTATCACAAGAATGATAAGCACAGAGTTAATCTGTCAGTCAGGCGAACTTGGAAAAAACAAGGGTGTTAAATTCAGGCATGTTCAGCAGGAACCAGTGAACAGAAATCCTTGCTCCCATGGGGGTTGCCAGTCCTGGGTCAGGAAAGTCCTTGGGATGGAGCATAGGGGAGGTGAATTTGGGGGGAAGCTTAGTAGGGATGTGATGCCATAAGAGTTTATCCTCCAAAGCTGCAATTTCTTCCACATGAAGTGACCTATTTAGTCAGGAGATCAATTGTAATTTTTGAAAAATATCAGGCCCTATGGAAATATTTGTCCAGGTAACCAGGTTCAACTCATTATCTGGAAACGTCTACGAGCACATCTGTTCCTGCTAGGGTTGTCAACCTCTAGGTGGTGGCTGGAAATATCCTGGGATTACAACTGGTCTCCAGTTGACAGAGATCAGTTCACCTGGAAAAACTGGCCACTTCAGATGGTGGGATGTTATGACATTATGAAACCCCGCTGAACCCTATCCCCTCCTTAAACCCCACCCTCTTCAGGCTCCACCCCCAAAATCTCCAAGTATTTCTCCAGCTGGAACTGGCAACCCTAGTTCCTGCTCCTATTTCAAACCATTTTGCATACTTCTCTATGGATTTCAAGAGGTTCATAGTACACTTAATTCTGCATCTGGCTGGGAAAAGGTAGAATAAAAATATAACAAATCAACAAATAAATTTTATTAGCCTCTAAGTATGCATTCTGGTTGTTGTGGGTTTTCCAGGCTGTGTGGCCATGGTCTGGTAGATCTTGTTCCTAATGTTTCGGCTGCATCTGTGGCTGGCATCTTCAGTGGACTGACAGGAATCATGACTGCCCCTTTGGCATGAAACATACCTTAAAACATAGATGCTGACAAACAAGACCTGTTCATCAATGACTTTACAAATTGTAAGACATGTGCCTACTCTGATGATCATTCTCTATTAGGTTACAGTTATTATTATTTTTCCAGAAACTCTACAGTCAAGAACTCAAGATTAATTGTTAATGTGGAAGAAATCACGCCAAAAGATCAGACAACAAAATAAATACAACATGGTGTATCTTTTCAAAATTGTGCATGACACATGTACATGTGTATGTATGGTTTATTAGTGCTTTGCAGGGGATCTTAAACAGCTCTGTAAATCAGCCTACTGAGTGGCATCGTGTATTGTAAACTGATTCAATCAGGCACTGTCAACTACCTGACCAAAAAAAATAAAAACAATATTCAGAACATCAAAAGCAGGGTACTAAAATATCAAAACTAAATGACAGCAAATGCTTATGGGACACTCCCTGTGTCACACTCAGTACTTATTGATAGGGAAAAGAATAAAAGGACTTTGTAAAGGATGGTTTCATAAGGTAAAATCTGGAGGGCTCCCTAGGCTACAGGATGTATATTCTGAGGGTATAAATTCAGAACAGAGGTCTATCTCCCTCTCTCACACACATACACACAACTTACAGAACCAATTTTTCTTATATTGCTTTTTAAATTTTATACTATACTATAATATTTAATGTTCTACACATCTAAGTGATCCATGAGCACATATTTCAGCTGAATAATTTCATATCTAAATACACATTCATAAAATCCACAGTTAGAAACAGACATGTCCAACCACATTTTGCCACTTTATGCCATCTCAAACATTTGTCATCAATTTCTCACACTCTAAACAGAAACACAAAAACATGAAATGGAAAGATAATGTTACTTACCTAAATATCCTCAGTTTCAATTAATGAAAGTGATGAAGGAAATAAAAGAAATAAAATACAACCCAAAATAAGGTTAAAATCAACAATTAAACACAAAATTCATAAAAAGATAAAATTAAAATAATTCCACAATGATCACAGAGAACAAAACATTTTATATCAGAAGTTGAGCTGAAATATTTTAAATACATTATTTTAATCAAGGGCAAGCTAGTTAACATGAGGAACAATTTAGGAATCACCTAGATGTATTTCTGAGTGTAACTTTCTATAACAAATTTCAACCATGATATTGTATATGAATATGGACAAAACAGAAATAGAATTACACAGAGTGCTTCCATGAAACTGACTGGACCAGAAGCCCATATGAAAATTTAACAAAGCAAAATGGAGAACATACAATGGCTATAACAAATTTAGAATCACAAGACACAGCAAAATATCAACATACTTCTAAATGGTTGGCAGTGCAATCATAGAGTTATTCTCTCATAAGTGGGGAATCAAATTAAAACAAATACATTTACATCTATTAGTATTTTGTGACTTTTTCCTCACACCTTTTATGAATCACAAAAATGAGATTATATGAAGAAATCAAAAATAGACAATTAGGCCAAAAACTAAGTCAGCTAGTAAGAAAAAAAAATTACCGGAAGCAATTCACCACCAGTTACATAATTAACAATAACTGTTTTTCTACATAGACACTGTCACTGACTAGATTTAACAGATGTTATAGTCTTCGTCCCCAACTCCCAAGAACAGCTTTGTACTTAGCTTAAACCAGGTTGAAGTAGTAGTTTAGTGATAGCTGGAATTCTATTTGGAATAAGACTGCCATCTGGTCAGAAGCCAACCTTAAAATCTGGTTGCCAGAACTGGGAGATGTGAAATCCAGGAAAAAATCCAGTCTTGCTTTTTCGTAATCATTAGAATGAATGCTGTGTGTTGTGACTTCCAAGGCTGACGCACTATGCTACCATGTGGGAAAACGGATCTCAGCCAGAGGCCTGTAAAAATAGCTGCTGCCATTCTTTCAGGGTATATTAATTGAGAATGGACACGTATCTGTTGGTTTCCAGTTGTCAGAGAACCAACATAATAGGACACTCTGAGTTTATCCTACCCATGTCAGATGACTATCAACCATTTCATCCTAAACAGTGCAGCAACTGCAAGGTTCCTGGCAGTCAAGGGTAAGACAAACCATGGGCGAAGCTTAGTAGGTCCAGACAGCCGAAAGAGAACAAAAGAAGGAAACATTGTCGTCATAGGCCCCTTCCACACACGCAAAATAATGCGTTTTCAAACCACTTTCACAACTGTTTGCAAGTGGATTTTGCTATTCCGCACAGCTTCAAAGAGAACTGAAAGCAGTTTTAAAGTGCATTATTCTGCATGTGCGGAATGAGCCATATATCCATGAAGAATCTCCTTGATGATTTGCTAGAATATTCTGTCTTGTACAGTAGAAACCTCTTAATACATTCTGTATTCCCAAAGGAAAACTCATTTAAACCTACCAAATCACAATCATCAAATTTGAGTGGTAGTAGTTGAAAATATGTATATATACTATTAATAAGATCTTAGAATGGGGAACTTATAAACATTAACAGTTTAATATTCAGCGATCTTATGAAAAATAATTACAATCTATAATACCAGTAATATATATTACAATATTACTAATAATATAGTAATAATACATATGCATGCTGCTCTGAGTAAAGACAAAGCATAGTTGCTCCAAAGATATGACATACCAGCTGTCTCAGACAAAGGGCCCACATGACAAAATGAAGAAGAAGTTGAAATTAAAACATTAGGTCTGGAATTCAAACCAAGCTGACTGCTTCAAGTCTTCTCTGAAAACCCTGGCAATGTGGAATATGCCTATGTAGAAGATACCTTTTCTGACACATTTGATTTAGTATGATATAAGGCCCTTGGTATTCATGATTTTTGTCTTACAGGTAACGCCTAGAAATTAAAGTAGCGGCATTTACAACAAATCTATATACCTCTAACCTCAAACTAGTCAGGTTGTAACTAAAAAATCTCCATGTTAGAACACACACATCTTTGAATATTAAAAACAAAACAAAAATAAAACTAGCTAAATGGCCATCATTATCTATGCGCTGCAGGGATTCTTGAGGGAGAACAGTGTATCTCCTAACCTGCTGAGGAAATTGTGCATGAATGATGTCAGAAATTTACAAAATTTACAAAAAGGATTCCTGAAAGTTAGGAAAATCAAACAACTTAAAATGCTGAAATCTGAGAAGAAATTCAGAAGCATCCCTACTGCAAACCCTGGAAAACAGGTAATTTTAAAAAGCTATTTGTATGCAAACAACTTGTTATCTAAAGCATATCAGTATGCACTCCCATAATATAAGTTCCCACAGACAGATTGTTTCAGAGAATTCCATTCTCTCCACTCTCTTCCACATAAAGAGGAAATATACACGCACATAATTTATCCAATATTAATATGCAATTAAGTCATAGCAAATTAAAATAATATTTCTTTACCAAAAGTATATATCACAAGGAGAAAATATTCCATGTTAAATTTCTTGTTCCAGCTTAACTCTTGCACCTTTAACTTAAAGTCTCCTAATCAAAAGCAACTTGTACCACTTACAGCTCTATCCAGATTGTGGGGGTGGGCAGAATGGATACAGGAGGCAGCATGGGCTCACGATGATGCATTTGCCCTCCAGCCAGTGTTGGTAGAACTTGCAGGAGGGCAAACAGGGAGGCAGGCAGCTGCCAAGAAGCTCCATGGTGCCTGGCTCACTTCCAGCTGCCCCCTTCCAGAATTGCATCAGCCTAACTTGTAGGCCAGAGCAACTGGGGGCATCCCGGAGGGTTTTTTGCAGAGCAGAAGTAACATTAAGTCAGCTTCCACCAGACTTTCACCCCAGGCACAGTGTTGGTGGGGAGGACAGACTGGCGCAACTCCATTTTTCCCTATGGAAGACTTTTTGTGCTGCTAATCATAGTCCTACAGTTGGAAAGGCTCTTATAGACCATCTTGTCCACATCCTCCTCAATGCAGAAAACAAAAAGCAAAAACATTCTTGGTAGATGGTTATTCAGCCTGAAGACCTTCAATAATGGAGGGGCCCTTGGTAATCAGTTTCATTATCAAACTGCTTCTACAACCCTCAACCAAAATCTACTTTATTGTAATTTAAGTCCATTAGCTCAAATCTTATCCTTCTGGAATAACAAAGAATAAATATTTGCCCTCTTCCATGTGCAAGCCCTTCTGTTATTTGGAAAGAAACATCATGTCACTGAACAGTCTTCCCTTCACCAAGCTCAACATATTCGGTTCTTTCATACTGTCCTGATAGGATTTGTTTTCCCCATCTCTAACAATCTTTATTGTCCTCCTCTACACTTACTGCAATTTGTCTACATTCTTTCTTACAGCATGACACTCAGAAGTGGACACTATGCAAGGTGTCAGAGTAATAGTACCCTTCTGTTCTCCATTAGCAGAGACCTGACAATACAGAGTAGAATGGAACTGCATTTTGAAAGCTTTGGGCCAGTTCATAGATACAGTGGTGAGATTCAATTACCTACATATGAATTTCCTTGGATTCTTTCTTGCTTGTCTTCTCATTAGCATTATGTGGACTAGAACTCAACAGCTGATTGGTCTTTTCCACATGCTTATCACAGATTTTCCCAGTGGTCAAACCTTGTGTCTTGGAAACATTTTCTGTGAAATCATTCTGCACACCTCTATTCCCCCCACCATCTTCCCCCTTGTCTCTTCAGTTGCATTTATTCCACATGCTACTACCCTAATCGTGGTGGGATTTCATCCATGATGCAGAAGAACAACCCTCCCCTTTTTTTACTTTCTTTTGCACAGGCACTCTAGCATTACTGAACAGTTACATTGAAGGGGCAATTCAAAAAATGTCTCAGACTCCATTTCTGCCATTGGAATCATTAACACAAAATGGAAGCCAAAAAAAATCTGTGGGCACAGGCATCATTACTTGAAGGAACAGAAACATATAACTTGCCCACCCAAAACAACACATTTTGGGACTTAATTAGCACTGTGGTGATGCACAATTATTACTGCGGCAGTTCCTTGTCAACTTCATTCACTCCTAACTGCCAACACAGTGTATTTTTGCCTGAACATTACACTGCTAGTTCAATATGAAACTGACAAAGCTGATCCAATCACCCAAGCTTTTTTGTATCTGTGTCTGAACTGTTAACTTTGCAAGCTCTATGTGCAACTGACAAAAGATGATCACCTCAACTTCTTTCTATCTGTGCCTGAACTGTTAACATTACACGCTTTTGATGAAATTGACAACGCTGATCCAATCACCCCGGCTTCCTTCTATCTGTGCCTGAACGTTAACATAGCAAGCAGTAGATGAAGTTGACAAAGCTGATTCAATCACCCATTTCTTTCAATGTGTGCATGAACTGTTAACATCACAAGCTCTATGTGAAATTGACAAAAACTGATTTCATTGCCCCTGTTTCTTATCTCTGCCTAAATATTACATCACTAGTTCAATGTGACAGAGGGGAAAATATTTTAAAATTCCTTTTGAAAATGGAGAGAAGACAAAAATGGCAAAAGAGCGACATGCGATGTGAGATTAAAGCTGATATGAAATAAGTTGGATTCCAGCACCCATAGGAAAGACAAGGAGCTCTTCAGGGTCCTAGTGGAAGGTTAGCATAGCACTGACCCATATATTTTTACATACACTCTATTACTAAACTATCCTTAGGGGAAAAAAATTAAAGGAATGGGGGAATTGAAGGTAGGGAGGGGATGGGAGGAAATGGCCAACCAGAGACTGAAGTGGAGGTTGGGCAACTCCACAGGGGAATAGATAAGGACTGGGTGTTTGGAGGGACAAGGAAATGAACACCAATTCAATATGATTGCATGCTCAAGGGAAGTTGGCTCAGAAATAGTTCAGGGAAAAACAGTGGAAAAGGGATTGACAAAAACAACCTATGGAAACATTTCCATACCCAAATAGGTTTTTAAAAAGTGTGAGGAATTATAACATTAAAACATAGCATTGGGTGGCGGGAAACACTGTAAAGGACTCATGGGAAAAGTCTTTTGTTGGGACTCTAATACAATATATGACGATGGTGCAACAAGCACTTAACTGGCTGCCAGCTGGTTCTAGATTCAACTCAACAAGTTCTTGTTATACATGATAGAGTATTATTACCTACCACATACCTATTCATTATATATAATATAATATTATTACCTACCACATTGGAGCACAAACTTATAGGACATCTCTCCTGATATCATTCATTTAGGCTGCTCTGATGATCAGTCATTGTTAATGAAAATTGTAATATTGTTAAGGGAGGTTTAAAACAGTGAAAATAAACACATCAGTACACACTGAAGAAGTGATGAGTGAAGCAGAACCGAAATTATATATGGGCATCTTTAAGGAAGACAGAAACTACCATAAACTTCTTGAAGAATTCTTTCCACAGGTGGCCACAGTATTTAAAAATGTCACAGGAATCATGTTAGACACAGAAATATAATAGCTGACTCCTTACATTGACAGTAGTTTGAGCAACTAAGCCTTCGCCCACATTGCACCTTGCTACTGAATATTGATATGTTCTCAATCCAGCAAAGATACGGCATGTTTACCTAGTGGCATTTGCTGAATATATTTAAACTTACTGTTGCAAAGTCTTCTAAAAAGTAAATGGGAATTGCCTAGCAATTATTATCTGCAACAGTAATGCAGAAGACTGCTGTATGCAAACATTTATTTGCAACTTATTAAAACTCTTCTTTTCTATTTAGCAGACAAGTACCACCAATATTGACAAGGAACTATTCTGTTACAAAGTCAAAAGCATATTACCAGTTGGTAAGAAAAGCAAGAACCTGCTTCTTAGTTAACATTTTTAATTGCAATTGTTTACCTGGTTCTCCTCATGAGAAACCCTCATCTGCTCTTTCAAAACAGACATTCTGGCTGCTTCTTCTTTCCTCAAGACTCTTTCTTTTTTGAGCTCAGGACTCCAGAAGGTCTTGATGCTGTTCATCGAAGAGCCAAGCTTGCTGTCCTTGATGTCCAGTTCCTTCCTTAGAAGATCATTCTCTCTGTGCATGTCCTTAAGCTGAGCTTGTAGATCAAGCATGGTGCTATCCCTTACTTGTCTCAGCATAGAAGGGAGTTGATGATGGTGATGATGTGAAGATGTTGTCAACCCCCCATGCTGATCAGTGTAAGAAAGGAGATCCGAATGGGAAAGACCAGCAGAAGCAATATTAGGACTGCTCCCCATGGCTGTAACACGACCACCATACACAGCGCGATTTGTAGCCCTTCCGAGAGTCATTGTGCCCTTTGGAAAAGTAGTTGCTGCCACGCCTTCATGATCACTCAGGTACATTGGTCCAGATGTTGCATAGGCAGCATTAAGTGACTGGATGTTCTCCATCGATAAGGTCTTACCTGTTCCCCCACCTCCTCCACTACTTGTTCGCCTGTGGCCCAAACGAGGAGATCTTGGCAAACGAGGAGATCTGGCAGGACTGCCATCCAAGTTAGTGATTGTTCTTGCACTTCCATACATTTTTATTTTAATGTGAGGTACTACTTAATAAGAAATTAATCACACTTAAGTGGGATATTTAACCTCTAGTTCCACTTGCTACCGCTGGCAAGCAGTTTCACAGCATTTTGCCAGAAGACTAACAAACTTCTTAAAATGACTTCGCCAGATGGAAGATCTGAAAATGAAAATATAATTATACATTAGTAAAAATTATTTTGCAGAGCCAAAATGTGAAAACAGTTTCTTCTTATTTAGCATTTTATCTTAATTTAGCAATACAAATGATTCTGTATGCCATACTTACTTCTATTGTCTCTGAGTGCTCAATTTAAAGTAAAGATAAAATGTGTAAAAATGACAGCTTGATATATAACAGTGTTAAGGCAGAGTGATCAATACATTTCTGGTACATGCTTTGGAAAAAAAGTTAATTCTCTTCTTAAAAAGAAGAAGCAGATAAAGAATGCCTAAATATAGAAAGTATTTTGCCTAGAAAGAACAAGTCGGCAAGTTCATAAGTGCCATGGAGAAAGCATCATTTAATTATTTATAGCTCTGCTTTGCCCTTTTTAACTGCTGCAGAAAAAAAAAATGTAGAAATAAGGGTCCATACAGGGTCCATACAGTTACATTATTCATGTGTTAACTGCAGTAATCATTTGAACTGACAATCCACTAAGAACATGCCCAGTGCTTTATCTGTCTCACAGGGCCTTCTCTCTACATTCAGAAATTGAGCAATCAGAAGCCAGAGGGGCATTTTCAATAGTGGTTGCCCTACTGCCCATCCCACATTAAATTATGCCACATTAAATTATGGCCCTCCACAGAAAGATTTGAGAGGCACCGGTATATACTTTTCAAATGCCAGACTCAAATATTCTTCAAGGTTTCTAATGCATGATTTTGTTAGTGCTTCCATTTTTACTTAGAATACCACTGCTTGAATGATTCTTCTTCTGCTTGTGCTTTCCGTCATTTTATTTATTCTTACTGTCATGCCCCCACAGAAGCTATTATTATTTTCTTATTAAGCATCAGTGTCCCTATAGTTACAATGGGTTTAGTTCCTTGTATAGTCTTCTAAGGGAGATAATTTTAGTCTGTCCCCTTAAGAAATTTCCCTAGAGGCAGTCTCCTGTTATTACCCAGTAATCCCCCTGTTTAGCTCAATCAGTCTAAGGTGCCTAGGGAGCAGGAAGGCTGCAATATCTGTTACGTCCAAGGTGTATAGAGATAGCATAAAGTTAAGATGTACAGAAAAGAGAATCCAGATAAAGGACACTCAAAGGGACTTAAAAACTCCTTTCCTCTTCCCACAACAGAAACCTTGTGAGGTAGGTGGGCCTGAGAGAGTTCTGAACAAACTGTGACTAGCCCAAGGTTACCCAGCTGGAATGTAGGAATGGGGAAACAACTCCAGTTTACCAAATAAGAGTCTGCCACTCATATGGAGGAGTGGGGAATCAAACCTGATTATCCAGATTAGAGTCTACTAGGTCAAATACCATGCTGGCTCTCAAACTGTGATCAGGCATAAACACCAATTGATGCCATATTCCTACACTTCTCTTATCCTCCCACCTACTTCTTCCTTCCATGCGTAGAGCTTCACTGAGAACTTCCTGCTTTGACCAGGCTTCAGTGTGCCAAGAAGTCTGAATACAGACACCTCACTTTACTCACCACAAATGTGGGATTTAAGAAGGATTTAACTAAGATTAGAGTCCTGATTTGTGTGGGGAAATAATCACCAATTTGCCAAGACACCTCATTTGGACATTATAACAAATTGGAATTTAACCAAATCAGGAAGTCTCAGAATGCTTCATAAAAAAAGGAGGGAGGATCAAAGGGAGTAAGGAAGCATGGCAACAAGCTGTGTTTGTGTCCAATTTCAGTTTAATTACAGTGTGTTGTGAGATGTGAATGAAGCCTAAGGTTGTATTTTCTACAGGGCAAAATTATTATTTTCTGCTTAACTTTTTATTGCCATCCCTTCAGCTAATTTCCATTAGAAGTAACAGATTGCTATGCAGTATTTATTTCATTATTTTTCCATTTATCTCATACAGATTTTTACTATGAACTGTAAATGAAACATTCCAGTTTCATTTGAACAAATGTACGTATATACAAACTTGATACTCTTACAGGCAGGGTAGTAAATAAAGACAGAGTGTAACATCTGCCCTAAATATCTTAACAGAGTAGAGTCTATTTTAGGAAAAAGCACTTCCTGGTGCTAAATTAAGATTCATTTATTTTCAATTTCTACCTTACCTCATAACTTGAACTTTTCAGGGAAAACCTTTATTATATTATCTACAGTATTTAAATACTAAATATTAATATAGATTGGGCTTTACTGTATTGTTTAAACTTTGCATAAAATGCTAGTTCAACCTTGACATTAGCCCCCTTTCCCCAACATTCCGGGGAGAATAAACAGAGGGCAGAAATTTACTGTGTGGCAGCAAGCTTTGTCCTTAACCTACACAAGTTTATTGCAAAAAACATGTACATGATTACAAGGGTATGGATATACTGCTTTCTTCTCGTAACCTGGAACCCTGATTTTTCAAGGGTGTCAAAGCATTGAAGGTTTTTAATATGCAATGTTTTTGCAATAATATTCCCGTGTTAGCTTTTCTTCATGAACAAAATTGTTGGTTTTGACATTTCAACTGCATCAGAAACGGGACACATAAGTCGATTCTGCATAGCATAATTATACCAGGTTACATTTGGTATTTTAAAAACCAGGTCTATTTTATCCCGGTTTCTCCCTTCACATGGGTGCCCGTTTCCAAAAAGGAATCGAGTTAAGATCAGGAGGAAATACTCCAATTTGTTTCACATGAGCCCAGGTTTTTTGTATTTACACCACAAGTGAACCTGTACACATGCAAACATCCCCGGTGTCCTGCATTCTGATTGGCTGTTCACTTTTCTTCCCAGGGGGTCATTGGTTTGACAGGTGGGGGAGTTAAGGCTGCAGTGGGGGAGGCTGGCCCCCTTTGTGATCCAGAAGCTGCCTTCTGTAGTACCCAGGGACGGGGGTGCCTCCCCTGTGCCACCTGGCTGTATGTAGGCTTTCACCATTTGATGGCTGTTCTTCTTTTCACAACATTGGGCAAGGAGACCAACTGCTCCATTTGGCCTCCCCTGGTGCTTGTCAAGGACCCATCTTCTTTTGGCAGCGGTCTGGGGAACGATTCTTTCGTAAACAGGCAATTATGGCAGGACCAGCATGAATCATTTCAGCTCTCCCCATCTCCCATCAAGCCAACATCCAGAGTTAGCATGTCTGTCTTTTCTCTTTTCCAGGACTATTAATGACTGTCAATCAGTGAAACTATATTGCAGCACTACTCTGAATCAATGTTCCACAAAGCTGCTAATAGTTCCCTTTTGAAAACATTAGGTAGGCCTTCAAATATTATCCATAGTTTATCTCAAAATGTATATGTTACCTCTCCAGAGACCAGCTCCAGGAGGCTTACAACTTCAACATCTCCAGCCCCAATTTCCTCCCACTTCTTGCTTTTCCTTACCTCCTAATGCTATTCTACCTCTTCTGACTTGCAATTCCTCAGTCTGCAATTAACTGTCAAATATGGTTTTCTTCAATAATTAGTAGAGGAGATGTCAACTATTATTTAATACCCATCTTTAATTATTGTGTAAGTGTTTATAGTAAGTGATGTTATTCTTTAATATTTGTATCTTTATTGATCATTTAGAACAAATACAGCACAAAAATCACTAAATGTTAAAGTACTAGTAAATGAGAGATGATAGAATTTTATTTAATGGAGTATCTTTTTTCCCTTGCTAAGCGTAGCACTACTTCAAGTACAGTGGTGCTGCTTTGGGGAACTGTCTTCTCCAATAGCAGAGCTCATGGATGGCATTAACAGAAGCGAACAAACTCCCAGAGAACAATAGAAGAGAACAGACCTCAAGAACAATAGTTTTCGTTAAAAGATTTGTCGTGGAATATTTAATACTGCAAAAATACAAAGCATGAAAAGCAAAATGTATACTTAATTTTATAGATAAATTTAAAGCAAAATTTATTTTTAGCTAACATATATTTCACATGAAGATGTGTGTAATTTGTAGTATGATTCACAGCCATAACATCTCAAACTGTTTTCTCATCAAAATTAAGAAAATGAATGGATGTCTGGCTTTGGATTGGGAGCCCTTCAAGGAACAGTGGCTGTGTGAAGCACTGCTGACAATCCAGTAAATTCCCTCTGACTCAGAACTCCATCCACTTTTCAAAGTGCTGTCAGTGGACACTTTTTACATGCTATCCACTTTAACTTGCAGTGCATATATTACCGCTCTAGCAGCTTAAGGCTACTTCAATCACAACACAGAAAGAAAAGGGTTTCAGTCGGCTGTGCTGATCTTAAGAAAAATCCAACAAATGGATGCTATTCAATTTTGTTATTATTTAAATAAAAGTATGACAATATTTTATTATTTCTGCAGAACTCTTCATCAAGCTAGATTCTGAAAGGAGAGTGGAGAAAATTGTCAGGTCGCAGTGTTACCCTAGATAGGCAATCTCCACTTTCATTGAGGGAATTAGTAGGAGATAGAAAGCAAGAGGAGGTAACTACCTATGTATACCAGGATCATCTATGATGACAAATCTCAAATGAGAAGGCAGCTGTATAATTAAAATAGGATTTTATTAAAGTATAAAAATATTAAAACAAGAAATATATTTTAAGCAATTAATATAAACACACAAAGCATACAAGAGCTGACTAAGAGAAAATTGGATAAGGTTTTAGGGATGGGCAGAGGCGGAGCAGCAATGGGGACCTCTGGGGCGAGCTGCCACTGCAGTCACATGTCGGGGTCGGAGGCATGTAAGGGGCATGTTGGGTTGTGTCGGGAGCGGATGGGGCGGGGCAAGGGCAGGAGGGGGTATGCAGTCAGTTCATGTCCTGGGCGCAGTTTCCCCTCCCTTCGTCACGGGGGATGGGTGATGTCACCAGTCTTGAAGGGGCATTCAGAAAAAGCGGTGCTTTAGAGGAAAATGACCAGAATTTCCAGCAGCAAGGAGCTCACACACAAGTGGGGATGCATGCATAGATCCAAGACACACATGAACACTATGAATGGCCAAAGGACCAATATTTATACCCCAGAGCGGGTCCTATGGTAGTATGAAGTAAGCTGGCAAGAAAGCTGAAAACAAAGAATTGATTGATTTTCCATAATTCCAACAAAGATTGGAGAGGCTTGACCAGTTGTCAGGGCCCAAGAAAATACCTAGGCTATTCTCCTGAATACTGATTGACTGTTGGGATCAGAGGTGGGATCCAGCAGGTTAGCAATAGAAAGACCGGAAAAAACATGTGACGCACGAATGTTGCTGTGTGGTTAAATATATTATATACTAAAACAAACATGCAAACATCTATATATATCAGTAATGCTTATTCGCTTATAAATTGGGTCAACCCCTTCCAGCAGGTTCTCACAGGTTCCCGAGAGTAGGTTACTAATTATTTGTGTGTGCCGAGAGAGGGTTACTAATTGGTAATTTTGCCACGTGATTTTTGCCTTAGTTACGCCCCTCCTGTTAGCAGTAGCGCAGAACTTGAAGCAGTGTAGCAGGAGGTGCACCGGCGTGCGTGGCAGCCTGCGCCTGCGTGCATTCGTTTCCCGCCCAAGGACTGGCGCAGCGGCTGCATCGTTGCCACAGCCCTGCACTGGAATGCCCCGCTCGCGGAATGCCCGGCCACGCCCCCATCGTGCCCCACCCAGCCCCACTGGCGCTACGCCACAGTTTGAATCCCACCACCATGGGAACCTGTTACTAAAATTTTTGGATCCCACCACTGGCTGGGATGGGTGCGCATTGGGTAAGTAATGGTCTGCTCAGAGAGCTGATTAAATCACTTCAGTGTGACATAATGGGAATTAGCTAGCCCCATCATCCAGTCAGGCACACATTAGAGCCAGGGGGAAAGTTCAGCAGTCAACCACATTCTTGCCCAGACACGCAAGATGGATCCTAAAACCCTGAGAGGTATCCATTCTGTGGAGAGCAGTGTCTTGCTCTTATGCCAGTCTTGGGTCCCCATGCCTTCATGGTACCCTTTAGCTGAAGGAGGGATCTGATTTTTTACAACAGCTATTATTAACAGAGCTGAACAGAACTTGTAGAGAATCATGCCACTTCAGAATTAAGTTACAAATGCATTAGTCCCACCATGAGATTTGATGGTGCCAAAGAAAGAGGTTGTGAAACTCACATTTCAAAGTATATCTGGCAACTGGGACACCACTGAACTCCAAAGTGCCTGTACTAAAGTTCCAGTACAGAAAGTACACTTGATTCAGATTTTGCAAACTGTTTATATAGTAAACACCAACACAGCACTTGGTGCAAACTCAGAATCCAATTCCTTGTAGATGCAGTGCTTACATTTTAATAATTGTAGGTCCCCCATTTGTATTATACTTATGACAAAATCTAGAAGAATTAACCCTCTAAACTTCTAATTATCAACGGCCTTTTGTAGAATAAAACCCTACATGGCTTGGGACTGGGGTAACTGAAGAACCATCTTCTCTGCATGCTCCAGGAGTTAAGATCACAGGAAGAGACCCTCCTGACTGTTCCATCAATCAAAGATGCTTGTTTGGTGGATGCACAGAAGAGGGTCTTTTCAGCAGCACGTCACAACTGCGGAACAACCTCCCCAAGGAGGTTCATCTGGCCCCTCACTTTCAACCTTTAAAAGGCAGTTGAAGAAAGTTTTTAGGACCACCATTTGTTAAATTTACTATACTCTGTCTCACCAAAAGATAAAAATATGGTTCTGCGTTGTTTCGAGAAAGTGAAAGCAGTGTGCCTCCACTGTAGACAAAAAGTCTCACTATTGAAATGGCTGCCATGGATAGACCCACCTGTATCTCTGGAATCCTTTGGGGTATTACAGCAGTTTTAACTGCATTCTGCTTGGGATCACCTAGGGATTCTTCTCCACCCATCAGTTTTTCAAAACTCAAACCTTCTAAATTTGTCATTTTTTCCTGGTTCCCTAAAATGGCTATTACCTCCTTTCAATCCAAAATGTGACTGTGGATTAATTCAATATTGAAGTTCTATCTTTCTATATGAAGGTATAGCAGCCCTCAGCTGTGATTTTAAATCTAGGTTTTAATATTTTTTATGTGTGTTTTATCTATTCTGTGTGTTCTATCTATTTTATCTATTTTGTAATCCGCCTTGATCTCTGATGGAAGGAAGGCAGCTAATAAATATTTTAAGTAAATAAATAAAATTCTTGTTCTATACCTTACATCCACCTTTGAAGAAAAAAAGCAGTAAATGAGGTTAATAGAACAGAGTGAAACTCATTAACTTTCTTTTATGCATGAATTTAGAACATTTCTACCCCTCCTTTTGGAGTCCTGCTCAAGAAAGCTTACAATAAAAAACCACGGTATAAATCACCAACTAATTAAAAATACAAGCCATTAAAAACTACCCATAAAACAGAGCAAACTGTTAAAAAGTTGATAAGAGAAACCCCTAGTTAAAGATCAAAGTAAAAAGATCTGTTTTCTTCAGGGGTCTAAAAGGAAGTATAGTTGGCTCCAGGCAAGCCTCAAAGGAAAGGCACCACCACAGAATTAAAGTAGGCATCAGGCAAGCCTAAATGGTGGGGGAGGCTGTCTCCTCCTGCCTCATTTCTGAAGACAGGGATACAGACAGTAGGGCTTGCTTGAGAGGAAAATCGTAACTAGCATGCTGGATATTGTAAGAGGAGCTTCAGGGCCTTAAAGGCAAGAACCAGCCTTTTGAATTGTGCTCAGAAACAGACAGGTAGCCAGTGTAGATCTTTCAGAACATATAGCATATGATCCCTGTAACCAACTAGATAGCAGCTGGCTGCTGTATTTTGAACCAGTGGAAGTTTCCAAACTATTTTCAGAAGCAGCTCCACACACAGCATGATACAGTATTCTAACTGGATGCAATAACAGCATGGATCAGTGTGGCCTGATCACATTTTTCAAGGAATAATCATAACTGGTGAACCAGCTAGAGCTGATAAAAGCCAGTATTTGCAGCAGAGAGACCTGAACACTTCCAAATAAACATGAAGAAAATCCTGCTGCACATTAATCCCCCCACACAAACTTACATTCTCATTTTCTCCTTTTAAGCGTCACCCAGGAAAGAACAGGTGCTCGGGAGCAACAGCCGCAGAAGGCCATTGCTTTCACATCCTGCATGGGAGCTCCCAAAGGCACCTGGTGGGCCACTGCGAGTAGCAGAGAGCTGGACTAGATGGACTCTGGTCTGATCCAGCTGGCTTGTTCTTATGTTCTTAATCATTCTCCCTGCCATATGCAAGTGAGAGATAGACCAACATCTAGAATGCTTTTTTGATAATCACTGCATTTTTTTTGGTAACTCCAAAGGCAAATCTACCTTAGCACCAAAACATGCAGGTTTCCTATTTTCAAAGTCTAGTAAGTGTATTAGAATCATAGAGTTAGAAGGGGGCATATAGGCCATCTAGTCAAACCACCTGCTCAATACAGGTTCAGCCTAAACCAGTGATGGCGAACCTATGGCACGGGTGCCAGAGGTGGCACTCGGAGCCCTCTCTGTGGGCACGCACACACAGAGTTCATCATGTGGGGTGCGGAAAATCACACACGCCCCACACACACATACACCTAGGCTGGCCTGGGTCACTGAGCACAATGTGCATGCATCACGGTGAACAGGGAGGACTCGGCTGGCAGGCCTGGTGCCTGTGCCTCAGAGCAGCTGGATGCTCTGGGGCTCTGCAAGCCCCCTTGCTCCCCCTCCCCTGGGAGAGGGAAGGATGGGGCTTTCAATGCCTCCGAGCAGCCAGCCTCTTTTAGCAACTGGTTCGCCTGAAATGGTGTGAACCGGCTGATTCTCACCGCTGTAACAAGGGTAGAGACTTTGGGTTTGCTGCCATGAAGTAATTTTTTTAAAAAATATTTCATTGCAATAAAGTAAATTAAAATTTTAATATTACAAATTTAAGTATAATAGGAAAAAAGAATAATGAGAATGGTGAAGAAAAGAAAGGAAGAAAGAAAAGAGAAGGAAAGGAGAGAGAAGAAGAGAGAGAAAAAGGAAAAGAGGAAAATACTGTAATAAAATAGTATAGATTAAAATGACTTCCAGCTAGGATGAGTATTTTTTTGTTCACCTCAGAACCTACTTCATTATGAAATTTAGTAATTTAGTAATGAAGTAAGTTCTGAGGTGAACAAAAAAAATCACAGAGATCACTGAGGTAGAAATTGTATGCAATAACAAAAAAGATTTATGTATTTACAGCTTGGTTTTGATGAATAGATCAACAGCGCAGAACTCCAAGCAGTCAAAGGAGAAACCTGGTTAAGGTACAATAATTTAAGCTAGATGTGGTTTCAGAGTGTAGTTTGAATCCACTTTAATGCTTGTAAGTACAGAGGCATTCATTAACTAACCACTGGGTTGGATCCAGAGGCGTAGCTACCAGGGGGCCAGGGGATGCACGTTGCACTGGGCACATGCCTGGGGGGGTGCAAAAAAATTTCGGTTCATTTGTGGGGGTTTTGTATTTTTTAGTGTTTAAACATTGAAAGTGATGCTGTTTCAGGGTGCGGAACAACTTTCAATGTTGTTTTAACTGGGGACCCCAGATTTTCCCTTTAAGGTAGATTTAAAAGGAGAATCTAGGCTCCCTAGTTTAAATGCCATTGAAAGTGATGCTGTTTGGGGGTGGATTCCAGCATCACAGCAGCAGTCCATGCCCCCCCGCAAAACTCAGATTTTGCACCGGACTCCATTTTCCCTAGCTATGCCTCTGGTTGGATCCTTTCATACACACAGGATTCCATCCATACTAGCTTCCCCAATCCCAAGAGTCAGACAAAAAAGTACTAGGCCTGGTCATCACAAGAAACAGGCCCCAGAACTGGGTACTCTATCACCTCCCACATGAAGAGTTAAACCTCCCTCCCATGCTACCAGGCAGAGCTACCCTTCAAATTCTCTTCCCTTTTGCTGAGGCAGAGCCAAAACTGTCACTGAGGCACACTCACTGAGGTAGACCTGAAGTAAGGCTTCCCTCCAACTTTCCATCCCTCCCTCCCTCTGAAAGGTGACTGAATGCTGGAGCGCTCCCACAGGCTCAGGGATGAAATGCCGAGTGGCTGTTTTTCCTTCCAAGGGCAGGACAGACTCCCATCCACCACATACAGGCTTCACAGGATGTTATTTACCATGTGATGTCATCTACCTCCATGCCATGAAAAGCTTCAGATGTCCATTTCTACACATTAAGCCTCCATTGAAGGACATTTTTTTTCTCCAGGCCTATTGGCAACTTTAAATCTAGTAGATTCTACTAGATTTAAGTAGATACACAACAGTATTCCAGATTTTGTAAGCAACCAAGAGCCTGAAATTTATTCTTTAACACAAAACGTGTGATTCTCACTATACAGACTTGTGATTTCAAGCTTTAAAACAACCTAAAATTGCAAAGACATCAAACTATGATAAGGTTAAGAGCAGACAAGTTTAAGAAAACAGTGTTAACATACACAAAACAAGATTGAAAGAAACTGGGGAAAATATATAGAATAGTATACCTGAATAGTTTCCATACCCAGGTTAGCTGATCTTATCAGAACTCAGAAGCTAAACAGGCAAGTTTGGATAGGAAACCACCAAGGAATACCAGGGTTGCAACACAGAGGCAGACAATAGCAAACTACCTCTCTGAACATATCTTGCCTTGAAAACCCTACTGGTTGTCACCATAAGTCATCTGTGACTTGACAGCATATAAATCTATGCACGACTTTTATAGATAGAAGTAATAAGATGCTGTCCCATGCTCAAGCATTTTAAGACACACCTTTAAAAGAGCAATGCAGCCAAGTGCATAGCAAATCACAGTATATAACAGTATAATACATTTCATGAAGAAATAGATGGTAGATCAAATCTACTTTTCCTTTGGAAGAATAAGCTATTTCTTCTCACTATGGTATTTCTGAGCATTAAAAATACTAGTCACACCTTCTTCATTCATTCCACTGACATTTTTTTCTTTCTTGATTTACAAGAATATAGACTCAGCATGATGAATGAACGAGAGCCAGTGTTGTGCAGTGGTCTATCTGCCTTTTCTGGACAAGGTAATGAGGGGCATGCCTTTTTTGTTGCTCTTACTGGATTTACCAACAGCTTTGATAGTGTACACCAGTGGTGGCGAACCTATGGCACTCCAGATGTTCATGGACTACGATTCCCAGCAATTGGCCATGCTGGCAGGGGCTGCTGGGAATTGTAGTCCATGAACATCTGGAGTGCCATAGGTTCACCACCACTGGTGTAGACTGTGCCATTCCATTGAGAAGCTTGGAAGCAGAAGTACCAGGGGATGTAATCATTGATTGCCTATAAGTTACCAGGTTCAGGCCAAGGTACTGGCTGCCACATACTAAGCCAGTGATGGCGAACCTTTTTAAGACCGAGTGCCCAAATTGCAACCCAAACCCCACTTATTCATCACAAAGTGCCAACCCGGCAATTTAACCTGAATGGTGAGGTTTTAGTTTAGAAAAAAGGGTTGGCTCCCTCTTCCTCCACCCCACCTACTCGAGCAGGGGCCAGCCTGCTGTAGCCTTCAGCAAGTCCTGCATGCACTGCTCTTTACCTCTCTAGCATCTCTGCCTCCTCTACACCCCCCCTCGGGCAGCAGCCAACTGGAGCACAGGCACCAGGCCCACCAGCCGAGTCCTCCCTGCTCACCTTGGTGTGCACATGTCGTGCTTAGTGGCCCAGGCCAGCCTAGATGCGTCTGAGTGTGTGTGGGGGGGGGGGGGTGATTTTCTGCCTTCCACATTACGAACTCTGTGTGTACGTACCCATAGAGAGGGCTTCGAGTGCCACCTCTGGCACCCGTGCCACAGGTTCGCCATCACTGTACTAAGCCCTTCACTGCCATTAATCTACATATATGCAGGACGACCCCTCCTGCTGTACTCCGCTGTGACAGCTTTGGTCATCTAGACAGGCCCTCAGGAACCAAGGATAGTCCACACACAGGTCTTAGCAGGTTCAGATGTTTAATGTGCACAGAGCAAGGAATCCAGACAAGAAACCACAACGTTGCTACCACAAGCTAGCTCAGCTGCAACCTCTCTTTCATAGCCAGCCTCCCATTCCCTTGTGCAATAACCTCTTGCAGCTGGGTTACTCTAGTCTGGCTCCTGAAATGTCTCTGCATCTACTCTAGCTTGCCACATAATTGCCAACCTGCTGCTGTGTTTCCTCTGCTGTAAACTAGCACGCAGTCTCCTCCTGCATTACTTCTGGGGCTCTGGAGACAAGGGGGGTGAGGGAGCTGTCAGAGTACCCTCTGGCTCTGTATCAAGGGGCTGAAGAGTCTCAGAGCTAAGCTCTTGCTGGGTAATCTCAGAGCTTGGACCTAGCTGCGGATCCCAGCCTGAATGCTCTTCCTGAGCCTGAAGACCTGATTCTGCAGGGACTTCTGGCTGCTCAGTCTCTGCATCTACAGATAGTGCCTGAGATTCTGGAACCGACACGGTCCCTCTTCTCTATCTGAGTCTTCCTCCCAGGAGTTCTCATTCAGACCAGGCTGGGCCCTAACAGCTGAAGATATCACCATGAAAATGGGTGAGAACAATGGCTGACCATAGTCATGCATTCTCTGTTGTGGCATGCCACCTCGTAGAATGGCGTGTCTGAGAAGCTCAGGAAAGTTCTCACACTTTTGTCATTCTGCAGAATGTAACAGAGAACTGATAGAATGGCATTTTTAAAAACGGAATTGGGCTGCAGTAATGGAATGGTTCCGGAGAATGCTTATATAAAGGGAACAGAGTTGTAGTATATTCCACTGTTTATTTATTTAACTTGACCTTGATCTTACTGCATCATTTATTATATATCTTGTACAATACTTTTTTTACATTGTGTTCAATTTCTGTAACTAAGTCCTATTGCATTGTTTTGCATAATGGGCAGTCCCAGCCAATGTGCCAGCCCCCCAGCTGTGATGCCATGGCCGCACCAGCCCAGTGCTCCCATGGAGGCTTCCCGGTGGGGAGGGGGCTTAAAATGCAAAAAAAAGCCTCCCTGCTACCAGGAAGCCCCCGCTGGGCTTAATGGACTTATTCCAACTTTTCAGAGGCGGAAGTCTGAACCTCCAGCTGCGGGAGCAATGACTAGGAGTAAGTCAACTACCATTGGCTCTTGTCCCAACTATGCCCGAGGACCACCTCCGCTACATTGGTAATTGAAGCATAGGAACACTGACACCACATCCACACCATCTACCACTGCCAAGGAGGGCCATTGTGACCACCTACCGAGGGATCTACCCCTCCACCAGGGTAAGCACCCCAAGGAGGCAAATCCAACAGGACCATTCCACACCACTCCCATGGATTCTACCACCACAACTACCCCCTGATGAATGGGTCTGATAATCTACTTTATGAGAAAGGTAGGCTATGAAATAAATAAAACTAGAAAGGGAAAAGAACTTTTGGATAAATAAGAAACAATCAATTTTTTCAGAGATATGACAATATGGAAAGTAGAAAAGTAAATGTCATCCACTTCAGTGTTCTATATTGAAGCATGTGTGCCATTTGTGAAATGTAAGAACTCCTCACAGGTTCTAAAGCACAAATATATCTTGGATTTTTTTTTTACTGTATAGAACTTTCTATTCCACCTTTTAACCACTATATCTCAGCATACCCTCCAACATTTCACAAAGAAAAACTGAAACAATCTTATAAACCCAGTAAAAGCCTAAACCCCCATATTATTACTCAGCGCCAAGGGCTGAGTTCTGCCTTCTTTGTACAATATACATTGACACTATAATATCTTGTCTTCAATTTTTAATGTGTGTTTGGGTTTTGGGTTAACTGCACACAAAATAAATCTCAGTAGCCATTGTGTTGACTATGTATTGCATGCTGAATTCATGTACACTAAAAACAAGATGGACCCACTTTCCTCTCACCAAACAATTAACACCCAGGCACAACTGGAATACAAAAGAACCCTAAAAATGGAATACTAAACATTTTAATAAGGCAGGTCCCAAAGACATAATTGCGGAAAATAAGTTGTGATTGACCGAAAACAGAAAACAGAACCCGGTAAATAGGAATAATTAAAGCAAATGTTTTAATACCAGTGAACGCTGAGTACATCATTATGTTAGAGACAGCACCCTCTCTACCATACATCAAATAGTAATAATGCCGAAAAGATCTCAAAGGAAATTTTGACAATCCCAAAGCACAACTTACTTCGCAGCATGGGAGCCTTCCTGCCTTCTTCGGGCAGTCCATTTCACAAGATGGGAGCCATAACAGAAAATGCACATGTGGAGGTAGTTGGTGTTCATACCCATTAGAAGGGCAGCACCTTTAAAAGGTTTCACTCAAATCTGGCATCCCAGGTAATCAGTTGTTAAAATCATAAGTTCTAGGTCCTAGGATAAAATCTAGGATAAAATTTTATTGAATGTATATTTGTGGTTCATAGTCATTCACATTCAAAATTATTTAAATACAAGTTCTGTAACTACCTTTTCATACCCAGTTCTGCATGTTTCACAAATATTCACAACTCTTTTAGATCTTTTGGACCCTTTGCTTCTTTTAACTCACGTCATAAGAACATACTGTAAAGGTGCCCAAGTCTGACATCTTGCTCACACACTAAGTATCCCTCTCTCAGATATTCTGTTCAGCTTGGAAATTTACTATTTCATTCTATTGCAAAGAAACTGGACCAGGATGCTGAACAAATGTGATTAGGACTGAACAGTATTCTTCATGTCAATCAACATTTGAGAAACAGTTAGATTCAAGGCCAGTAGCACTTAGCAGAGCACCAAGAGTTTCAGGATATAAGCTTTCAAGACCCACAGTTCCCTTCATCAGACACAAGTAGATTTGTATAACTAAAGGAAGGATGTTAGGTAAGGGCTAAGCTCAGGAAAGATGAAAGAATCCAGTGACAATAGAGGGGCATGATAAGATTGCTATGGGTAGTTCCAGAGTTAACAAGAGATGAGCTTAAGTGGAACAGAAGAAGCAGGGAAGATGAGGGAGAAGTATCCTGAGAGTTTTAAAAGTAAAGATCAGATGCTTAATATTCCTATATATCATGACAGGAAACTAGTACAGAGATCTAAACAGAGCAGTATTGAAGTATAGCGCCCTAGTAAAGTAAAAGAAAATCATGTTCAATGATGCCTTCTTTACAGTTTGCAGAGAAAAGAAACAGTAGAGGGGGAAAGTAACAAGAAAGAACCTACAGCAGGATAGATGCAAGGGTACCAGAGCACGTACAATGTGTTCAGAAAAAGGAGAGTTTGGATTTAGACCTCCTTTTCTCTCCTGCAAAGAGACTCAAGGGGACTTACAAATTCCTTTCCCTTCCTCTCCCCACAGCAGATACCTTGTGAGGTAGGTGTGACTGAGAGAGTTCTGAGAGAACTGTGACTAGCCCAATGTCGCTCAGCAAGGTTCATGTGTAGGAGTCGGGAAACAAATCCAGTTCACCAGATAAGAGTCAGCCACTCAGATGGAAGAGTGGGTAATCAAACATGGTTCTCCAGATGAGAGTCCACCTGCTCTTAAGCACTATGACTATACCATACCACACTGGCTCTCTGTAGGTGTAGATGATAGGGTGGATATGAAAATAAAGAAAGATGCAACAACAACAAAATGTGGTCTGGTCACTGCAGGACAGGGCAAGAGAAGCAGAGAGAAGAGTCAACTATGAAACCAAGTCAGGATGGCTTTAACAGGAACAACAAGGTAGTAGAAAGCCTAAGAACTGTGTTTATAATGTTCAGTTAGAGATTAGGGTTCATGCTCACATTATGCCTTTTCTTCAACAAAAAAATGAACCATCTATCTCAATGTTGCTGCAAACACCAACATTTAGTATAATATAAATGGCAATTAGCCTGAAGGCAAAATTCACACAAGCCTCTTTAGCAGTGAAATTTTTTTATAAGGGTGTTAAGGGTATTACAATATTTTTGCCAGATTCCGGAAGATCCAAAAACCACCATCAATATAACAATCATACTATTTTAAAAGCACCCTAGATTTTTAGGTGCTGTGCAAAAGTCATTTTTAAAAACATCATGGAGCTCTACCCACACACTCACAAAATCCATCCAACATGTTAATGGCTCAAACATTTACAAGATTGGAACAAGCAATATAGCCCGAAATTATTGAGGTCAGCTTCTGTCCATATTTGAAACAGGACATATCAAAGGCTAACATTTGGGGGGCAGGAGGAAAATGCAACTTCTCTTCCAAAGCAAATAAAACTATGATATGGATCTCTCATGTCATATCTTTTAAAAGGTTCTCGATTCATCTGTTCCTGTGGGCAATGAGCACTCACAACATTATTTTTTCCAAAGGCAAAGACATCAGAACTAATAATTTGGGATGGCACAAAGAGCAGCAGCAGTGTAACGGGCTGTCACAATCTCTGCCATTTTCTGTGTAAAACAGCATTTAAGATACTGGGGGGGAGGGGTGCTCTTGTACCATTCAGTAACATGCAGAGGTTAGCCAGAAGCTAGTAGACTCAGGGTTTAGGTTACCTAATGACTCCCCCCATGCAGCTTCTTTGGAAAGAAAAGTCTGAAAGTTCTGGGAGAAGCCTGTTTTATATATTCCCTTGTGAAAGAAAACAGCAAAAGACATCAAATTTTGCTTCCTGAGCCATTGCCATTCTCTTTCTTCAGAGGGCTGATGAGCCTTTTTTGTACTCAGGAAACAGGAAAGGATCCTAAAGATGCTCTTTTAAACGAGACTTCCCTCCCCTTTCACTTGAGCAAAGGGGACCCTGGAAAAGATATATAATCCTCCCTGGAGAAAGAATGCCAGTGAGGAGGGGGAAATCCCTTCTGATTTTAGTGATGCTTTATTTTACTGCAGATGGGCAAAAAGGAAAGGGATGAGATAGCGAACAAATAGTTAAGTAAAACCACTGATTTAAAAAGCCAACCAGGAAACTATCCCTGATAAGAGGATCTGCCCTCCTCCTCGCTGCACCGATTGGCCGAGTTTATTGTAAGGAGTCTGTTCCTGTCTATACAAGTGGCCTATTGGTTTGTCCATCAAAACAGAAATGTCAGTTCGCAGCTAAGGGAGTAGATTCCCCTCCATCCATTCTAGGTTTAGCAGGTAGCCGCCTAGAAATCAATCACATGCTAATAAAAACAGGTATCTCTCCCCCCACCCCAGTCACACTATTTTTACATCTTTGTATAAATATATATATACTTACAAAATAGCCATTTGCATTATAAATACATACTCAGAGAGCTATGTACTCCACCATAATCTTATGCCGCCTAAAATAATCTATCAATCACAGTGCATCTTATATGTATAACCTCTTTATGTATTTGTTTATTATGTAAATACTAATATAATACCTTGGTTCCTAGTAGAAATGCTCCATCTTCCAATGCGGGGGGGGGGGGGGGGCCGCTTCACATTTGTGTAAAATATAAAGATTTACATATGTCAACTGCTACGAACACAGGCATTGCAATTTCTTAAGGACCGAGAAGATTTTTTAAGACCACTTACACCTAGCAATAGCGGGGCTATTGTCAATTGCAAGAAAGCATCTGGGTAATGATTCCGTATGGGAGAGGCACTCACTGGTCCTATCAGGAAGGAGATGGTCACAGTAATTGCAATGAATTTTAGACAAGGAATGCTCCCTCCACAGACAGATTTCCCTCTCCTGCATATTCCCCATCCCCTTGTCTCTTGTCCATCGCCAAACGGTTCTATTCCCAAGGCATCATTTTTCCAGTGGTCACATACAGATAGCCATATTCGCGCTTTAAGCTCCTCACCTTTCAAATCATTGCCTCCGTCTCGCGTCTCTCCCCACATGGATTTTACAACAGCCCATCTCGCGGCCAGCCCATTGCGGGTAAAGAAAGAGGAGGGGCAGGCGAACAGGTCCAAGGTGACAGGGGAACAGGCGACCTGCTGCAGTCGGGAGAGGCGCCCGCCTTCCCAGCCCTCGTTTGGCTGCCCCTTGACTGAAGCGCCTCGCAGTCAGCCGCGAGCCTGAAGACCCGCCGCCTCGCCAATCCCTGACTCAACATTCCCAGCATTCCCGAGGAAGCGGCTCTCCATGGGGGTTCAGCGACCCGCCGCCAGGGGCAGCCGCGAGCTTCCTCGCAAGAGTAAGCGGTTTGCACAGCAAAACTCAAAGCGGCGGCGCGAAGCCTGCCCACCCGGCTATCTCCCTGGCTCCTCTCTCTCCAAGCTCAGCAATTCTCAGCCTCACCCTGGAGGGGAGCGGGGAGTGCTACTAGTACGACATTTGACTCAGATTTGTGGGCAAAGCCCTAATTTAAAGCGGAGGAAGTGTTCCCCTTCTCTTGCCTAAGCCTTCGCAATGGCAAACTACGGTGCGTTAAAGTCCACCTTCCCAAATAGCCATTTTTCCCCCGGGAAGTGATATCTCACATTTGTAGTCTGAAGACTCGTTCTGCACAAAATGCAGCCTCTACCTGGAGGCTAACAATCCAAACAACCACCTTTTGACTAATGATATTAATGTACCAATGTCTCTAATATTCAACATGCATAACACTTAAACAATTATACATAAGCTTTTATACTGGGTAACATAAACGATATCTACATAGGCTTATTACTGTGTAATAGTTCACACAAAGAAACATAAACCGAATGTCCGGTTTACAAAAAACCAGAGTAATCCAAAATCTGGTTGATTCCAAAGAGAGGGGAACTGAAGTGCCAAACAGTCTGTCCCCATCACTGGGCAAGGTGAAAGAAGGTGGAGCAGTCCTGTCTTATCCCTCGCTTGGTGGATCCGTGCCTGGTTCCTCCGAAGCAGTTGCCCTCTGCTGATTTGATATCTGAAGCAGTGAAGGGGCCCCAGTCCCTCCACCTCTGCCCCACATGCTGGTCGGGAGTAGCAGTCCTCCTCTTGTCAGTCATACCTGGAGTAAGACAGTCAGCAGATACAGCATCCTGAGAAGAGATGACAGATGGGGGGGGGGGGGCAGGGGCAGGGGCACTATTGATACTTCTTTCCACACTGCCTTCCTCTGATTATTATTATTATTATTTATTATTTATTATATTTCTAAGGATTATGTGGCATTGCCAGGAATCACTGGGTGTGAACCCATGCTGAACCTGTGTATATCCATGCTGTGTATATCCATGCTGTGTATAACCCATGCTGAACCTGTGTATATCCATGCAATCTATATAATTAAATTTAGGTTCTTGTTTTAAAGAGCTTTTTCAACATTAAGAGACTATTCATATCTTAATCACAGTGAATATGGCTTGTTTCAGTCACTTTAGAAAATCTCCTTTTAATCAAATATCTTTAATGTTCCTATGTAAAAATATGTACTATTGGTTTTGATCCAGCAGTGCAGGATCAGGAAAAGCGCTTAGTGTAGTTACATTTGTGGAAGCAATTTCACAAGGCCGCAACAGTTGCAGCACATTATATTTTAGTATAATTGTAATTAAATTATTGTATTTCTTTATTTTAAATATTTTTATGCTGAGTCCCCAAGGAAGGAAACATTAAGCACACATGACACACTAAATAATGTACACATGGAACAATTAGTGTACATCTGTTACCCAAGGTGGAGACATAGTCTCTCAGTATAGTGGGGAATATTAACTTACAGCAGACTGCTTATTAATGTTGCGAGAGGCTGGGTAAGGAATCTTTAATACCAATATATATGAAGGTCAGCTTTCAGAAGAAAATCCACAGAGAGGAATATAATGCAAATTTGACAATCTTTAATGCAGGGATAAAGGGTTCACAAGCATTTGATTCAATTCATCAAACATGTGCACATAGTGTTACTAAGATATAGATAGGTTGGAAAATATATTTGGAATAGAAAAAGGATATGGGGTATATGGATAATACAACCTGATCATGAAGTGAAGAAGATCCAGGGTTCAGAGACAAATGACCAGCGTCTGGTTCCAGGGGTTGTGCAACGCGTTGGACACAGTAACAAAGACAGAAAGGTGTCACTGGCACTGGACAAATGGTCTTTGGGGGGTAGGATATTTATAGGGGGAATGATCACCTCTGGGGTTGTCAGGACAACCCTTGGGCAGTCTAGGAGGTGTCCAGCTGGATTGTTTATGATACAATGGAGTGCACTGTAAAGTGGTCAGAAGAAGTTAGAAATGAGAGAGCTTCAGCTTTCGAAATGGTGGCTACATATTGAAAAAAAGATCTTTTCCTTGGGCTTCTCTTGGGAGGCCCTACAAATGCTCACCGCTCCGGAGATTTACCATCGCTTAAAGACTAGATTACTTGATCAAGAGTACCAATTTCTCCTGAGCAAAGCGCAAAGCTCTTGCTCTCCAATATTCTTTGGGATTATCCCTCAGAAATCTAGCCCTGCTATATACCTGCAACAACTTATTAATTACAATTGCAGATGGGTCATGACTAGAGCAAGGTGTAACTCTTTTCCGTCAGTACATCTTCAAGGTCGCTTCTCTGGTATTCCACAAAATGAGCGTTGCTGTCGATTTTGTCCTGATACAACTGATACACTTTCTCATATTCTGCTTCATTGTTCAAAATACAACAACATCAGAACTGATTTGAGAACTGTATTACCAACAGGATTTATGCTCCTTTCTGATAAAATAAAAATGGCTAAGCTTCTAAATAACTCTAATGTTGAAATCTCTGAAGCTGTTGCTATATTTTTACTCTGGCCGTTTCCGCACGGGCAAAAAATGACGTCGTCGCAACGGAAAAAGAAGCGTCAGAGCGAGAGCGTTCGCACGCGCAGCGGCGGAGGTGCGCAGTCGCGCCGTCGCGAAAACGCTAAACCGGCGCGAAGACGGTGTATGCAGAAAACGCTTAAAACCACTCTTTTTCCCCATGTGACGCATCGACGCCGCACTCGTGCGAACAGCCGCCACGGAGCTGTCGTCACAAATGGCGTCGGGCCTGCACGGCTTCGCAAGTGCGCAGGCGCAACGTCGCGAGACGCCGCTTCCGCAGCGCTTCCGTGCGAACCGTCACATTTCTGCGGGGCTGCGGACGCCCGCAGCTCCGCCTGTCTGTGTGAACGCTTTTTTTGGGATGCGTCGCAATTTGCGACGTCATCGCGTCGCTGCTTTTGGCCGTGCGGAAACGGCCTCTGTGTACTGCAAGTTGAGCAATAATGATCTTTTTATTGTATTTGAAATTCTTGGCACCGGTTTTATGCCTAATAAAGGTTTTGGATTTGGAGTATCTTGGTTGAGATAATCAGGGGAGACTAGGACATCAGGAGTCTTCTTGTGGCTGAAAATGAGTATATTCATTCGGCAGGCCTACTGTATCATATTAACAACACATTCTTCCTTTGCTGCACAGCTGAAAATGTGCTGATATGGCAAACAAGCTGAAAGCGTGAGAACAGAAAAACCATTCTTGGAAACTTCTTGTAGGTAGACCTGGCTGTTGCCAGAGAATGGGCTCCCCATCTCTGCAACTCCAGTATCACCTTTTCGACTGGCAAGTGGGCAGGGGTACCTGTGAAGTACGCTTTCCTCCCACCCCTACCCCTCTATGCCAGAGCAGTATGTGTTCTCAACCAGAACACAACAGTTGGTTCACATGATTGTATTTAATTTTTAAAAAATGTATCAGAAGAAATATCTTCTTGTATCTTTCACATGTTAAAAAATGGCATAATTCTGCTCAGGATTACTTTGAATAATAAAATAATACAGTTGTTTTCATTTACCCCAACTAAACAGCCAGGAAAATTGTTTACATTTTCACTTGCACAAGAACTATCCTTCATTTGGGATGAGGACACTAGATCCAATACAGTTGTGCTAATACTGCTCCCTTCTGTGCAGTTGTAACAATAATAATAACATTAGCAGCAAAGCAAGTTCTGTATGCTGTGATTTTGGTATGGTGCCATATTTACTTAAAGAACTTTAATGCCGAGCATCTCCCTTCAGTCAATTTTGTTCACAAAGCAAAGAAGCTGTGCATTTATAATACAAAGTGTTTTACCCTGCCAGGTATAATTGTACTGCAAGCATTAAGAGTTCAAAATCTTCTTAAAAGGAAAAAAAATTATGTTATGCAACATAATTTATTTCTGTTTGTAACGTATTCTCAATTCACATGAGAATTCCCACCAAAATATAAAAGCAACACGCGTGATCCCCAGAGAACTGTTATGGCTGAAAGAATTTTTGATAGTGTTGCCTCCAACAGATATTTCCACAGTAAGGGGTAGTTTACAGCAACTGCAGGGAGCAGGAGCACAAATGTGCTCCACTAGGGCAGACATGACAATATTTCAAACCTATATATACAGTCTTTTCCCCACCCCCACATTGTGGAGAAAAACAATATTTAAGTGTGTTGACCATGGTCAACAATGCTAGAAATATTAAAGTCAAATTAATTTCAATTAATAATTTCTAATACCAATTCTTTACGCTCAGAACTTTTTTTGGGTTATGTGTATATCAGTTCTTGTACTGTGCCTCTCCAGCCCTGATGAACCTTTAGGAACAAGAAAAATGACAAAATGACAGTGGAAAAGATTTCACACCTCATGAATTTGAATTTACATTTATTGTCAAAGTCTTTCGTGGCTGGAATCAATTGACTGTTGTGGGATTTCTAGGTTGTGAGGCCATGGTCAGGTAATTTTTGCTCCTAACATTTCACCCACATTTATGACTGGCATCTTCAGAGGAAAATCACTGTAAGATATGGTCATGGAGAGAAACGTATCTTACTGTGAGATACCTCTGAAGCTGCCAGCAAAATGCAGTGCATCATGAGAAGCAAAAATTACCAGACCACAGCCACACAGCCCAGAAAACCCACAATGACCAATAACATTTATTCCTACAACTAGATTCTATAGCTGGTATATAATTTCCCATTGGTAAAAACATTTGGAGACATTTAGAATTCTTGTAAATTTAAAGCCAGATTTTCAGTGAAAGATTTTTTCATGTTTGTGTAAAGTGTCATCAAGTCAAATTACAGTAAACAAAGTTTTCACAGCAAGTGATTAAGCAGTTGTGGTTTGCCATTGTCTTTCTCTACAGAGTTTTCCATGGTGATCTCCCATTCAAGAACCAACCCAACTTGCTTCGGAGAACTGACAAGATTGGGCTATACTATATTATTCCTCATCCCACAGTTTTTTCATTCCAATTGTCTTTACTATCTCACTGTTTTCAGATTGTATGGTGTGGTACTTCTAAAGGCAGTTTTAGGACTATAGAAAAAATTAGAGTTATGTAACTATAAAAAAAATTAACACAAAAAAATTCAAATGAAAAATAAAGAATAAAATAATCAGAGGGTAATAGCAATGTAAAGCTTCAGAAAAGAAAAACAGAGAATCTTCAATATATATATTTAATACTATCTGTTTACTCCTATGCTGAAATTCCTCCCTGCTTGTGCCTTTTTTGGCAGAATGCATAGAGAAGTGGCTTCACAACTTTCCGTTTTAGGACATCATGTAGAGGCAAGCGAAGGGGAAAACTGCTGGGATGGGTGTGACATCACCAAGGTTGGATAGCTTGGGGCAGCTGGTCCTCAGTCGCCCTGGGCTGGCACCAGTGTTTAATTTCACAGGAGGCTAGGTACTAGGGGCTATGTGGTCAGGAAGCTCAGGGCTTTGTCTGGGCCCACCCCCTCGCTACTTAGCTGGCCCAATGCCACAGGCTCACCTTCATTTGCAACCACTTTCCCACCCTCCTTCCTTTGGTTTCAGTTGTTATGGGTTGCAGCTCATTTTCAGATGCTGGTTCCTAAATCATCATAACTTCTTGAGATGGTTTAAGCATCCAGGTGAATCCACTTTGGGGGAAGGTCATTGCTGTAACCACATCTCCTCCTTTTGGTAACCCCCATTAGGGGTTCTTGGCGTAGGGCCATGTAGCTATATACAGATCAGGGGGTACAGGCTGCCTCTCACCACCAGGTGATAAGGGAATAATTTGCCAGATCACATACGCACAGATTCCAGGTTTATCACCCTGTGGTTTTCCCCCTGGCAGGCAAGGTGGAGGGATGGTGTAACACCAGCCGCCAGGTATGTTGCCCAATGCAGGATCTGCCCCCATGCTGCACCAGTGTTCTGTCTGCTGTAAATAAAAGCTGTGGCCTAATTTTCTCCTGCACATAGTAGTGTCGTTTTCTTCCCCTGCCCCCCTGAGTTCTCTCCTCTCCTTGCCCCTGAGTCCACAATGTGACCTGCACATTAGTAAACAATGTCTACAAAATAAAATCTCTTGCTGCTTTTTAAAAATTGGAGTAGGGTTTTTTATTTTGATTTGATTTGTTTTTTAAACCCCAGAGTTTTTGATTTGGTTTTGGAGAAGTTGCTTTTTTTCCCAAAGACATTGTAACGTTGTAATATTCTGAAGCTATTATGATGAGTTTTTCAAGAAAATATTGATCCAGGGAAGCATTGTTAAATTCTCTGAAGAGAAACAACCTCTTCCTTGTTTCATACAATGATGACCTGTACAACTTTGGACACAAATATAGATTTTTGTTGTTGTTGCAGGACATTTTTCTACCCCAAGATTCATTTTTGTAATTTGGCAAATATAATTTGTATGGGTGTTTGCATGTCATTACCATAGGATTCATTATTGTTTGTAAAACATTGTCACCATCCAATCACCCACATTACACCCACATTAAGCACTTTTAAATCTATGGTGCTTAGCTTTGACGAAGCCATGCTCAGTCTTATTATTGGAAACCTTGTTCAGAATGCTGCCTTTTCTTGTTTAGAACCAATAACTCTGTGGTAGGAAAATCTACTTTTGTTTCCATTTTAGTTTATTAGTGTCATCTGAGATAAAGAGATAACTTTGTTAAAAACTTGCTTGTTGGTAATGAGTTAAATGTAAATGAAATTGTTGACTGTTTTCTGTTTCACACACGCTTTTCTCATCTTTTCTTACCTGTGCCAATTACTTTTCAGAAACAGCTGGTCTCTTTCACATTTTAAGATTCTGTTAAAAGGGAGACTATTAGAGCTGCTTAGCAGGAGGGTTTTTTTTTCCTTCTGAAGAAAAAATCAAATATAAATAGCACTCAGTCATTGCACAGCTGAAAGTAGCAACCACAGATGCATGCTTCATATTGAAAAAGGAGCCAGGGAGTGGAAATGATGAATTTAAGCATCATTCTTAATTATCTAGTTCTGCCACTTTTATCTATACCTTTTAATGCCAAAGCTGCCTTCAGTTTCCCTCTTTCCATTGCAACAGCTTTAAAAAAGGCATTAAACAGTGGTGCATGCTACACACTTTGTAGAAATTATATGTTGAATGCTTTGTGAAAGTGACGCACACATTATATAAAGTCATGAATCACTAACGTTTTTGGTTTACTTTTTCACAAAGAGAGCGCAGTTGGAACAGGAACTGTTAAGGGAAAAAAGGCATGATGATGACTGGAAGAGCACAGAGCATCTCTTCCAAGGGGAACGGGTGGTCAGTGCCTTTTAAAAAATCCTGAAAGACTACAACCAAAGAAGCAGTTACAATAAAAACCCAGTGTAATATTCTTCTGTGTTTCTATCACCTATCTCCATAATAACAGCTGGCCATGCAAGAAATGGAAAGGCAAACATTTTTAATAGTATTGCTGAAATAACAGCTCATTATTATCAACATCCAAAGTGTGAAACTTTGCTCATTTTCTTAGTCATATAGATCTGTTTCCATCCCCACTTTTGTGGTTTAAATCTCATCTTCTCCACATTCTGTTTTGGTAGCTCAGGTATGGTTGACTCTAAGCTGCAACAATACAGAAAGGTGGGTCTGCTCCTCAGCAATATTTTCATCTGTGACAGATCTGAGGCCCTTCCTGCACAGCCAGAGCAGCAGGGCTGCACCGGCATGGTTCATGCTAATGCAAGCTCCGGGGCCATTCACACGAATGGCCCTGCTAGCTGCACAGCTGGCGGAGCAGGCTTCGCCTGGCCGTGCAGCCTCCAAAGGCCTCCTTACCTCCTGCTGCTTTTTGTCACTCTGTGGAGGCCAGGGGACATGCCCTCATGGCCAGAGCGACGACTGCAGGGATGGAGGCCAGGAGGCATGTCCCCTGGCCTCCACAGAGCGACGAAAACCAAGAGAAGGCGTTTGGGGCCGGCACAGGGAAAACAGCACCTTCCACCCACTGCCATTCACACAGCAGCAAGTGGAAGATGCTGCTTTTGAAAAACCTCACTCCCCGAGCAAGGTTCAAAAGCAGCTTTTTCAGCTCCCCAAGGACGGTGTTTTTACCATCCCTAGGGAGCTGTTTTCCACCCATGCGGAAACAGCTTATGAGTTGCAATTCACATTTAATTACAATTATGAAAGAACAGAATTCTTAATGTTTACTTCCAAATAACTGAGTAACGAAAAAGAAGAAAAGATGGATTGGTGTAGTGTCAGTTCTCAAATTAATGATTCCAAAACTGATCTACTGATTTTAATAATACAATTCCAGAATAAGGGGCATGGAAATCATGAACATAACCTAGATGTTACAGATGTCTATACAAATCATAGAGGCCACTCTACCTGCTGAAACACTATGTAAGGCTAGAATTTTTCATATAGTAGATCCATAATTTATTGTTAAGAGGAATCACTAATTAATAGATTCTCTGTCAATGGTCTGTGTTCTTAACGAGGTTTCTGTACAGCTATAGACAATTTACCCAGGAAATAAAAATATTGCTGAATTGAATTTCATCAATAAAGTGTTCAATATTTCAATGTACTGGATGATTTCAACAGTGTGTAACCCTCTGCTCAGTAAAATTAAGCCTTCGACAATACAAAATTATTGCTAATAATAATTTGACTGTTGTGACGAAAAACAAAAAAACAGATGAATCCGAAGAAGTAATGGTAATGTTATAGATTTACATTTTGTTTTGTGCTATTAAGGTAAATATATTCATTGGAACTATTACGAAGTATTCAAAAACATTTTTCTGCTAATTCTCAAGATCTAGAACCCATTGAACTGCATGATAGTGAATCACATCAAAAGCCAAGTATCAGGACATATACTATAGTGAAGAGAAGGTCAGAGTCACAGTGGAGTCCTGTTCACCACTAAATGACTTCTCCTTGTTCTCCTGCTGCTTTTTTTCAGCATTCATAAAAAGAGAGAAAGAAGGAATGACACCTTTGCATTCCATACAGGTGATGCTCCAAAAGGCAAAACAAACACTTGAAAGTTCCATCCCATAAGTTGAAGACCATGGCTCCAAAGGGTATATCAAGCAGGCCAGCTTCAATAATGCACTGGTGACAATTGTCTGTTCACTGTCTGGAGAGCAAGGTCTATCCATGCTGCATATGTGAAATAGATTACGAAAAAAAACATATATCTTCCTTTGAACTTTCTCAGCCTAGTACGGCAAGTCAGAAATGACTGGCGGGCACACACATGGCATCTCAAATGTATAAATCATTATTGCTCTCTTAAATGTAATGACAATGATGGGGCAATTATGCAAAGGAGATCTCTGTAAAGAGATGGGCTTCTGAATGTCTTCCTTGCAGCTTGTGTAGTGTATTACCAATACAGATGAACTTCCACAGTTACTACATTGTGGTGTGCATGTGGACTCCACTGAATATGCTATATATACCTCTTGCCTATCCCCACTTTGTGGTATACATTTCTTTAGTGCCAAAGAATAAAATTTCAGTAGAGAATGATAATAAACCTACAGTATATGCATATATGCACCCTAATACAGTGGAATATTGCAAATTGTATTTTATAATTATTTAAGATAAATCTTGTTCATTTTTGCATGCTTTTATGTATTTTGTTGGCCTCTGTATAATAAAATGGGATTATGTTAAACTATGCATATTTTTTGCTCCTGTTATAAATAAGTCTGTTCCACCATGCATGAGATTGGAAATAAATACAATGAAAATAACTATTCTTTAATGCTCTTTTTAATATCTTGTTCCAGAACAGATACTTTGCTGAATATTCCCTTAATACATATAACATAATCTAGCATTCTGTAAATGTTTCCTGTTTCTGTTTGTACCAAGGAAGCCCTCATGGAAATCCAATAGATTTCAAGGAGAATATTGACTTGGAATGTTTTTGTGCAGAGGTCAAAGATCAATAAAAGTTGCATCTATTTTAATAAGGTGGTTGTGGTAATAATATTGACTAGCAATAGGGATGTTAACCCTGTGCTCAGGACTTCTGTTTCCCAATTAGTTGGACTCCATATTCCAGGCAAATGTGATTTAGTACTGGGGACATGTTATCAGCCCTCTAACAAAAATGCTCAGGGTGATCTTCAGTTGGAAAATGCACTCAGGGAGGCATCCAAATAAGTTGTAATGAGACTGTACCATATATTGACTGGATAAATATGTGTTCCAGTCATGCCAAAGAGGGAACTTTTCTAGATACTTTAAATGACTGTGCCCTAGAACAGCTAGTCATGGAACCAACCAGAGGGAAGACTTAATCCTCAGTGGTGCTGCCCAGAACCTAGTGTGAGGTGTGAATGTGGTTGAACTGACTGGAAATAGTGATTACAGTGGCATCACAATTTATATGTTATGTGGGGAAGTGCTAGAAAACTCCCCCACAGTCATTTTTTACTTCAAAAGAGGAAGTGTCTTAAAAATGAGAAATATGGTAAAGTGAAGCTGAAAGGAAGAATCAAAAGGATTAAATCTCCAGAAAACGCCTGGGAGTTACTCAAAACCGTGATACAAGAGGCTCAAAATGTTTATCACAGGTCAGAAAAGGTAGTACAAAGTCCAAGAGGTCACCAGCACTGCTAGCAAGCAGGGTGAAAAATGTTATTAAAGTGAGAAAAGTTTCCTTCAGAAACTGGAAGGCTTGCCCAAACAAGGCAAACAAAAACCAACACAAACTTGCACAAAAAAAGTGCAAGCAAACAATTAGGGATGCAAAAAAGGATTTTTGATGAATATATCGCTAAAGGCATCAAGACCAACAGTAAAGAATTTTTAAATACATCAGCAGCTGGAAGTGTTTGCACCATTGGATGACAATGAAATTAAGGTAAGTATTGAAAACATAAATGAATTCTCAATGGTTTTTGCTGCTGAAGATATAAACCAGATACCTGTTCCTGAATGGATGTTTTCAGGATAGAAGGATGTAGAGCATGAGCAAATTGTGGTGACAACAGAGAAAGTTCTAGAACTTATAGCCCACCAATTGCAAACTAACAGATCAGAAAGGGGGAGGGGAGCCTGCACTGGTAGGTAGGAGAAAGAAGAACGAAGTGCGCTGGAGAGCAGTTTATTTTACATTTTCAATCCCATGGATAACACACCGGAGCTTAAATTACAGTACCCGGATGAAGAGTTACTACAGTTTAAAGAACTGAAGGAATTAAAGCACAAAACATTTCTACAGGACCAACAAGACTATGATAACAATAGGTTTATCCTTAGCTTTTCAACAAAAGTCTAACTCTGGCCTGCTTTGTTTCATTTGTGAATTCTCCCAGCACCCTGGAACAACAACAGAGCTCTTTTTCCACTGACAACTAAATCAGCATAGATGTGGATTCAAGTTAAGTAAGTTCAGAGCTCTCAATGTCTTTTAAGACAAGGGCAGAGGAGTACAGAACATCAAAGGAATCCTACCTACAAAAGAGAAGTAACAATTTCAAGAGAAAACACCTTACCAGTTCAGGTCAAGACAGCAGAGACTTTGATTTATAATTTGTCGGATTGGACTCTTTCTGAGCATGAGCAAAAGGTATTAGATAGGGGCTTATCTTTTGTCACTACTACACGTTATAACCCATTGGATGCATGTGCAGAGGTTTTCAAACTGATTAGGGATGTAAGACTTAAAGCTTTCTTTGGGGACTGTGGTAATCCTGCTCATTCTACCAGAACTCCTTTTTACTCTTCCTCTCAATTGATGCCTCCAGGTCCTATTCCATTTGCTATGCACGATGTTTTTAAAAAAAATCCTCAGAGACCTGGAGTCATTGGGGGGAAAGTAACATACCTATATAGCAGAACCTTAGCAAATGCAAAAGGGAGGCACAGAATACAAATGATCAAAACATTATCATCATGGAATCAGATAAGAGAGGTGTGATAGTTATACAAAATAGAAAAGATTATGATTTCGAGGTAATGAGACAGCTTAGCAACTAAGAGCATTATGCACCATGTAACACCCTTTAAAACAAATATAATCAGAGATAAGGACCTTGCTTCACAAGGCTATATCTATGGCAGGGGTAGGGAACCTGCGGCTCTCCAGATGTTCAGGAACTACAATTCCCATCAGCCTCTGTCAGCATGGCCAATTGGCCATGCTGGTAGGGGCTGATGGGAATTGTAGTTCCTGAACATCTGGAGAGCCGCAGGTTCCCTACCCCTGATCTATGGGATATATTTCCCCTCTTGAGGAACGCTGTCTGGACAATTTAAATGCATGAACTCGAGTCTCCTGCATCTTTCCTAAGAGCCACAACAGTGTCATCTCAACCCCTGATAGACCTATAATTTCAGGATGCCTTTCAGTTTTTGGAACCTCTCTCAAAACACTTGGGGCATTCTTAAAACATTTATTCTGATAATACAATCATAGATCAGAGATTCAACAGGCTTCATAAATAAGCTGCAAAACATAGACAAAATTGAGCTGGAGGTATTTTTAGTACCATTAGATGTGATATCTTTATACACTAATACCCCACAAGGTGAGGCTTTTAAAGGTGTTAGAAAACAGTCTGCATAATAGATAGCAATGTCATCCACCAAGGGTAGAACTTGCAGACAGGGAATTTTTTTTGGGGGGGGGGGTAGAACTTGCAGACGAGGAATTATTTTGCATTAATCTATACATTTTTTTCGGGCAAATGAAAGGCAGCACTATAGGGTGTCCCATGGTCCTGAGATTGCCAGTTTGTACATGGAAAACTTTGAACAGGAGTATGTATATTCTAACAACAATTTCTTTGTGAACAGCATATTTAAATGGTGGCAATATATAGGTGATATTTTTTTTAATATGGGAAAGTAACAACTGTCAAATTTCCATACATGATTGAACCAGCAAGTTGTTAATATAACATTTGAACATTTGATTTTCTTGACATCATGGTTCATCTCAGCAATACGAGATCATCCACTGATGAAAAATTTCCTTCCCAAGATTTAACAGTCACATCCCTTTACATGTCAGCCAGTTTTTTGAGATTGTGTAGAAATTGCTCGAAAATCTCAGGGTTTCAGAAGGAATTCTCTATCTTAACTCCGACTGTGGACATGAATGATGTGGAGCTGTACTGAATTTTTGGTTGTTGTTGATGTTGTTGTAGGTTCTTTGTTTAATTTTTTGTGTGGCACATGGGTCACGAACTGTTTTTGGTTCCTTGTTGGGAGAAAAGCAGAATATAAATATTTAAATACACAAATAAATAGGACCAGAACTGATGGAGACTGACCAGGATAAGGCAGGGGCTGTTGCTCTGTGGAAGAACCTCTGCTTTACATGAAGAAGGTCCCTGGCATCTCTAGTTAAAGAGGACCAAGCAGTAAGTGATGTGAAAGACCTCTATCGGAGACCATGGAGAACCACTACCAGTCTGTATAGACAATACCCAGCTGGATGGACCCGTGGTCTGATTCAGCATAAGGCAATTTAGTGAGTCCATGTGAGATCTTAGGACTGTAGAATATAACCAAAGGATCAAACAGAACAATATGAGGAAAGGTTAAGGAATTGGAGCTTTTAAAAAGGATAACTAAAAGAGAACACAATAGAAGTTTATGAAATTATGCATGGTGAGAGAAAATTGATAGAAAGAATATTTCCTTCCTCTTCTAAAATACTAGAACTTGAGAACACCAAATGAAATTAATCTCTAGAAGACTGAGGAAAGACAAAAGTACTTACTTTGCCATGGGATACGATGATAGACACCAACTAACATAGCTTTCAGAAGGAAGTGAACAAAACCAAGGAGGACAGGTCCAGCTATGGCTAGAAGCCATAACAGGATTCTCAGAAAGGCATTTTCAGGATTTCACTGTAAATCTCTGAGTATCAGCAGTAGAGAGGGCAACAGCTGTAGGAGGCTCGGCCTTCCAGGCATCTGGTTGACTGCCATGAGAAAGATGATGCTGAGCTAGATGGTTCATTTATCAGATCCAGCAGAGCTCAGCTCATGTTCTTGTACAAAATGAATTGTGTCTACACAGCTTATGGATAGTACCCATAACAATAAAATTTCTTCAACTCTTCTCGCTAAGCTATTTTTGTAAGAGATCTAGACAGAAAGAGAAAGAACACTATAGCAGTACAACAGGCTTTGATTCACTTAATTATGATACCAAAGAACAATGTGAATTAGAATGATAGTACTTTCCTATGGGGTGTGTGTGTTGTGTAACAATGCATTCTGCTTTTCTATTGCATACATTGTTGCTGGAATTTCTGTGTATATGATTACCTGCAAAGATTCAAGTACAGCAATCCTACTGGATTTTAAAATCTCATTTGCTATATTCTTTGCTGATTAACCCTCCTGTTCATAAAAGAAACTGGGTGCATTAGTATAGCCACATTCCAGGAATAGTACCTTATCAGCTAAGAGGTTGGATCCAGTTGGTATTTGTTTCTTACTTGATATGTCAATTTAACCTTCTCCTGCAAGGCTTTTGAAGTCTCTCTTTCTCTTTTTTCCCTCCCTCCCTCCCTTTCTTCTCAATATATACGTATGCTCAAAATAACTGCTTACTTCTGGATATTCATTTTCTTTTGTTCATCCATGGTTATAGATTTAAACTTACCACAATAATAAATTTTGTAACAGAGGCCCTTTCCGGACAGGCGGGTGAAAGGTGTTATATGAACCCATCCTCGCTCCAGCCCATTCGCATGGCTGGCTGTCCTGTGGACAGCGAGCACATTGGCCAGGATATCTGCCGCCACACTGACTTGCGTCTTTTTTGGTGTGTTCTTACCTGCCTCCGATGCTTAGCCTCGCTTAGCCCCACAGGCAGGCACAGCCGATCCCCCAGAGCCATGATAAGCCCCTGTATGCCTTCATGGCTGTGCGGACGGGAGCCAGCGAACACCAAACACACCCAAGGTTCTTTTGTTTTAACGCGAGTATATATGGTAGCTAACCATTTTCCCCTCAGAGGAGACAAAACCTTTTAAAGTTTTCACTTCAGACAGCCTCTCATGTGCCAAACATTTTTGACCTTTATATACAAATGAAAATAAAAAGGCATATTTCACAATTAGTGACTTTTAGAAAGAATTTCTTTGGCAGATTCCCCTTCAGAACTGTGGGACAGAAAACAAAACAACATGAGATGAGTCATAAGTCTCAGAAGTGATAGCGATGGTTAGTAGGGAACATTTATATTAAAATAAAAAGACAAGTTTATTATTATCTTGACTAAAGCATGATGGAGAATACTTCTTCAGGCCAGAATAGGAGCTGGGCTAGTCTCTCAGCTAAGCACTGAAACATAAGGAGTCCAGAAAATCTGGAGTAGGACAAGAAACAAAGAAGTAACAGACTAATGTGGCCTTTTGTCGATTAAAAACAATATCAACAGATATGTTGCCTAGATGTGATAGGCGTCTGAAAATGACAGGAATGTCTAACTGAATATAGAAGTGAAGAAATGGTTCAAAAATGGAGTGCATATATGGAAACTTGTAATACCTAATTTTTGTAACTTTTAATGGTGCAAAATAGCAAGAACGAACTAACTTTGTTTTTATGTATTTTAAGAAGATATTCAAGTACACATAAGTTCATACGGTTTCCACTCCAACAGTTTTTATGGCGGTAGGAACTCAACAACCATCTGGGACTGCAGTTTGCTCATGAAGCTCTAGCTGCCACAAATGTCATTGACAAGAAGAAATGAAGAAATAGTTCAAAGATGGGGTGTATATAGGTATGAAAACTTGTGATACCTATTTTGTTTTACTGTTAATGGTGTAAAATAGCAAGAATGAACTAACTTCGTTTTTATATATTTTAAGAAAATATTCCAGTATATATAAGTTCATATGGTGACAGCACATAAGCAGATTTTGAAAACCTATAAATATGAAAAACAGAACTTGGCTGTAACCTGCTTACTTTTGATAATTCATTTTAATGGGTTCAAATTATCACTATTGTTTAATTATCTACCTAAAATCAGTAGATGGTATTGGAAGTTAATCTATGTTGAAACTATAAATGGAAAAGACAATTGATTAATAAACTTGACAAAATGAAGGCAAGATTTTCTAGTCATCGTTTTACTTGCATACCATCACCAGAACAAGCCAAAAACATTGTTGAAGTATACCTCTTGTCAAAAGATTAATGATTTGATATAGGAAAGCTAAGCAAATTCAAGGGCCTTTTAAGTGTATATCTATATACAAATTAAACCTGACCAGAGTCTCTGGAACAGCGTTTTATTGTTAGCATGTGAAACCTTTAAAAAACTGTTTGCCTTCAGAAGCCAAAGGGTGTTAAAAAGCCCATACGAAAGGAAACAAAGTTGTTGCTAAAATTTTAAACTGAGCTCTCTTTATATGCCATGAAAACTCTTCAGTACTATTACAGGAAAGCAAGAAACACTTTAATCTCTATGCAAGTTGGTTATTGTGCAATTAGCAAATGGACTGCTGTCTAGGGTCCTGAAGAAGGCAACGATGGAGTGCAGTGCTTGTTTACTGGGTTCCGGCAGTTTCCAGCTCGTTGTGCACTATTGCCAGACTGAGGACAATCCCTCCCTCAAAACAGCACAGCAGGTGAACTAAGGAAGTTGCTTAGTTGCTCCTTAATGCCTGTCATATTTGCTTGTATCTGCTTCCTTGACTACTCTTTGTTCTTGTTGTATACCACCCTGCTTTACTGAGAGCACAAAGCTAGGATTCATTGCACTCACTTGTGTATTATTATACATTTTCTGCTTTTTACCTTTTTAAAAAATGTACTGTACATTTCTGAATTCTTCTTTATAATATACTTTTAACTATAAAATTGTGTCTGTGGAATTGTGCTGCACCTACAGACAAATGGATTGCTGCAGTGATTCTACCAAGGTCTTTTTATTTAATACCTTACATTTCTACCCCGCCAATCTCACAAGAGGACTTGAGGTGGCTTACATATGAACATGTAGTAAAACAATACAATAATATGAAAACATTGGGGTTTTCTTTGGCCTTTTATACAGGTGGATTGCAGTGCGTTCCTAAGGAGAATTATGCCCTTTTAAACCCATTGAAATCAAATGTGTAGCTATTCTTAGAACTGCACTGATAAGATCATGTGTCAGCAACATTGACAAAGTATCAGCTGGTAACAGTGAAGTCTTCAGAAAAGGAGAGGCGGGCAGCCCCATCCAAGCAGCAGGGCACCTGAATGCAGCACCACGGCCACACTGGCCCACTGCTTTCAAGGTGGCTGTCTGGCAGTGAGGGGAGGCTAAAAATGCAAACAAGCCTCCCCACCATCAGAAAGCCCCCACTGTATGTAATAATCTTATGTAATTTATGGCCTCAAAAAGGTGGCAGGTTGCAGGGACACTGGTGTGGAATTTATTTGTTTGTTTGTTTGTTTGTTCGATTTAAAAAACTGGGGTGAGCCACAGTGCCCATGCACAGACAGATTCACCCCTCCACCAGGGCAAGTGCCCTGGGGAGGGCAAACTCATCAGTATGGCCCCACGCCAGTCCCAGTGGTGGATTCCCCCACACACATACTTTGGATGGGGCCAATGGTCTGGGAGAGCAAAAGTTGTCTCAGCAGAAATTCTCTCCCTTCCTTTATGTCATTCTTAACTTTCTGAATTGAATTATTCCAAATATTCAGCCCAACAAGAAAGCAAAGACTATGTAGAGGCATCAACTGTTACTGTGAAAAAAGTAAATGCTTAATTCATTCAAAAACATCTCAGTTAAAAAGTCTGGATGCTAAAATGAGCTCAGGTTCAATATTGAGAAGTATGCATTGGCTTTTAGAACAAGTTTTACCTTATATATTGAACCAATGATAAACACTTTTCATAATAATATTTTATGCAAATAGGAAAACCAGATTCATATTAAAATGAGGCTAGTAGTAACACTTTTCCATAGAAAATCAGATAACAGCATTTTGTTCCATTTGAAATTCTTATATCTGTTTTTTTAAAGTAATACAATACAGTATATTCAGGAATAGGAAAAAACACAACAATAACAAGGTTTGGAAGAAGACCTACCATTACTGAACAGAAGAGTGAAAGGGTGATAAACATTCCTTTACAGGGTATACCCTGTTTTTTCCTGTAAGCCCTCTGTATAGTGTATTGTCGAAGGCTTTCATGGCCAGATTCAACTGGTTGTTGTGGGTTTTCCAGGCTGTGTAGCCATCGTCTGGAAAACCCACAACAAACCTCTGTATAGTATTTGGATATTCTCCACTGTACTGCTAATGATTGGCTATTGACAATTCAGCCATTTGTAAACAGCCCAAGAGTCCAATGGGACCCAAATCATACCCTTTAAGAAAAATGCTTTTCATTTTAATTCAAAAGCTAGGAGGAACATTCTAGATTAACTGCCAAGCAACAAGCTCTATAAAGTAGCATTCCAGCCAAATTGAAAATCAGCCACTGTGTAAGTAATTAATGTGAATTTTATCCTCCTTCTCATGCCATGCCCCTTCAAAATCCTCTACAAATAAGGAAATGACATAATACAGTATTCATCATGTAATGGACAAGTAATGACCTTCCAGTCCTTTGGGAAATCATGGTTTGCCCCACTTTTCTTGAACTGTATTTGTGCCTGCCTCCACCACACATTATTCAATATGTGCTAAGCCATGAATAGGTGTTCTCTACCAGTTTGAGCTGTCAGGAAGCCAGTAATAGTGTCATATGATTTCTGAATTTTCACATTTTTGTAATTATGACACAATTCAGTAACTTGACTGAATTCCTCTAACAAGGCCTGAGGGTATTTTAGAAGGAAACAAAAGCAGTATTACTCTAAATCCACCTTCATTCAAAAGAGCAGAGCAAGTACCAGGACTCAGAAACTGTATCCAATTTGGGTGCTTCAGAGGATCCTCTGAAGATGCCAGCCACAGATGCAGGCAAAACGTCAGGAGAGAATGCTGCTAGAACACGGCCGTACAGCCCAGAAACCACACAGCACCCAAGTGATTCCGGCCGTGAAAGCCTTTGACAATAAGAACATAAGAACAAGCCAGCTGGATCAGACCAGAATCCATCTAGTCCAGCTCTCTGCTACTCGCAGTGGCCCACCAGGTGCCTTTGGGAGCTCACATGCAGGATGTGAAAGTAATGGTCTTCTGCGGCTGTTGCTCCTGAGCACCTGGTCTGTTAAGGCATTTGCAATCTCAGATCAAAGAGGATCAAGATTGGTAGCCATAAATCGACTTCTCCTCCATAAATCTGTCCAAGCCCCTTTTAAAGCTATCCAGGTTAGTGGCCATCACCACCTCCTGTGGCAGCATATTCCAAACACCAATCACACGTTGCGTGAAGAAGTGTTTCCTTTTATTAGTCCTAATTCTTCCCCCCAGCATTTTCAGTGAATGCCCCTTGGTTCAATATGTTCAATAGATTGTATCCAATTTGATTATCTTGAAACCTGGCCTGGAATGGGAATAATGCTAGTTTACATTCATGTATCACTTTCAGTGTTCAAAGTTGTTGTTAAATTTTGTTTAATATCACAGCTGCCAGTTCTTTCGCTGGTTGTTGGCTTTCCATTACAATTAAAGCCTCACCCAGGAAGTGATAATGTATTGGTGTAGTATTCGCGTGGATCCCAGTAGGACTGCCTTCTGAATCTGACAGATGTTGGTTTTGTCAATTTGAAGATGTTTCAAGTGCCACCCTAGTGTTTTGGAATAATGCCCAGGTTGCTGATTACCACTAGGACAACCTTGGCTGGTTTGTGCCATAGTCACTGAAGTTCGATTTTCGTGTATTTAGTGACTTTCTCATGTTCTTTTTCAATCATCCTACCGTCACCGGGTACTGCTATGTCAATGATGGTCACTTTCTTGTACTTGATCATTGTGATGTCTGGTATATTATATGCCAATACTTTGTCTGCTTGGATTTGAAAGTCCCACAAGATCTTTGACCTTCTCATTTGCTGTGACTTTCTCTGGACAAAGGAGCCGTGTGGCGTAGTGGTTAAGTGCTTGCACTGCCACTCACACGGTCAGGAGTTCGAGCCCCCTGTGCGTCAGGTATCCTGGCAGCTGGCTCATGGTCAACTCAGCCATCCATCCATTTCTTGGTCGGTAAATGAGTACCTAGCTCATAGTGCCACCCTAGTGTTTTGGAATAATGCCCAGGTTGCTGATTGCCACTAGGACAACCTTGGCTGGTTTGTGCCATAAAGAATAGCCAGGGAAAGCAATGGCAAACTACCCCACAAAAGCGGCTTGCCTATAAAACCACTGCTTGCAGTGATACCCCAGGGTCAGACACGACTGAAGGGGAAACTTTACTTTACTTTTCTCTGGACAAAGTTCCCACTAGTTTTTAGCTGTCCTAATGTTGTAATTCCTGCATAAATTCCAGTGAATCATCTTGGCCACTGAGTTGTGCCTCTGTTTGTACTCAGTCTGAGTGATCTTTTTGCAGCAGCTGAGTACATGATCTACAGTTTTGTCATCTTCCTTGCACAATCTGCACTTCGCATCATCTGAGGATTTTTCGATTCTGACTTTGATCATATTTATTCTAATGGCTTGCTCTTGAGCAGCTAAAATCAGTGACATCAGGTCACTAACATTCCCCATGTATTTCAGTTTCTTTTATGTTCTGGCTAGTTAATTGGTTCATGTGTCGGGTTGGTGATTAAGCATCATTGGCAGGAAAGGGCAGGAAAGGGCAGCAACCTTAGGGAGACACCATCAGGCGGACTAAGGGGGTGTGCTGTGTCACCTCACTGCATCACCAGAGATGCAGTGAGGTGACACAGCATTAGGCCCATGGTGCACGTTGTGTGATTGGTTGTCAACTTAGGAAGTTTTGGTGGAAATGGGTCTGGTGCCTTGCTTTTTGGTGGGTTGCACATGAGGACTGATCTGCTTGGGGGGGGGAGCCTGCATGCTGTGCTTCCCCATTTGTGGGAGCCTCCATAGGAGGCCTTGGGGTGGAGTGATCCTGGAACTGCATGCCCAGGCAGGAGCTGCTGTGGCCTTGCATCCCCAGGAAGCGAAGGGAGTCCATTCAGAGGCCAGTGCTCAGATGGCCTTCTCTAACTTGCTGCTTCTGGTCCCCCCAATACTTGGGCTTGGGGAAAGGATATAACTGGGGGACAGCAGGCACACAGCCCAGTCATCAATCCATCTCCTATGCTGCTCCTATGCTTCCTTAGCCAGCATAACCAATAAACAGCCAATTTTTATTCTATGAAAGAAATGGTTGTCTGTGACTTCACTCCTCTGGCAGCAAGGTCATTTTCTAGACACCACTGTACAAATGCTTAATGGTACTGTATAAACCACCTTACATTGGAAACCTGATGATTGCCAAACATATCCACACACTTCTAGTCACCATTCTAAACAAACAAAACGATTCTCAGCTGCACGATCTACAACAGACATTTTTGGAATTACAATACCTGCCTGATGCAGTAAGGAAACGGATCAACGAAGTCATAATAATACCAGGTGTCACCTGTTACAAGTTAAGCCCAAGCAAAACAACAACAGAACACCACTGGTGGTTACATAAAGCTCAGCACATCAGATTCATTCACTTGTTCATCTTCTAATGTTACATATGCAATCAAAAGTCAGCAATGCCTTTTCACTCTCTACACTGGACAAACAAGTCATCCCCAATGGAAAAAACAAATGGACATAAGTCTGACATCACAAATCACAACACGCAAAAAACAGTGGGAGAACATTTTAATCTTCCAGGTCATTCCACTGCTGACCTATGAGTAGCATTCATTAAATACAGAAGCTTCAAGAAGAGATTACAACATGAGATTGCTAAACTTTAGTTTATTCACAAGTTCAGAACAATGGACCCCCACCTGCCCCTGCTGCTTTAATAAGTACATAAGATTCTTATCTCACTACAAGTGCTAATTTTCTGCCCTCAAGTTTTCCCCCTCTGATCTAATCAATCTATTTGCAATTCACATTGCTCCTCTGCATGCTGAATTCCTTCTTTGCAACACCTCTCCCGCCTTCTGACGGGATGTAAGGACTCAAACATCACCATTCCAATTCACATCTGATAAATGGAGCTTTGACTTTCAAAAGATTATACTCTGAAAATCTTGCTAGTCTCAAATCTAGCTGTCTATCTCTATTCTTTCTCTTTCTGTAAAGCACTGCACCACTGAAAACTTAAAGTTTGATTTCTTTTTTGAAGAGCCATCTTTGGTTCTGAATGAAGCTACATTTGGCTCCAGAGTCAAAGGTTGTAGACCTTTTGGTTAGAGGGCAGGTAACCAATGATTCCTCTTAAATCAATAAGAACTAAAAAGAATTGACTAAACATAAAAGGGAGTACAACCATATATTCTTCCCTGTACACACTACACGTGACATTATTACAGAGCACGACAGGACAGAGCTTCCCTCTTCATTTCACCAGAACTGGTAACTTCCTTGCAGAGAAACTCTACTGCACTGAGCTCGAAAGTAAGGAAGAAACAAATAATCTCTGCTAAATCCTACTGTAATTTTACCATCAATCTTTTGTGCATGTAAACCAAAGTGGCTGCAAACTGCGACACAATCTACCCTTTTGTTCTGTAATAGAATGAGATTCTCTTTTCTGCACATTTGGGTTTGGAGTGTTTTTGTTTTTTCATTCATCCCCCCCCCCTTCAAAATGAAGCAACTGTTTGAAAGGGATAATGCTGTTATTCACCACCTCCTGTCGAAGGTGTTGCAAAGCCATCAGAAGAAGCATGAAAGTACAAAATAGGGCCTTTAAAGAGCAGCAATTTTCTACAAATCTAAGAAATTAGTCTCTTAAGATAATACTTGCAATCAACATCCAAGTGTGTCTAACAGCAGCTTTGGGGAAGTCTAATCTGACTGCTTCAGAATTCTCAGCATGAAGCTGAACGTTGAGGTACAGCAAGTTCATGTTCACCATGTTATCAACAACATCCCCCACACTGACACATTTCATAGCAATTATGCTGTAAAGAGACTGACCTTTTCTTGGTGATCACAATGGAGATCACACATGCAGACATATATACAAATTTTGATGATCATCAAAAACTTCTATTTGCTTATTTTTATGTAAGATATTATCAATACTCGTTACAATATTTTATGTAAGATATTATCAATACAATCCCACATACAAAATGAAGTGGAAATAAGACTATTCATTAAGCCAACAGATTACTTAAACTGGTGCCATGCTAAAATTGCAAATAGATTTTTCGCCCATAGACTAGAATAGGACTGGAATTATCATAAAGACTTCAGTGAAGATAACTAGTTCCAGGCATGATTACATCAATTGAAAACCAGAGGGTTAAGTGCTACAGCAACTGATTTAAAAGGGGAGTTGACAAAACTATAGTAGAAATGGAGATAGTAGCCTAAAATCAAGATAGTCCACTTGTTTATTCTGATTTAAGTTCCACAGAAGTCATTGACACATGCCCATATAAGATTATCACAAAATTACTTCTTGTAACACAGAGGCTAGCTTTTGACAAGTTCAACCTTGTTTGAACCAAATAAGAACAAATTATTTTCTTCTTATTCAACATGCAGACTTACTATGGCCTGGTTTAAATTTTTGGTCTCCAGTCCTAAATAAATGCAAAACCATATTTACACTCAGAGTAACAAACCTAGAGAGTTGTTTCTAATGTGATATGTAGTATGAGGCAAGTGGAGCAAAGTGATGTCACTATGCTGTGAGTCAAATCAAATTCCATGGGATGACCCAATATTAAGTGCACAACTTTGAACCAACACAGATGGCTTCATACTGTTCATTGGATGATTGGTTTGTATTTTCTAATCTTACTTCCATCCCACTGAATTCAAATCCTATCTAATCTCCCTTCACATTTCTCCACAACCTGACAGCTTTGTGCTGAACTGCATCAGACCATGAGGCTGTTGCCAGTATGTGGCAGCAACTCATCCCATTGTGCTGATGTTAAAAAAAAATTAGGTCAATTTATGATAGTCATGCAACATAGCAGGTTGTGACAATGTGCTGACATGGCAATTGTGGTAACTCATCCTAAACAATAAGAGCAGCTTTAGATGTTATTGAATAAATACTACAGTCCAAGAGCACAGCCGCTTGCAATTATTCTTGCTTGCAATTATTCTTGTAAAGCCTGGAGAAAAATTTGTACATCTCCAACCATGATTTGATGTGCAAATTCTCTCCTTAGAAAAAACTGTTGCTGCCTAGTGTAAATAATATGTGTAAGTTGCTTCTTCAATGATGTCCAGCGCTGATCTTGCTAGTACAGTTTGGGATAAATACATGGACAATATGTGACAAACTATACAATTTGGTCTTTAATTAGCACAAACTAGATCATTCCTAACAATGCTGTCTTAGAGTGCTGTTTCTAGCTGACACTTAATATTTTTAGAGATCTGTTTATAATTAGGTGGGCACAGTCTGATTATTCAGTAATTCACTTTCTGACTCTTGCAGAATCCTTTTTCACAAAATTATTTTTTCTTTGATTTTTAGGTAAGCAATCCATGTAATGCAAATGTCTTCTTAAAAAGCTGTTGTGTGTTTTATTATCTAATTACACAAGTTGAAAACAATCCTGCAATATTTTCCAGTGAAATTAAATTGATGGAATAAGAGCAAATTGTTCATATAATAGGAAATTATTTCACATGCAGTTCACTTGGCTGACATGTTAAAGAAGTAACATAACTCAGAAAGGTTTGATTTGTCATGATACAAACTAGTGTACTTCATAATGAGTGTTGTGAACTGAAGTTCAGTTGATAGTTCTGTGAGTGCTCAAATGAGATGAAAAGCTTCATGGTGCCTCATTTCAAAAAATAAAATATGCAGGATTGTTTTAAAGGGATAGACAAACTCTTTGCAAAACACTTTATTGTTATGCCACCAAGCTGAAACAAACCCATTCATTCTTAAGGAAATATACATTTGGGGGGGAATTCTCTCCACAACCCGTCTTAAAGTATATTACCATGAAATGTTTGTGTTGGGCTTTCTTGTCATTTAGGAAACTTGTTGCCCTCATTTGATGGTAAGTTTGTCCACAAGGGGGGAAAAGTACAGTCATAAAAGTGGCTATTTTTCTTGGAAGACCCAGGACCTACCAGATTCTGCTTTTAAGCTCACAGAATAGAGAACAAGTGTAGAAATTCCTTGGGGTTTATTAAGGTTTAAGAGGGTGCTGCATGCAGGGTGGTGGTTATGTAACAAAATGAAGCAAAGATAGGTTTATCACATCCCTTCTGAAAGACTGCCATTGCCTGGCAATCCAGGAGGAGGGCTGTGGAGGGGTAGCATTCTGGGAGAAAGATTTGAAAGAAAGACAAGGCGTCATCTATTTTCAAGATGTTCTGACCATAGAGCTCCTGGTGACTCCTAGGTGGATTCCGCATGGGCCAAAAACAGCAGTTTGAAAATGGTGTGAAAATGGTGTAAACCCTTTTACACTGTTTTAAACCATTTTACACCATTTTCACACCGTTTTCACACCACTGTTTTTGGCCCATGTATAATCTGCCTCAGAGTTACTTGGGAGTGACAAAGGGTAGCTCTAGAAACAGCTGGAAACTTTATAGTAAGAACTTCCAGTAAGAACTATGATAAGAATCTACAGAAGCAGCTGCAGGAACTAGGACCTCATAGCTTGAGGGCCTTACATAAACCAGTGCGATCCAAAGACCTCAAGACTTGCCTAGCTTTTTAAAAGTTGCCACAACCTAATTGCATAGAAACACCACTACCTGCCCTTGGTATACTTTCCCACAGGCAGGCTGTTTACTGCTTTTACCATTACCATGCACTAACTTGCAGTGTTGGCCTGAAGCCTGTGATAGAGTAAAAAGGGCAAATAGAAAGAATTCATCAAGAGTAGATGAAATATTAGTTAAGCTATTCCAAGCCATGGAAACAGAAACCATCAAAATCTTAACAAGAATATGCCAACAAATATCGAAAACAAAACAATGGCCCACAGACTGGAAACACTCAATTTATGCTTCAATACCCCAAAAAGTAGACATTATTTATTTATTTATTCGATTTGGTAAACCGCCCTACCCCCCAAAGGGCTCAGGGCGGTGCCAAAGGGCTCAGGGCGGTTAAAAACTGTAGCAACTATCAGACCATCACACTAATTTCTCACACAAATAAAGTTGTGCTCCTCTATTATAATATAGCTATATATGGAATGAGAAATGCTAGATTTTCAAGCTGTACTAAAGAAGTGGCACTAGAGAACATATTGCAAAATTTTATGTTGGTTACTGAAGCACACAAGAGAGTTTTAGAAGAAGATCAGCTTGTATTGCTTAGATCACAGCAAAGCTTTTGACTGTTCGGATCAGGAAAAGTTACAGTTGGTTTTAGAAGAAATGGATATGCAACAATGATTGTTTTGATGTACGATCTTTATTTTGGACAAGAGTATGGAGAAACAGGATGGTTTCCAATTGGGAAAGGTGTTGGACAATGATGTATTTTATCTCCACATCTCTTCAATCTTTATGCAGAATATATCATAAGGAAAAGTGGATTAGATTTAGATGAAGGTGGAGTGAAAATTGCTGGAAGGAACATTAACAATGTGAAATATACAAATGAGTCCAAATTACTGGCAGGAAACAATGAAGGCTTGAAATAATTCTTGGGAGTATGTTTGCGTTAAACTGTTTCCAAAGTTACCTGCAATTAACTATTTTGATGTCACTGCATTGCACAACAAAAGTGGTTTGGCCTTTATTCACATGTGTTAAGAATCCTTCATTCAGTCTATATCAAACAAGGAACCTCCTGACATTCTCAACAATCCCTACATTTAAAGCAGTTTTCTTGATATTTTGGATTTCTGGCCAATCCAATAAAGTTGTAACATTGTCTTACTTTTTAGCAATCACAGCTTTGTCTAAATATGCCAACAATGACTATCGTGAGGGCTGGGTCTCAAGCAGGCACTCACTAAATCATGGACAATGTGGAGGTCAGAAGACCATGCATGCTTCAAACCACAGGTGTTTATTTATGTATTTGATTCATTTATACTCTGCCTCAGAGGCATATGGGGGAGAAATGCACCTGGAGACAAAATCTCCTCCGGGCGCCCCCCCACAGGTCATGGACTCCCACCCCTGTGGGTCGCACATCACAGAGCCCCGCCCCTGCACATCACCAATTTCTGCCCCCACATAGCCCCACCCTTGCAGGTCATGCAGCCCTGCCCCCGCATCCCTACGGCCGGCTCCTGCTCTCCCCACGGCCTGGGGAGGGCAGAAGCCTGCCTGCAGGGAGCCTGGGAGGGCAGAGTACCACCCACTGCAGAGCCCTGCTCCTCCCCCATGCAGAGTCCAGGGAGGTCTGCCTGCCTGCAGGGAGCTTCGTCTGACTTCAGCCTCCCTCAGCCCTAACAATGACATTGAAGATGATGACGTGGACAGGGCTGAGGGAGTCCAAAGTCAGATGAGAGGGAAGGCATCCAGTCATGTGGGGGGCTGATTTTGCGCCTCCCACATGGCCAGATTAGTTGCGCCCGGGGACATGGGTGACCCCATGTCCCCAGGAAGATACGCCCCTGCTCTGCCTTTCTCCCCGTCAGTGATCCAAAGCAGCTTACATTGTTGTTCTCTCCTCCATTTTATCCTCACAACAACCACGTAGGTTAGGCTGAGAATGTGTGATGGCCCAGGGTCACCCAACAAGCTTTCATGGCATGAATGGAGATTCAAACCCGTGTCTCCCAGATTCTAGTTCAATACTCTTAAATACTATACCACACTGGCTTTGGGTACAGATAGAAACTATCGTTGTTTCTACAGGTGTATTCCTAATGTTAAGAAGATGCTGGGCAATCCATGTGATGGGGGAAGAAAGTTCTCCAACATCAATTCAGAAGTATTGGAGAAAAGACCTTTGTGTAGGTGCAAAAGTCTCTTTCTCAGCTAACAACCTGTCGCCTGCATCATTCAGTGGCTATGTTTGCCAGGAAGGTTGCCAGAGCATTTGCAGTCCATCTCAGGGGTTTTAAAAGGTGATGGAGGACTGAACACAAACAAATGTTCTCATCACAATGAAAACAGGGGGACATAAGGGGACTGGCTGGAGGACCATGCACCTGATAGGTGGTTGGATCCCATAATTTGTCAGCAGAAAGCCCCAGCGGGTGTCAGTCTGGACTTTCCCCTTCTTCCAGCAGACATTTTCAACCCTGGAAATTTTATTTCTGGGATTATAGGTGGGAACCATGTCGACTAAAAGCTATGCAAGTTGGAGGGAAGTTTTATGGGGAAGGAGGAAAGGCTGAAAGACTGTGAGAGCACAGCTTTCTACTGATGGAAGATGCCTTCCTGCTTCAGCCTCCTGACCTGCATAGCTATTACTTTACACAGTTCCCACAATCCAGGGAATAAGTTTCCCCGGAATCCCGAAATGGGTGCTGTGGAAGGGCAGAGCCAATAAGATTGGAGATGTTTGCTTGGACTTCAAAAGGCCCATGAACTAGTTCCTACCAATCAAGTACCCTGTTCCAGTTCTTGCTCTCCAACCCTTTAGTTCTTCCAAAACATAGTCAGAATTCTGGCCGATGTCAGCCTATTTTGCAGCACAAAATAATCAGCCTATCCTGCAGCACAAAAGATTACATGATATTTGTCTGTCCTAGAGTGTAATTTGATAGCCCTCGCTAGCAGGATTCACAGAGCAGATATGCTATTAGAAATCAACTCCAGATAATGCAGGATGCCAAGTCCTTGTGCTTTTTGTTTCCTCTGAGATAGGCTGCCAACAAAGAGTGTACCATTTTTTTGTCTCAAACCTGGTAATTGCCCTGCCACAAGCAGCTGGCACATACAGCTCCAGAGCATCTGTCTTTTGCCTCTACCCCATACCCTCCCCACCTGAATGAGATGACAGTGATACTCCACCTTTACATGAACAGAAAGACAGAGTAGTAGCACTTCACCCTTTAAAGGAATGCTTCCTGGTAGAAATTGTTTTTCCTTCCCACAGTATAGCTGAAAACAAGAGTTATCTCCCAAGTTCCTGGTGTTGACAACAGCAAGAGAGGACCAGAGTTAAGTTAGAGGCCACCAAAGGGAGAACAGTGGGAAATCTGTCAACTGCAGTCTGCAAAAGATACAGCTTTACAGTTTTAGAGGGACCATTGTGCATAAACCATTCTTTAAAATTCTTTAGACGATGTTCAAAAGGACTGGTTTGAGCTTAATAAATCATCTTCATACAGTTTATAATAACCCCACCCCTCAAAGCTCTACATAGGACTCAATAGACTTTATATTTCTCGTTCACAATTGTGTTACTGATGAGGTGTTCCTAATTTTATTATTTTTTTCACTGAAGCAGTAGGTAAATAATTACATTTCAGCACTTGCAAAAGCTTTTGACTACACAGTGGATTTTTAAGTAGATAAATAGATATTATTGTACCCCAAGAATTATTATTGGGGAGTTATGATCATTTAGAGATGTTTGGAATCTACTTAGGGGAGGAAGTAGTGTTTAATAAATGCAGCCCAGTTCACTCCTATGTTTCTGTTTGCGTGAGAAAATTTAGAGAATGTGAAAGATTACCAAACACAATGCCTTGGAAGAAAACCTGCTGTAGAGAATATACACCTCTGTGCAATTTTGTTTCTACACATTTGTTTCTACACATCTTGCAGAGCTCTGAATGTTTCAGTTAAGAAATGTCACTGATTGCATATAGAGGGAGAAAATAGGAGATTCCTTGAAGTCAAAGCAAGCCTATTACTACAGATTACTTCTGTTCTGAGTGCATGTGTATATGTATGTGTGTAGGAGGAGCGTACACACACACACACAAAGCCTCATGCAGTACATTAGTCAGGGAAGCATAGCAAGAGAAAGTACTTGCAGTCTGGCTTGAGCCACAACTAGCAATACAATGCCTAGCCATGCATGTCAACACAATTTCAGTCTCATCTAGTAGTCAGACAGACAAACATATTTCCCCTTTCGGGCTAACAACGACATTTCAGAAAGCAGTAACTCAACTTAGTTATCTCTTTTTCCTCTAGCAAAGCTCCTTTATCCATTGAAAAGGAATATCCTAAACTGCTAGCATGAACATATATTTTTATTCAAGCTTATCTAATTTAACTTCTAAGGCTCACAGAAAAAAGGGAAAAATACAATTTCGCTCATGGAAACAAAAACAAAGCTTTTTGATCTGCAAGGAAGCTACACATCTGATTATTGTCCTAACTTTCAAAAGAAAAGGAAAAAATAACACAATTATCACCCAACATAATTCCTCCTCTTCCATACAGTCTGAAAAGGATTAAGTGGTTTTTAATCTTTAGACATTCAGAAGCAGCGATTTTTTAAAAAGAAGCAGCATTAAAAATAAAGAAATCTGCAATTTCATATTGCAAATAGCATTGTTTTAGCTCTTCCTGTTAAGATTATTTCTGTGATAAATTCAAGCCTCAGTACAAAATGGATTATATTGCAAATTGTAGTCAAATACTTTTTATTCAGAAGTAAAAACTTAACAGAAGATAAAATTTATTTGACAGGTCAGAGGAAGTGTCACACATAACCCATGAGAATTTTTTGTTTGTTTAATTGACCACTTTGATGGGAAATGCAACAATTTGCTCAAGTCAAAATGTTTGCTTGGAGAACTGCTTGGAAATAGAAAAGGAGAAATAAGAAAGGAGATAGTCGAGCTGGTTTATAAATGTAACAGCTTATTCTTGCAGCATCTCCTGAAGACTGCTTAATGTAGATGAATTACCCTTTAAGACCACCAAACCATTATAAACCAGTGCAATAAAGGTGTATTTCCCCACATGTTTTCAAATGTGTATTTATACTTGTGGCCTCTATCCACTTTTATCATTGCAAGTACGGAACCAACATGCTGTGACAGATTAGGCTTTTATAGGGTTAATTTGAGAAGGTGCAGTTCAGCCAGAGCAGGAGCACCAAATGTTAACCAGAGCGCCACTTGATTGGCTGGCTGAAATGCAGGAGCCAGGAGCCACAGATAGCGTATGTTGGCTGATATAAAAGCAGGAAAGGCCTGTCAGATAGACAGATTGGGAGATTCTGAACAGATCAGAAAGATCTTGAAAGCAACTTGAAAGCTTTGTGTGACACACAAAACGTGTCAGTCCTCAGATTCAGCCAGGGGAGATCGCGTCTAAAGGCAGTGAGAGCCACAAAGGAAGAATGGCCAGGGGGCCTGTATTCTCAAGGAGATCTCAGACTGAGAGGAGTTTCCACTAGAGCAGGGGTCTGCAACCTGCGGCTCCGGAGCCGCATGCAGCTCTTTGGTCCTTGTACTGTGGCAACGTGTGGCTTGGGTCCTCTCAGCCTCCTTCAGAGAGTCACCTAAGGATTAAGACAAAAGAAACAAAGGCCAGGATACTTCTATTCAGATGCTCCCACCAGTGACCTTGCTATCTCCATTGTTACTCCCATGCTATAGTCTTCATTGTTACTCATACTTCTATTCAGATGCCCTCAACTATTGACCTGGTTGCCTTCTTTGTTACTCACAGACAGTGTTTCTCCACCCACCCTGGACACTCCAACAGATATATATACTCCACTTGCTTTCCCAACATCAGATCCTCTGAAGATGCCAGCCACAGATGCAGGCGAAACATCAGGAGAGAATGCTGCTAGAACACGGCCATACAGCCCGGAAACCACACAGCTCTCAGTAGGGGTGGGTAGCGGTGGTGGCCAAGTTTGCAGATGATACCAAATTATGTAGGGTGGTGAGAACCACAAAGGATTGCGAAGAGCTCCAAGCGGACCTTGATAAATTAGGTGAGTGGGCTCAGAAATGGCAAATGCAGTTCAAATGTAGCAAAATGTAAAGTGATGCACATAGGGGCAAAAAATCCAAACTTCACATACACGCTACAGGGTCAGTGCTATCAGTCACAGACCAGGAAAGGGATTTAGGCGTCTTAGTTGATAGTTCCATGGGAATGTCAACTCAATGCATGGCAGCTGTAAAAAAGGCAAACTCTATGCTGGGGATCATTAGAAAAGGAATTGATAATAAAACTGCAAAGATTGTCATGCCCTTATATAAAGCAGTGGTGCGACCGCACTTGGAGTACTGTGTCCAGTTCTGGTCACCGCATCTCAAAAAGGATATTGAGGAGATAGAAAAAGTGCAGAGAAGGGCAACAAGGATGATTGAGGGACTGGAGCACCTTCCCTATGATGAGAGGCTGCAGCGTTTGGGACTCTTTAGTTTGGAGAGGAGGCGGCTGAGGGGGGATATGATTGAAGTCTACAAAATTATGCATGGGGTAGAAAATGTTGACAGAGAGAAAATTTTCTCTCTTTCTCACAATACTAGAACCAGGGGGCATACATTGAAAATGCTGAGGGGAAGAATTAGAACTAATAAAAGGAAACACTTCTTCACGCAACGTGTGATTGGTGTTTGGAATATGCTGCCACAGGAGGTGGTGATGGCCACTAACCTGGATAGCTTTAAAAGGGGCTTGGACAGATTTATGGAGGAGAAGTCGATTTATGGCTACCAATCTTGATCCTCCTTGATCTGAGATTGCAAATGCCTCAACAGACCAGGTGATCGGGAGCAACAGCCGCAGAAGGCCATTGCTTTCACATCCTACATGTGAGCTCCCCAAGGCACCTGGTGGGCCACTGCAAGTAGCAGAGAGTTGGACTAGATGGACTTTGGTCTGATCCAGCTGGCTTGTACTTATGTTCTTATGTTCTTAGTATTTTGTTTGGTGAAACGTGATTTTTTTCAATTATTTGCCTGTCATACTCTGTTCTTAGGTTCTAACTTTTGAAAGCCTTCCTGGTACCAAATATTGTTATCCAAAAGCTTATGTTTTAGTATTCCTCAGTACCTATACTTGTATTATATTTTTCTTATGTTAACTATTCCCTTTTTTCACATTTTGGTAACTTAGAGAGCAATCCTAAGCAAGTCTACTCAAAATCCTACCCAGATTTGTTTAACTTACTTACAGGAAAGTATATTTGGCTTGCACTGTTAGGCCTCAACTGCTCAAGTGTAATATTTTACTCTTCTGTTATTGTTATTGTTGTTGAATGTTAGGTCTCAATCCTTAAAACAATAAACAGACTCTAGATCACTGGTCAGTAGTATTTATTGGAAAAGTAACATAGCACCCAGCTTGCAAGAAGCCAGCTCTGCCAGACCTGGCTTTTGTACCCGTCTTTATCCCAAGACGGTCCCCCCTCCAGTTTTCCCAAAGAATGTGAGAAAGAGTTATGTCAGAGTCTAAATGTGGCCCAAGGTCAGCAACAGAAAGAGATAACTACCTGGCCTCCCGCCCTCATGGAGCAACAGAAACATCCCGCTTTACCTGGGAGGGCAGTGGTGTCAGGGATAAGCCTAATTATCTATCAAGTGTGTGAAATAGATCAAGGAAAGAATGTTCCATTAACACAACGGTTATATTAAGCAGGCAGAGTACATATATCTAAAAGCAGTTTTCATTGACAGGGATACATTTCAATCAACCAGATATAATCACCTTCTACAGTTTATATGGCCCTCACCTGGGGTTAGGAATATACCTCAATCAACTACCAGTAGGTGTCATCCCTGACACTAAATAGCTGGCTTCTATACCAGTTTATAAACTGTTTCTGAAACCCCACTTGATAGATAAAGCAGTCTGTCATGATTTCAGATTTCCCTTGACCAAATTGCTAATATTAAGGGGTTTAGATCCACAGATCACTAGTCCTATAGTTTTTGAAATGGAATTGCAACACTCAGGCAAGTGTTCACTCTGTAGGGCTGCCAACCTCCAGGTAGCACCAGGAGACCTCCTGCTGTTACAATTAATCTTCAGATTACCGAGATCAGTTTCTTCAGGGAAATGGCTATTTTGGAGGATGGTTTCTATAGCTGAGAGTCTATCCTACTAAGGTCCCTCCCCTATCCAAACCCTGCCCTTTCCAGACTGCACCCCCAAAATCTCCAGATATTTCCCAACCAAAAGCTGGCATTACTATCACTCTGCCTCTCTGAGGCCCCTTCTACGCATGCAGAATAATACACTTTCAATCCACTTTCACTGCACTTAGCAGCTGGATTTTACTGTGCAGAATAGCAAAATCTGCTTGCAAACAGTTGTGAAAGTGGATTGAAAGTGCATTATTCTGCATGTGCAGAAAGGGCCTGAAAGTTTTACCCCAATTCCTAACAATTAAAAATGAATGTTTGTCAACATGGTAATGAGTAGTTCAATTGAACTCCATCACAGTTATTTATTTACTTTCTTCATTTACACTTCACCTTCTTCACAGGAACTTGGGGCAGATTGCAAAACTGTAAAAGAACAATACAAAACATATGACAAAACCAGCAATAAAATTAGTCAAAATACTTTTCAAATTCCACAAACATTAAAACCGCACAAAATTCCCTTAAAATATCTTCCTGAATAATTTTACACATTCTGTGAAACAATAGGAACATGGGAGCTTTCCTAACGTCCAACTGGTGAATGCCCCAACAAAGGTTGTTTGAGTGCAGGAAGCTGTTGGTCTTACCTATTCCCAGGATGGCACCTGTCTCGATGTCATTTAGTAACTTGTTCATAGCACAAAGCCACTTATTTGTTACAGGTAATTCTTCTTAAAGTAGTATCATCAACATTATCTTATTCTCAATCCCCTGATTGTTTCTGGCATTTTTTCTAAGACCTATTTCTTACAAATAGCAATTAAACAAAAAATCTGTATGTGCTATATTACTTCTCTGTGTGTGCTGTGTCACTTCAACATGCAGGCAAGAGCTCTTGTGATGTCTCTTTTTTAAATCCATGTACATAGAAAAACATCAAGGCATCTAGGACTGAATTCTGCCAGGCTGAATCCAAAGAGCCACCCATTAAATTCCTTGAGGCAGCTACCAATCCCTTTCATCATCACCGTGTCATCAGCCTGTTCTCTGCTTACTTCCCTGCGTGCTTCAGGGCACACACCTCAACTACCATCAGCTAAGAAATTATCACCTTTTTAGACAGAGTTCATCTGGCCACAGTGATCCACTCAAGACTATACTTCAAGGCTGGATTACTGTAAAATGCTCTCCATGGGGCAGCCCATGAGCACAGAAACATCAGCCATTGCCAAATGCAGCTGCACATCTGCTTACTGGAGCTGGTAGATTTGAACACATATTAACTAATTAGAAAATATAATAACTCATTTTGAGGCAAGTGAATTTGCTTTCACTTGGTTTCCTGGTTCAATTCAAGATGCAGGTTATTATTTCTATAACCTTGCATGAATCTGAACCCTGTATCTAAGGGGCCACTACTCCAGGTATAAACCTGTGTGCATGCTAGGTCAGGCATAGAATCTTTCCTCATTCCTGTTCCTTTCTTTCCCATATGTTCTTCTCAAACATCGTGGTAGGCTTCAGTGAGAGACTGGACTTTTTCTGTAGCTGGTCCCAATTACAGAATGGTCTCCCTGAAGAAACATACCAAATCCTAGGTCTTTATAAAAGTCTGTAAGATCTGGCTATTTTAAGGACAGTTATTTAGTGGTGAATGGACACAGAATTTTTTCTTTAATGACACATTTTGTACATTTGGGAGGATTATACAGGAGTTAGGGTTTAATTTCTTCTATTATGGAGTGGGTCTTCATTTTATTTCAATTATTGTAGCTTTAATTGAATCTAATTTGTGTTATTAGCTGATCCAAGCTCTGTTTGGAAGGCTGGTTCATATATGTTTGAAATAAATAATCCAGCAACTAGCAGAGAGATAGCAAGCAATCAGGCTTAGAGACAGATAGCCAGGAGAAGCAGTGGATGCCTCATTCCCCTCATTTGTCTGGGAGAAGGAAGGATAGATGGATAGATTGGCTGCACCTCAGCCAAAGTTCTTGAAGTCTGTAATATCAATGTTGAATAAGTTTGGTTTTATACCAAGAAACGGCAGCACAATATATCGGAGAATGATGCAAATATAATTACCAGCATTCATTCGATAAAGCTGTCATTTGGTATTATATTTATGCAGCTGGTTAAATCTGATGGCTTCATTACTTTTTTCCCCTAGCACATCATGTTCATAGTCATTTTCTTTCAGCTCGTGAATGTGAGTGTTCTTTCTGCATTATGCAATGCTTTCATGAATAAAAGAAAAGAATATAATCGGAAAACTTGTATTACTTCTACACATTTGCATTAATGGCAAAGGGGAAGATTTCTAAATGGTACTTAATATAGGAACAGCTGCCTCTCTTGGAGATTTTCTCCTTGATTATCTCCCTCTGCTGGTGATATGTCAAAGTGCAGCAGACAGCATTGCGTACCTTCACCAAATGCTATAGAGAGCAAGAGTCCCCAACCGTTTTCAACATGCAGGCACCTTTGGAATTCTGGCCCAGGGAGGATGCAACCACAGGATGCCAGGGAGTGAGGTCATGCATAACCCTTATAGCAGGTCTTAATGCAGAATCAACAGGATTCCCTTTTAAAATGAACATATTGTTTTTTTAAAAAAATTTGCATACTCACAAAATACAGAGCTGACTAAGAAAACCTCATCTGGCAGCACCTGTCTTCATATTGCAGACATATAACATACTTATTCAAAAGGAAAAGGAAAACATTATTTTTCTCATGGTTACCCCTTTACATGAACCTTTCTTTCATGACCCTACCAATTTTAAACCTGCACAATTACTTGTAAAGACAACAGTGAGTGCTTTTTGAAAACTGACCCAAATTTGATGTAGCAAGCCAACTTCCACCTGAATTACAAAAATACATTAGAGCTAAGAAAATCTGATGACTTCGATAGAAGTTCCAGTTAGGTTCATTAAGCAAGCATATAAGCCATGCAACACAATCATCCCCTGCTGTGTTTACAGAATATTACTTTCCTGGTTGTACAGATAAAGTACTTTAAGTACTTTAAAGTACTTTACTCTTCATTATAACAACCAACATAAAAACTATTTTAAAAACCTGCTGTTCCTTCCCATTTTCTAAAAACACTTGGTGGGTACCAGGAGAGATATAGGTGGGTGCCATGGTGCTCATGGGCACCACACCAGGGACTGTTGCTATAAATCAAGGATCTACAGACATTTATACTAACAGCCCAAGGAGAGGAGGTTGAATTTGCCTACCCTGAATCCGCCTATGCCAGCAGTGGCAAACCTATGGCATGAGTGCCAGAGGTGGCACTCAGAGCCCTCTCTGTGGGCACGCGCACACAGAGTTTGTCATGTGGGGGGCGTGGAAAATCCCCCCATCCCCCCCACACATCTAGGCTGGCCTGGGCTGCTGGGCACAATGCCTCATGGCAAGCAGGGAGGACTTGGCTGGCTGGCCTGGTGCCTGTGCTCCGGGTGGCTGCTGCCTGAGGGGGGGCAGAGGCAGAGGAGGCAGAGATGCTAGAGAGGCACAGAGTGGTGCATGCTGGACTTGCTGGAGGCTACAGCAGGCTGGCCTCTGCTCAAGCAGGTGGGGTGGAGGCAAAGGGCTGGGGTGGAGGTGCTGGAGCAGCACAGGGCAGAGCGGCGGGTGCACACAGGACTAAAACCTCAGTATTCGGGTTAAATTACCGTGTTGGCACTTTAAAAAAATAAGTGGGTTTTGGGTTGCAATTTGGGCACTTGGCCTCGAAAAGGTTCGCTATCACTGGCCTATGCTGTACTTACCCTGATGGAGAAGCAAATCTGCCAGAGGGTGGCCACTGCAGCCCTACAGAGCAGGCAGACATGGCTCAGAGCAACTTGGTGCTCCTGTGCCCTAGTTTCCTCCGCCAGCATTTTTCCATTTAACTGTAGATGCCTATGGAAACTCATGCCACAACAGATGTCCTGGCTACCAGTGTCTTGTCTACATCTACAAGCATAAGAATTTTTTGTTGTTGTCTAGGTCCATTATCAGTTTTGTTGTGCTCTTGTAGCCCATGTTAGGGTCATTTTAATATAGCAGTCTGTCAAGTTTATTTTCTTATCAAAATGGGTTGACATTTGGGAAATAATTTATCAGTCTGCATATGGAAAAACAACTAGGTTGAGAAGTATGTGCTGTGTTGTGCAGCACAAGGTCTGGAGGTTATTGACTGGGATTTTCAGTTATTGTGTTTCCCCGAAAATAAGACAGCGTCTTGTATTAATTTTTGCTCCAAAAGATGCATTAGGGCTTATTTTCAGGGGATGTCTTATTTTTTTCCATGATTTTGCACCCCCACATGACCAGATCAGCTGCGCTGGGGAATCTGTAACTAGTGCTTATTTTTGGAGTAGGGCTTATATTTTAAGCATCCTCCAAAAATTCCGAAAAATCATACTAGGGCTTATTTTCAGGGTAGGTCTTATTTTGGGGGAAATGGGGGAGGTGTATTTGTTTGCACACATGTGCTATGAGAATGGGTCCAACTCCTCAACCAAGCTCACCTCTGGGGGATTTTTAAAAAGGTCAGACTTAAGACAGAGAAAATAGACAGATCTCAGCTTCTTATTTGTAAGCAATCAACATCTAATGACAGAATTGTTGGCTTTTTTGAGCATTCTGTGATCAGTCAGAAAATCCAGTTCATCATTCACAAATATTGACCCATCATTCAGGAGGTCCTTCCCAGCTGCCAACAACCACCTTTCCTTGGGTTCAGGAAGACTAGGTTGTTAATCAACTTCCTCCTTAAAGCAGATATAAGGAGGCCTCTGATTAGAACCGTTAACATTGTTGGACATTACAAATGTGGGATTGCTCCATCTGTAAACTTATCTTGGAAGATAAGGAGATGAGAATTGATTATGTTGGTATTGTACAATTGAAATCTTTCACCAATTTTAATTCTCCTCACGTAGTTTATCTTCTTCTGTATGAATGTGGTAAATGATACGTGGGGCAAATGGCATGCAAGCTGTGCATAGGCGTGTTAGAACACATCTCGAGAATCAAAAATGTGGTATTGGAAGCCCCTAAGGTTGAACATTTTGTGAACATGAAATAACTGGATTCAATTCAAGGGACTGTTTTGGCTGCACTGGATGCTCGAGACTTAACAGGAAATATCAAGCAAGTGCTTCTTGGGATGGAATCCAGGTTCATATTCAAGTTAGACAGTGTCTTTCCCAGTGGACTTAATCAAAATATAGACTTCACTGGTTTTCTATGACTCTTTTGTAGACCTGGAACACTTTAGATTACCTTCATGGGTACTTCATGGGATAAATAGGGATTGGAAACATAAGTGTGTGCTTTCCATTGAGGATAGAGACGCAAAAGACAGTCAAGCTGCAAGAAGTCTGTCCCTGGTTAAAAAAAATAGAAGATAATTATTTTATGGCTGTATGCTTATTTGTTTATTTATTATTTATTATTTTCATTGGTTTTTTTATGAAAGTGAGAATCATGCTGAAATGTGGATTCTTTTGACTTTAGTTAAAACAGTTTGTGATTGCAATCTGAATGGATTATGTAAGTAACTTTAATTGATTAGTCAGTAACCATAGGCTTACATCTTTGGAATATGTTTCAAATACTTATGGATTTATATGTACATTTTTATACAGATTATTGGGCCACATAGAAATTTACTCATAAAGTAATACCTTATCTGGAAGTACACAGCCCATTTAAAGTGCCCAGAACTGAGAGCTTCTTTAAACTGAGACTCAGTGGAGCATGGTTTTATGTTGGTTACTATTTAAACCTTATGATTAAATTATGTTCTGTAGCAACCACTATATGCAATTTTTATGTATTGAGTATGTATGTATTGAATTAGAATCTTGTGAAATTGATATTTAAAGAAGATGTGTACATTCTAATTTTGCTTTTGAAATGTATAAAAGAATCAAGAGATAGGATCTCATGGAAATTTAGACTTTATTTTTGTATATATGTCACTGACAGCCTAATTTGTACAGAATCTGTTTTCACAACCTCCAGATGGTGGCTGTAGATCTCCTGGGATTACAACTGATCTCCAGGTGACAAAGATCAGTTCGTCTGGAGAAAATGGCTGCGTTGGAAGATGGACTGTATGGAATTATGCCCCATTGATGTCCCTATTCTCCCCAAACCCTGCCCTCCTTAGGCTTCACCCTGCCTAACCTCCAGGAATTCCCAAACACATAGCCGGCAACCCCAGTCGTAAGGAAAAGCACCAGTCTTCTGGGCACTGGAAGAAGAAGGCACTCCAAGCCTGTAAGAATGTAAAAAGGAGGTGAGGTCATCTCCTCACTATACTGGCTGCTTAGAGGGGTACTGCTGATGAGGAAATTGTAACCGACAAGGTTGCTTTTGTAGAAAGTTTTATATTTGATCAATGCAAATTAATTTGGCCCAGAAGGACTGAAGCCAAGTCCCAGCAGAGAAGTAAGCTAACGTTATTTAACAACCATGGATGCTTCATCATACAGAAGGTGACCCTCTCATCCAAAGGGAGGGGGAAGTGTATTTCTGGGCATGAAGAAACAGTAATTTTGGGTCTGGCACCAGAGGATAACAACAACAACAACAACAAAAGACATACTGTCAAGGGATAGGTTCTTAAAGGGCAGACATGGCTACATGCTGAATCTGAACTTTTTCAATCAATATTTTGAGGGGGGGTTGATTTCAGCAAATAACCTAGATTTCCAGATGGGCAGTATTGTTTATTGCTGGATTCTTTATTATCAAAATGCTAGTTATTCAATTAAAGCTCATACTGGCATTTGATTACAGAAAGCTGGTTGTTCTTTTCCATTACCCCCCCCCCCCCCCCCCGGAAACCTATTAAGAAAATAAAAATAAAACACGTTTTCCTATTCCTTGAGTTTTGATGCAAGCAGGGGGAATAAATCTTCTTTGAATTCATATCATGTTTTGGAAGAACTGAAAATTAGATTAGTACTGGATCCACTTCAATAATAGCAACATTATATTGCCTTTGGGTGGCATCTGGGTTTTAGAATAGCTCAGGATTTTAATCAGTTCTTTTTTCAAGTGTTTCCCTTCAAGAAACATTTCATCCCTGAAGACATACATGAACATGGGCCAGAAAAATGAACTTAGTTCCCACACACATCTTTGGGGAAAGTGTTTAGGGGACAGACAACAGTAATCAAGAACTTTGCATCTATATAATAAGTCCTGGCAAACAGTGATGGACTGGATTGCCTCTGGGTAGGTTGGAGGATATTAACTTGGCATGGATATGCTGCATCTTTGCATTAGTCAAAGACATCAAAACCACAGGAATATACAATCCCCAAGAACACTACAAAGAATAAGAAGAAGAGCATAAACTCAATGTCTTTTCCAGCAGCTGCATCAACAAACCACCCTCAAAGGGAAGCTACTCAGGAAGCAGACAAGGTGAGCACAAATGTAGCACTACAGCAAGAAGGAATGCATAAGATAGAGAACACAGTAGAGGGAGAAACACTTGAGATATTTACATGCATATGGCTACTAGTCAACTCCTTGCAATTCAAGCCCTATGGAGAGCACTCTAAGATGCATTCAACCTCTCCTTAAACATGCACCAGGGTGCCATTCCATAACGTCCTCAGCCAAGCCCACACTATCCCTTCCTGAAGTTGTGCTGAAACCCTATAGTAGTTCAAATAGAGCAAGATTGAACCAACTGAAGCAAATCACAGTATCCTTTTACTGAAAATTAAGGCCATTCCACTGACGAAGATCATCCTTTCAATGTGGAACAAAGGTCTTGGACTTAATTTACCATGGAAAGATAAGTAGTATTAAAATGTGTCAAAACAAAGAGTAAGTTAAACTATAAAACTGCACTCCAACAATGTACATGTTCAAATGGAAGTGTCAATGAGTTTATGAAAACTGGCTCTTGAATACCTGTGCATAGCTTTTCAGCTTTGCTGTCTCATAATGTGCTTCAAATACAGTCAGATGTGAATCATTCTATCATAGAGAAACATTGACACAAAAGCTTTGCAGGGAATGAGTCTGAATCGGAGAGCAATTGGAGGAATGACAGAACTAATACAATATGCTGAGGCATTATTCAGGGCTTTTTGTTCGTGTGCCAAAGAAACAGAAGTGAGATGCTGAGAAAACAGGGTAGGATGGTGACACAGTGTGGGATGGAGGAAAGCACAAAGGGAAACAAACAGAACTGATGTGCCAGGGAGATTGAGGACTCAAAGAATGGAGGATAGAATGCAGGCAAAGAGAAAGTTTAGTAAACCAGAGGGGGGGGGGGATCACAGATTATACAGATTGATTAAACATATGTGGTAACCGAGGAGGAGGAGGAGGGGATGAGATTATGGAGCAAATTATAGAATGTGCTTTGGAAACCAAGAAAAACAGATAGATGATTGTTCTCCGTTCTTTGGGAAAGGGTACCAAATTTTTGAAGGAGAAATCAGGAGGGGGTAAACAGGAAAAAAAATAACAACTTAGAGTTGGAAAAGGTGATGGGAATTGTGACCGTGGAGATCCTGAGTGGTCTAATCTCAGGCCTTTCTTCTTCTGCCTTTAGAGGTTTTGCATGGGCACTTCCACTCTCTTCACCTGGCAGCAATCCCATGTTTTAACTTGTCTACTAGAGGACTGTGGGAGTGTTAACTGCTTCCCTCACCCCTTGGGTCTTTCTCTTTCTTTGGGTAAATGTGATTGATTGGGGCCAATTTTGGGTGACAGAGTTCGAACTAAGGAAATGTATTAACAAACTAAAAGGTGTAGTATTGTCGAAGGCTTTCAAGGCCGGATTCAGCGGGTTCTGGTGGGTTTTCCAGGCTGTGTGGCCGTGGTCTGGTGGATTTTGTTCCTAACATTTCGCCTGCATCTGTGGCTGGCATCTTCAGAGGTGTATCACAGAGAAAAATCTGTTTCACACTAGTGAGAAGGGAAAGTTTAGAGTGGTATATTGTCCATGTCCCAGGGTGGAGAACCAATCATTAAGTGTTTGGGTGGAACTTTCTATGCAAAGGTGTGGTTGAGTGCATTGTATTGTGGATGGGGTTATCAGTCCATTTTTTAAGTACTGGGAGCCAGGCTTTGCTAATCTAATGTCTCTTCTTTCTTATTGAAGTTGTCCTGGTGTTTGTGAATTCAAATGGCCTCCCTGTGCAGTCTGACATAGTAAGCTTCTGAATTGTCCAGAATTTCAGTTTTCTCAAATAAAATATTATGTCCAGTTTTGTTTAACACATGTTCTACAACTGCAGATTTTTCAGGATGGTTAAGCTGACAGTGTCTTTCGTGTTCCTTAATATGGGTCTGAATGTTGCGTTTTGTGGTTCCTATGTAGACCTTTCCACAGCTGCAGGGTATGCGATAGACTCCTGCAGAAGTGAGGGGGTCTCTCTTGTCCTTTGCTGAGCATAGCATCTGCTGTATTTTTCTGGTAGGTTTGAAGATGGTTTGTAGGTTATGTTTTTCATCAGTTTCCCTATTTGATCAGTGATTCCCTTGATGTATGGTAGAAATATTTTTCCTGAAACCATCCTGAAAAATCTGCAGTTGCAGAACATGTATTAAACAAAACTGAACATAACATTTTATTTGAAAACACTGACATTCTGGACAATTCTGGACAGGTTACTATGTCAGACTGCACAGGGAGGCCACTGAAATTCACAAACACCAAGACAACTTCAACAAGAAAGAAGAGACTCTGAAAATTAACAAATCTTGGCTATCACTACTTAAAAAATGAACTGATAACCCCACCCACACAATACAATGCACTCAACCACACCTTTGCATAGCAAGTTCTTCCCAAACACTTACTGATTGGTTCCCCACCCTGGGACATGGACAACATACCCCACTAAACTTTCCCTTCTCACTAGACGCAGTGTGAAACAGACTTCCCTCTGTGATACACTTCTGAATGTGATTCCACCACAACCAGTAAAAGGTGTAGATATCTTATGCTGGGGTTGGTGCTGACCAGCTGACAGAGAAGGCAGCTGTACAGCATTCCCTGACTATATTGTCACATTGACCCCACTGTCGGATCGCCTCCAATCTCTGTACCTCACCATCACCTTTCAAGTTGCTTCTATAGTGACAGCGGAGTGGGCAGTGGCAGCCAACGAAGCTGTACAGTTGTCAGGGGTCTCTCGAGTGTAGAGCCCAGGATAGCTACCCCAGTTGCTTCAAGGCTAAGACTACCAGTATCACTGAGTTTGGATGAGTTTTTTTAGATTGATATTACCACAGGTCCCAGGTGCCTCACCTGTTCTCTTATCTGGGATTCTACATATATTAAATTAATTATGGCTTTGCTTGAGGTCTGTCAGGCAGGGCAGATGGCAGAAACTGAGCTGCAGTTAGTCCACAATAGCAGAGAGTGCCAACCTGATCAGGAAAGGGCAAAAGACATTTCAGAAATGCAAACTGGTAGGCAGGCAGGCTTGTAAAGTTGGGGAGGACATATCTAGGCTACCCCACTCTACTGATAGAGGGAAATGTTTTGAGGAAACAGATGCAAAGGGTCTATGGTTTGTTCCATATACAGTGTGTCAACAATGCCAGCTACTCCAATGGGGACAGACAGACGGAACTAATTCTCCTCTACAAAATGACAGGCAGGCGGGGCTGTGGAGGTAAGAGGGATTGGGGGGGTTGCATTTATACCCCAGTTTTCTCAACTGCAAGGAGTTTTAAAGTGGCTTACAAATTCCTTCCCTCCTCTCTCCAGAACAAATACTGTGAAGTAAGTGGGGCTGACAGAGTTCTGATACAGTTAGAGCACAATAAAGAATCCAGCACCCTTTTCTGTGAGTTCATCGTGCCTTTGGAGATCTGGGGATATTGTGAACATGATGAAATTATCTTCAGGGAACATTGAAGGAGGGAGGCAACCAATCTGCAAGTTCCTGAGAGCATTCATAAAAAAAACTATACAAATTTTGAACAAGGAAATCTATCTAACATGGATGTACCTAACTAAATATAAGAGAAATAAAAGTTTAATCATAAAAAACTTTATTAAATTGGGAACACTGCTCACATAATCACATGTCAGTTCAGCTTCCACAAGCCCATTCTTCAGGAGAGAATTTTAATTTCTCATCTAATGATGTTTCCTTCTATGTTCCTCAAGTAAGGGAGGGAATGATATCATGGGGCACATTAAATTACAAGTGGCTGAGGAGCAGGTTAGATTTGGAAAGTATGTTTCCCTTTTAAATCAGTCAGTGCAACCATCAGATAGATCTTCCATATGACCAGCTTTACTTTTGATATTAAAGAATACAATCCCATTACAAATCGAAACATTTTAATTTTTGTTTTGCTTTTTCGCAGGCTCAGAGGCCCTGGCAAATGAATGAAAAGTCCGTCTTAAAATGGAATCCATGGGATTGTTGTGCTAAATTTTGCATCTCATTTAGTGCTTAGGCCTAAATAAGGCAACGTTGCTCAAAGATCTTTAACAAAGAAGTCTAAAAACATTCAGAGACCTATAAAATTTCCAAGTGGTTGTGACAAACATGTAAAGAGCAGGAAAAGGACAACATATTCAGCAGATTTATTCCAGTATTTACACCATAAGTAGACAATCCCTGGCATGAGTGCCAAACAACCCTTTTGCTTGGCACATGGGGTCAAGAGACTGGGGTAAGTTTCTTACAAAAGCACAGCTCTTGTCTCTTTCCCTCCATCTTTGTTTGCTGGTGCACCAGTGTCTTCACAAGTAGCTGTGGAAGTTCTGATACTCAAAACAAAAAGGTTTATGTTCTTTGGTCTTTCCTAATTGTACAACATGAAGAGTAGTTATCTGATCTTTAAGTAAATCTATAGTTAAGAGCAGGAAGGGGACTTGGAACAAGAATTTCTTGTCTTTTCTTTCTTGGAGAGGAGAGTACTTGCTCTGTGCTTGTAATAAGAACTGCTCACCACACTTGGAGGGAGAAATATTTATTTTAGCTATTGTAATTATTTAGTATTAGTTAAACCGATGTTTGCATCCTTCCTATGAAGATTTATATATGTGAGCTTGGACTGAACTCAGATTGCAAATTCTCCATTGAATTTGAATTATACATGGTAAGTATTGCAGATTTTTTTTCCTTAGAGTTCCATAGGTGTGAATACAGATTCCTATTTGAAATGTGTGAAGGAAATCTAAAGACAAGACAATGTGGTATAACAGGTGATGCACAATATAAGAGATATCCAATGTAAGTGGTAATTTTTCCCACTGAAATTCCAAACAGGGCAGTAGTATTTCAAAAATAGGCTATTTAAATACAAATATCTGTTACATACGCAGAATCGGATCTTGGAAATGTGTAGACTTGACCAGTTTCATGCCCTTCTATCTGGGAGGAATAACTGTGATGCAGAGACCAGTTCACATACTGCCATTTCCTTAGGTACTCTGATATCAAAACTGACTGGAGAAAAGCCATCCTAACACTGGCTGAGTCTGCATTCAAAAGTTATTACTTCCTCAGTTTTTGTTTGGTACTAAGCCAGGACAAAGAAGCTGGGGTGGCAACACTGGCCTCCAACTCCTTCTGTAGGTCATCACCCCAGGATGGCAGCAGGACTTTCAGCCCAGTTCCATACAAAGAACAAAGTAAAATGCAGTCATTGCCCTAATGAGATTAGCAAGAGCTTTGCCAGAAAGTAGAACAACGTGGCTTCAGAGAAGGTTAGTTGTGTGTAAGTCCTGTTGAATTTAATTGGGCTCAAGTTAATCACAACTAACTTGTCCCATTTATTTAAATGAGACTTAATCACAACAGACTGCATCTGGACAGGAATCAGCTGGCACCATCCAGTAAAAGTTAGTTAAGATGAAGTCCCACTGAATGAAATAGAATGGGCTCCTTCCCCCATCTGCAACCACCAGGGCCCCCCAGCAACTAAGTATCACAGCAATGAAGCATCCAGAAAGGGTAAGAGGCAAACACAAGTTAAGTAACTGCATCAGCTCTGGAACATGAAAATGAAGTGAAGACCCAAGACTCCATTCTCTTACGTTTCTCTAGCTGTATTCTTCCAAAAAGTAACCTGAAAAGCCCCAGCCAGTCTTGACTGCATAAAATCTTGGAAGCTAAACATGGTTGGCCAAGTTTAGTACTTGGTGGGAGACCAGAGAAAAGCAGTGGCCAATCACTTCTGCTTCTCTCTAACCTTGAAAATCCTGAGGTCCTGGGATCACCCTGAGTTGGTCACAACTTGACAGCACAATATTATTATTATTTACTCATCCAAACAAATCACTTCAGCTCAAGCACCAAACAATCACTGTCAGTAGGTTCAGGTAACATTCAAGCAGGAAGGGAGGTCAGGAAGAAGCAAAGGGAAATACCATTAGAAATTACACAAGTTTGGATGTGAGCAGAAGGTAACACAGAAACTCTGTGCTGGTAACCTGTGCACTATATGCTATGTTAAATTTCTTGCCTAAAAAGGGAGGAAGGAACAAGGGTATCATCTGCCTTTGATCTAATCCTGTAAAGAACAGGGGTAGCCCAATCCAGAGCCCCAGGTGGCAGGGGGCGGTACCGCAGCTGTGGCACCCCCACCCATGACCAGATGACTTTTTGATGATGCATGGAGGGAGGAAACGGGGAAAAATGTCTTTGTTCCCATCCAAAGGATGGGACTTTCTTAAAAAAGAACTAAAATGGCATCTGTCATATGGTGGTTGACTGTTGGGCTGAAAGTATATATAAGCTCTTGAAAGTATATATAAGCTCCCCATAATAGAAATTATCTGAAAAAGAAAAGGTTTCCTCCAGAAACATACCTACTACTAGGCATAGGGATTAAAAGAATTACAAATCTAAATCAAAATCTGTTATTATATTTATCCACTGCGGCCAGAATGAAAATTGCCAAAACATGGAGGATGGATCGACCCTCAATCCTAGAAGATTGGATGTTGCAAGTAGCAGAATATATGCCACTGGATAAACTATCAACTCGTGTAAAGGATCTACCTTGGAAGAATTACCTTAAGACTTGGGGAGAATATCTATGATATATAGAAAAGAATTGTAAAAACAAAATTATTGAAAAATATGAAATCACTCTAGAAGTTATACAAAACAACAGAATAAATTGTTTTTCTTAATGGAATGTAAACCTTAATTAATTGTGAAAATAATGCCAGATAAGACAATAAACAAGGGGAAGTCTTAAGTTTTAACTACAAATATAGAGTTATAGATGGTGTGGGGGTAAGGCTATACGTACAGGTAAATCTTGGGAGGGAGTTAAGAAAAAAGGAAAGAGGGAAAAGTAACTAACTGTAATTGTTAGCTCAGTTTAGAAGTGGGGATGGGGGAAGTTAAAGGGAAGATAGTAAAGGGAGCGGGTGACTTTGGGGAAATCAGTGGTGGGATCCAAACATTTTAATGGCAGGTTCCAATGGTGGTGGGATTCAAACAGTGGTGTTGCCGCACACACGTACCTCCAGGGAGGTTGCTTCAGTAACCCCTTCTCGGCACTCAGAAAAAATTAGTAACGACTTCTAGAGGTGAGAACTGGTTGGATCCCACCTCTGGGGGAAATCACTAATAAAGGATGGATGGATGGATGGATGGATGGATGGATGGATGGATGGATGGATGGATGGATGGATGGATGGATGGATGGATGGATGGATGGATGGATGGATGGATGGATGGATGGATGGATGGATGGATGGATGGATGGATGGATGGATGGATGGATGGATGGATGGATGGATGGATGGATGGATGGATGGATGGATGGATGGATGGATGGATGGATGGGTGGGTGGGTGGGTGGATGGGTGGGTGGGTGGGTGGGTGGGTGGTAGAAGGAGATAGAAACAGACAGACAGACAGATAGATAGGGCAGAATAGAGAGGAAGGGAAGAGACTAGGAGGGACAGAATCAAAGAAATACAAAGATACATGTTGAAAAAGAAAAGGTTTCCTTCACCAGACAGTGGTGAAGCTTTGTTATTATCAGAACATCCAGAAACTGATAAACACAAGTGTTAACCCCTTTCTGTTAAGCAAGTAAATAAATCCTTTTTTTTATATTGCAGTATTGGCTCTTATGCATCAGTCATGTTCACAAATAATTCATCACTTTTCACAAACAAACTCACAGTGTAGCATAAAATCTGGGTCATGTTAGTTTACAACCCATTGTGTGGGAATGTCTGTTATGAATAACCCCAGAGGTATAATGATCACTGCAAACAATAAAGAGTTGGGCTGTGAATACCTATGTGACTTAAATTATTGTGCTATTTGGTTACCAGAAAGGCTGTCCACAGAGGAGTGCAAGTATGCTTTTTCTGCTGTTTCAGAGGGTAACAGTAGCTATAATGGGCTTAAGTTACAAGAGGTTAGATTTTGGTTGAACATGAGGGGAAATTTCTAAAAGGTGAGTGATTTGACAGAGGAATTTATTGCAAGGGGTGGGTTTGAGGACCTCAATGAAGGTCCTCACACAGAGTTTGGACAGCCATAAGTCAGGAAATTTCCAGCTTGCGATTTTCTTTATTAAGTAGGAGGTTCGGATGAAATGGTGAATAAAATCCTTTCATTATTCTATATTTATGTATTTAGAGAATTTATACTCCCCTTTCTGCTCTCTCCAAGGCCACTAAGATTAAAAATAATAATACACACGTTAAAAGCCACTAGAACCAACCAAAAACACATCATTCAAACTATTAAAATTACACAGTACAGTAAAATACATAATAATAAAAAAACAGTTAAAATATAGGGCAGGAAGGAGGGATCACTGTGAGAATGCTGGATGAAGCAAAGAAGTATTTGCCCACTGGCAGGAGACAGCAACTGAATGGGCCAGGTGAGTCCCCCTGGGAAGAAAGTTCTAGAGCTTTGGTGCCATTAGTGAGAAGGCCCTCTCTCAGGTTGCCACCTACCTGGGGCAACCAAAACAGAGCCTCAGAAGATTACCATAGTGGTTGGTAGATTTGTAAGAGAGAAGATGGTCCTGCAAACATACTGGTTCCAAGGCATTTAGGTCCTTAAAGGTTAAGATTACCACCTTGAATTGTGCCCAGAATCAGATTGGGAGCCAATGTAGATAGGCCAAGATTGGAGTGATATAGTGGCCCCTATGACCCATTGCAGCTAATTCATGACTGAAGCATTCTGCATTAACTGAAGTTTTTGAACACATTTCAAGGGCATCCCCAAACAGAAAGCATGGTTGTAATGGTAATGCATGCTCTATGGCAAAGCCCTCCACTTATGTGGCCTTTCATGCGTAAACTGAGATGTATCTCTTTTTTTTGGGGGGGGGGGGAAGGGGTTTACAAAAACCAGAAGGTGTAGAAGAAGGGAGTTACATACTGCAGCACACTCTTGCGTGATAGTTTTCTTGTAATCCATCTCACTCTACTATCACAGCTGAACAAGAACAAAAATGCTTTAAAGAGCAAAATACAGTGAGAAAAGTGTATTTTATGGACCCTGGTTGGGAAGGGCGATAAATAAATAAAATATACCTGTAGTTTGCCCTTTTAAAATAGAATATTGCCCATCTTTCCAATACTATTCACCCTGATCCTCAAACTAACAAACAGGTCTTTTTCTTTCTAATTTGATGGTCAGCAGTATCTTCTTGACTCATAACACCACTGGAGCTAATACTGAGTCATATCTTCTGGGAATGGAAGCTTGTTGGAGGAAGCCGTGTCAGCAGTTAATCAGCTGTTTATGCAGAGGATGTATCAGGAGAGATTATATGGACAATTTAATTCTGACTTCTTCCATTCTCATTATCATATTTCCATTCTTGAATGTGTTATCAGGCAGAGTTGCTGAAGGAAAACATTTAAGAACCAAATGTGCAAAATACAGCCTTTAATATAACAACATGCTTTAAATATTAATCATATATAGACTGCACAGTGGTACTCCTATTTGTCAGTGTTGGCACCATAATGTACACATTTCTTTCAAGGCTAATAAGTTTCTGAAGCTCAAAGCCTGGCAACAAAAATTAATTACAGCTTTATGATTAGAGATAGTGGCAGATATACAGCATCCCCCATTCAGTATGGTACCGACTTCACAATAAAGGCTCATTTGGAATTCTGTGCTTGCCAGTCTAAATGAAAATAAATTTCTGTCAGTGCAATCCTAAAAATACTTTTCTAGAAACAAGTCCCCACCCAAGCATTGACTCAGTACTCCCTCTCTTCTTGCAGCAGGGCCTGAGCCACCTCAGCCAACACTCCTGCAGAGGACAGCCATGGTGGAATGCTCCATTGAGGCCATGGAGGAGAGACTGCATGCCTGCCCACTCTACGAGAGAATACACCTGAGCCGCAGCCATTGTCTCAGGCAGTGCCGTGGTGTTGCTACTCATATCAGCATTCCCACACCCCCGCTTGCCAGTGCCAACTAACTTCTTCCTCTTCTCTCCTAGCAAAGAGGGTCTGAGACATGGCAGCCAGCACTCTTGGAGAGGATGGCCTTCATGGAGCGCTCCATGGAGGTCATGGAGGACTCGGAGAGACTGCATGTAGCGGATCTTTATACCCCACACTCCCAGCAGATGAAAGGAATACAACTGAGCACAAAACATGACTCTGTTGTGCAGCCTGGGTGCAAACAGATGACAACAGAATCCCAAAACAGAGGTTAAAGGAACAAACTTTCCTTTGCAGCAAACAGATGCCCTTGTGCATAGACGGCCATCCCCCCCCCCCCCCCCCAAACACATGTTATCCACCATGGATCAAAATTGGCAAAAGAGCCCCCCACCAAGTTGGCCAATTAGAGGTTCATGCACTGCCTCTGTTTAGCCATGCAGGCACATTTGGATAGGGGGAAATCTGCTAGGATGAATGGCAGAGAGGGCTAGCCTTTTTCCAGAGGCATGATTCTCTGGGGACTCATGGACAACCTGCTGGGACTGCTGGCCCTAGCCAAGCAACCTGATGGCATCGATGGTGGCATACATAGTTGTGGCATTTTATTTATTTATTTATTTATTTATCAAATTTATAAACTGCCTACCCCCGAAGGGCTCTGGGAGGTGTACACTGGGCCAAACATACAATGGCCAAAACAACATACACCAAATAAAATAAATTAAAACAAGTTAAAACAATATACAAAAATTTATAAAACTAGCGGCAATCAATACAATATACAATAACAGTAAGATTATAAAAGTGTGTGTGGCGCCTGATCCCAAGGCCGGGGGGGGTTAGCAGCGTCAGTCAGATATTATATTGGACGTGCTGATGGTGTCTTAAATTATTGGTCCACTGCCTCCTGAAATGTCCACATGGCCTCCTCATGTTTCCTCCTGTTCTCTTCCAGTAGGTAATCAAAATGTCAACATGCCTCTTCTTGGCTGCCAGAAGCTCCTTGTGTCTGCTGCTCCATGTGCTTTGCCAAGTCTCCAATTATAGCCACATGCTTCTTTCTGGTCCTTGCGTAGGTGATTCTCACTGATGGGTCCAGCTGACCCACCAACTTCTTGTCAGCAACACTGCTTGCTTCACCTGAAAATACGTTATCCTAAGCAGCAGTATTCCCCCCATCCACAAGAAGCCATTCACCTGCGAAGCCCATGTAAGGCTGGGGTGACCCCCATCCAGCATCCCATATCAACAAGATTAGTGCATCCCAAGAAACAAGAGTAATCCAACCACTGGGTTTACCGTGGTTTCCCACCCCAAAAGACAAGTGAAGGTCACCTGAGCTAGGCATTCCTGCATGGTCCCCTCATTTCATTCCAGCACCTGGATTAATGGTGAGAATCGTACCTGTCTGTTCCCTCAGATGGCGGTTCCCCTGTGTGATGGCCGGTCCCAACCAGTCCACCAGATTCATCTGTGTAAAATAGAGAGCAAGAGATTAAATGAAACACCACCTCCCCTCCCCACCTGAATGAGCTGGGCTGTATGCCAGGCCTGTTCTCCAGACAGGGAATGGAAGGATGAAGTCCCCAAAAGATAGGGTGTCACACAGGACAAGCAAGAGGCCTCCCCCCAACCCCCGTGCCTGGTGAATTAGGCTGACTAAAAACTCATGCAATCATTCTCCATGCTGTAATTGTTGAAATATCGAGATGCAAATGTGGGGCCAGACTCACCTTGCAGTTGGCTGCCTGGAATGTGGATCTCATCAAGGTCAACCTCTGAGGGAGGGTTCCCTATGCCAATGGGTGCTCTTGCACAAGAGTAAACAGATTCATTAATGGGATCACAGCCACAAGAGCAGGCACACAAGAAATCAGCCTGGGGGATGCACACCAACATAAGTTTTTACCTGGGTGAGCTACAGGTACATCAGTCTTGTTTTTTGTGGGGAATTCTTGAGAAAAGAGCTCCCCTGACCTGACCACAAACTCCAGATCCATAACATCCCACAAGTTGAGGTTGTTTGCGACTCGCATCAGGGCAATGATGTCTTTCCCCCAGAACATTCTGTGCAACTGGTTATGGTAGGGTCATGCTGCTGGAGAGTTTCCAGATATGTTATAATGCTCCACTATCTTCTTATGGTCCTGGCAAGGACCCTTCAACTTAGTCTGGAACTCCATGGCTGGGCGATTGTGGCCCCTGACTGCTATCTCAGCTGAGATTTTCTCAAAAATGTCAATATTCCAATGGGATTGCCCCAAAGACTCCTGTACTTTGTGTTCCTCTAAAATTGTGAGAATGTCAAAGGTCTCCCACTCTCTCCATGAGACTCCATGCACCACACTCATTTTGTGGTCAGTCGCCATACTGGCAGTCAGCATGCCACACAGGATATTTCTTGCAAGTAAAGTGACTGCATTGAGGCAAAAAAAAAAATTGTAGTCTGTTTCCTGCCTTCATCAATGGCCAGCCCTCAGAGTGAACTCCCTCACAGGGATGTCATTCCATTGGCCAGAGCAATCCTGAAGCATCCTCACTGGACAGGATCATCCTATGCTCGGGATTCTTTGTTGTGATGGTGTCCCCTGATTGGTTTGTGCCCTTGGGAAAATTCTGGATTGTATTTGGCACGCTGTGTGGAATAATTCTCCATTATTCCTGTGGCTCCACAGCTGGACAATGCCCCCATTGCTAGTAGCCATAAGTTACCAGCTGCCCCTTGTTTAAACCTTGCCCATGTGACTGGTCAAATTGAATACATGACATGGGGGGGGGCATCACCATCATGGTGGCCAGAAATGCTGGCCTCACCCAAAGAGTGGGAAGCCTACTCATGATTAAAATGTTGTTCCACACACACACACACTGAACATGGGTCTGCAGCCAAACAATAGACCCACTGTCAGAAAGCACCTTCACCACTCTTCCACCAAAGGGGGGGGGGGTTCATTTGCATGCCATTTTCCTCCAAGTGAGACTCTTCTCTGGAGGAATGCATGCCAGATTAGTAAGGATACAGAAAGATGGAAGGACAATGGGGCTTCAAATGACTCCCAGAACATTGGAGCACACTCGATTAGGCAAAATCTTGACAATTTCAATTATGCATATTGTTTCATTGCTAGATTTATGCTGTTCCCCAAAATTAAAAATTGTTGTCGTTGTCGTCACCATCATCATCACCACCATCATTATCATTTTAACAGGGGAAATGTGCAAAATGACAGTCACTATGGAGGCTACTGTGGAGTGACAGGTGGATGGAATGCTTTGCCAAATACCATGGAGTGGGAGAGAGAAGGCGAGGAGGCCAGAGGGAAAATCCCCAGGGTGATTCTGTGTGGATAGGGATTTCCTCTGCTTTCCCGGCACGGGGAGGGGGGGAGACCTTCACAGTTAAAGAGCACTTGCAAAATGCGAGGAAGAAGACAAGTGAGAACAGGGTCAACTCCAATCTTGCAAAAATATGTATGCACAAGAAATGCTGCCCCAATGGGAATGTACACTGAACACAAAGCTGATTGTCATCCATAACAGGCAAAAATATGGAATTACTTAAGGCACAGAACATCTATATGGCAGTATCTAGATAATATTCTATTATTTTAATTGAAAAAGAAGTTTCTTCAGAGTCTGTCAGGGCTAAACTTCACACATTTCCAGAACATGGTTCTTTCTTAAGTGCTTGAGTTTTCTGCCACCTGCTGACTGAAATGAAGATTACAAGAGATCAACTGTTCACTGGACCAAGATAAAAGCCACCTAAACAGCACAAGGAACAGAATTAAAATATGTTGGGCATTTATACCAGATGATTTATTTTTAAGATAGCATATAATTTGTATAGCATTGGAAGCTCAACATTTAAAAGATGCATGTATTAGTGGGTATTTCCTAGCTTTCAATTTATGTGTCAGAGCACTTACGTTGCATATGTGGGATCCCAGGAGCACCACATTCCTAATTAGGAAGGTGGAAGAAAGATGTCATGTGTCAGGCAGACTCTCTTGATATCAAACTCTTGCTTAATTCTCGCATCCATCTTACCCTTGCTCTGTTCCATGAGGCCAGGCTGCACATGGTATCAAGGTTATTATGGGTAGGACACTGTATATAATCCCAGCATAAATCCCACTCTCACCCCCATTTGATCTGCCTAGTATCAGGTGGAATGAGAAGAAGGAACAGATATTTTTTTCTGAGGAGGTTTAAGTTTTCTATGGATAAAGGAGTTCCAGAGAAGACAACCACTTGTCATGGATTTGCCTTTTTCATACAGAATTACCAGTCAAGACTAAGGATGCCAGTATGGATCAGAGCATGGTTACCTAAACATACTGAAAGGGCTTTTTCCCCCACCATAAGGATATTCTGTTGGAATAGATTCTCAGATAGAAATAATTGTGTTATTTGCCAGTATCTATTTAATGTTTATTGTTTTAAAATGGCAGAATTAAAATACATTGGAACCTCGGTTTTCGTTGGTAATCTGTCTGAAAAGCATTGATGAAAACCGAAACTGATGAAAACCGAGGCAAACTTTTCCATAGGAATCAATGTAAATCCAATTAATCCGTTCTAGGCACTCCAAAAAAGATACCAAAAACACATTTTTGGTGAATAAACATAGTGTTTAATGCTGAAATCAGTAACAAATAATAACACTAGGACCAGCTTCAGAGCCAGTGGACCAATGTCACACCAGAAAGCTGTCCAAAGAGGTCTGTTTCTGATGCCTCTTTAAGATTTGTCTGAAATGGGGCAAGACATTGTCATTAAACAAGTTGCAGACAGCCTGCAACAACTTTGTTCAGGTGATTTTTCTCCACAAACCCCTGCACCTTACTGCAAATCGATGAAAACTGAGGCAAATCAATGTAAACTGAGACAAATTTTTCACTGAAAAAATCGATGAAAATCGAAACTGATGAAAACCGAAGGCAATGAAAACCGAGGTTCCACTGTATATAAGCATGGGTTAGCATGGCTAAACAGTTAAGTCCTCAAAATTCAAAATCTACCTTCACCCTTTTTTAAGAAGAGGAAAAAAGAAGAGTTGAGTCTCAGGAAAGTCTTTCTGTTTCATGTACAGGAGTTAATTTCCACAAGGTCAAACAAGAGTTCAGACATCTTGGCTTTCTCCCATTGCTGAGGAATGCTACTAGACCATAAACATTGTAAGGTTTGAAACATTTTGTCTAACATTGACCTGTGCCAAAAAAAATGTAGTGAGAGGAAACATAATTTTATTCAGTAATACTGCTACATATTTTGTATATGTTTTAAGAATGTAAATAAAAAGAGAAAAAAAGAGAAAATATATAAGGGAAGCTGTAATGACTGTTCAGGGCTTTTGCATTTGCCACATTTCATTCTTTCTGTAGGTCTAGGTACTTTCCCCCAATCTTCTATTGAAACTAGGTCTAGATGAGCTTTAAGATACATCCAGTTGTGAACTTTGAACACACTTATTAGAGCTCACTGGGGGGGTGGCAAACTCTGCTACAGTACTCTCTTAAGATGCTACTAGCCTGTGAACATACCCCTTAGAGTCTCATTAATTGCTTTTAGTGCAGTCATTATATCGTTTATTCTCTGGAATAAGCACTCTAGAGATCCACTGCAACGTGCAACTGTGTATCTGAGTGGTTCCTAGTATTTTCTCTGGTTTGTGGATCCGTACTGTACAGGTGATTTAGAAATTAAACTTGTTCCTTTTATGGTCTGTTTTGTGGTATCTAAGCAGAGAATCATAAAGAAATATGCTGTAGTGGGTGTAGTCTCAGAGGGTACAGGACTTGTTCCATATTCTACTGCAACCCTTCATCATCCAGTTACTACTGAAGGTATGGGATAAATCTCAGGAACATATGAAGCTGCCTTAAACTGCCTTAAATACCATTGGATTATCAATGTCTGAACTGTCAACTCAAAAGAAGAGGAGTTTGGATTTATACCCCACATTTCTCTCCTGTAAGGAGACTCAAGGTGGCTTACAAACTCCTTCCCCTTCCTCCACCCACAACAGACACCTTGTCAGGTAGGTGGGGATCAGAGAGTTCCGAAGAACTGTGACTAGCCCAAGGTCACCCAGAAGGAATGTAGGAGTGCGAAAACACATCTGGTTCACCAGATAAGCCTCTGCCACACAGGTGGAGGAGTGGGGGATCAAATCCAGTTCTCCATATTAGAAACCACCAGCTCTTAACCAATACACCATGCTGGCTCTTAAGGTCTTTCACATTTCCTATAACCTGATCCTTTAAACTGTAGAGGCCAGGGACTGAACTCAGGACCCTCTACACACAAAGCAGTTGCTCAGAAATAGAGCCATGGCCCCTTTCCTGCCTTCAGCAGATACCATGATCAACATATTCCTTAGTGCTAATCCTCTGCAGTGAGAAGAATGTTGGGGTGCAGCCATACATCCACAGATTTTGCACAGGCCTCTTCTGTTGCAGCTGTATTTTGGTACTGGGGTGAACACACATTCAAGAGCAGAATAGCGAGGAAAGCAGGGCAGGGGGGGGGGGAGTTGGAGAGGGGACATTGTTAGAACTCACCACCCCGCTTCTGCAAACAAACATTCTTTTTGAAGAACTGGGTGGATACATACAATCAACTATAATGTTCTTCTAGTAAAAGCACCATAAAAAGGTACTCAGCAAATCACTATAAACATCCAGTTGAGAGCTGGACCAAGTACTGTTCACTCCAATGCTTGATATTTTCCCACACCAACTGTCCAAAGACCTTTTACCTGGAGATGTCAGCCAAGAAACCTTACACATTCCCAGAGTGAGCTCCACCACTGACCCATTAGATTTGTGGCATGGTGGCAAATATCTGAGTACTGTACTTATTTAATAGAAAACATGCTGCAACTGTTGGCTATTCTTTAAATGACACCAACTAGGCGTCTTAAGTCTCCTGTTTTGCTAGTAGTGAAGTTTTGGGTCTGTTCTCATTTTATGAATGATAATTATTATGCTTCTGGCACAATCCCCACACAAAGCTTTGTCCAGATTCCACTTGGCCTATTCCAGCATGTGGGGAGTTCTTGATTTATGTGGAGTACACCTAGTATAAGAAAATAACTTCCATTTTCTGCCTTCAAATAACGTTTCATAAAGTTGCTCAATACATTAATTCTGTATAGTAATTAAAGGGCTGCATGGACCAGCCTTCTGAGTAGATTGCCCAACAAACATACACAAAAATCTAATACAATATCACCAGTACCATATAACTGTTAAATTTAGTTCCTTTCCTTATTTCGAAAATTACTAAGCGCAGGTAGTGACGTATTTTCTTAAAGTTTGGCCACAGCTAGTAATATATTCAGATTTTTAGTCTGAGCACCCCCGTGGTTCAATAATCTTGCGACAGGGTTGAGATCTGGTGGAGTCCTCTGGTGTAATAACATGATCATTGATCCTGCACAAAAAAGAAAGACAGACAGACAGCAGCTCCCCACTTGGGCCGCCGTTGGAGTTGGAACGTTCCTCCAGCCGCGAGACGGCTGCTGCTCCTCCGGCTCCCACCTCGCTTTCGGGCTGGACTCCAACTCCCACAATGCCTCGCGGGCAGGCAGCGGGACCCGCTCAGTGTGGGAAGCGCTCACTGGCGAAAAGGCCGGTGTCCCGGCAGGCCTATCAGCTGTCCTCTCATTGTGCGGTGGCAGCAACCGACGTACACACATTAAGCAGGGCTCGGTCGAGTCTGAGCATCCTCGCGGTCTGTGCCGTGGTGTCCTTCTTCTCCTGCCGGGCTCTCTTTGTTCTGTGGGCAGAACGGAGGAAGAGCCATGAATCTGGGGTAAGGCGCTGGCTGGCTGGCTGGCTGGCTGGCTTCTCCTTTCCTTGGCTCCGGGGCTTTGTGCTTTGTAGGGGGTCTCCCATTGTTATCACCTGAGATGTTCTTCCAGGAGGTGACATCGCCTGACCTCAAACCTCAGCTGAGCCTCCCCAGTCGGCAGGGTCTTCCTGCCGTAAGAAGCCTGCTGAGCTTGAATCCCACCCCTTCTGTTAATGGGGGGAAAGTGGAAGACTGTTCTGCCTGGGCAACGCGTTTGCAATCTTTGGGCGCTCTTGCTTTTGGGTCTCGGTTTGTTCTGTGAAGTGCCCTCAAGCCACAGGTGAATTAGGGCGACGCATTCTTTAAGAGGACGCCAAAGGACTCATTTGGCAGTCTTGACTTTGTGGGGTTTGCCACCAGTTTTCTCCAACTGCACGTGCTGCTGCTCAACGCAGTGAAGAGCAGCCAAATCAAACATCTTATATATACATCTGTGTTGGATGGATGGCAGGAGTTAGTGATATTATATGTCTTCCTTTAAGGAAAGTTAGTTACACAAGCTGGGGTCAACCCATCATGCTTCTTCCTCCTGGCATAGGAGCAGGTTAGGCTGCCTGCCATTTGTCTCTTGGTAACCCTTATACATTGTGATTCAAAATGTATGCATGATGCCAGTTTATTCAACAGAATACAGATCAGAGTGAATTGTTTTAAATATGGATTTCAATTGTGAAGAGAAAACATTATTTGAAAACATGGATTTAAGGCAACTTTTCTATATATTTAGATAATTCCTGAATAACAGTACTTGCTTAATTGGTTGCTATAACCATAAAAACATAATTATTTTTAAATTAATGTGCAGCCTGTAAATTCTGTAAATGCTTAAGCTTAGCATCTAAGTTGAAAAAAGATATATCGTTGGCTATTTTTGACCACCAAAAACATGGTTTTAAAAACCCGCAGCTCTTTGTGGATACTGTCTGAATCAAGTCTAGGAGGTGTTGCTTTTTTCCAGTGTATTTTTCAGTTTTAGTCTATCCTTCCTCTCTGGTTAGATGTGGGCTGAGCCCTACCCTTCCCTGTACCAACAAAAAGATAAATAATCTCAACCAGAAGCAAGAAGTAGTTGTAGTTATTTGGAATTGTACTAAGCTAATTGTCTAGGCCAAGTAATTGCTAGACACAAAGGTCACCCAGATGGATTACTGGGTGAAAACGGTTGGCGACTTGCCATCTCTGGCCCCAGTATCAAACATAATCACATGAACTGCTGACTAGTGAATATGCTTCCCCACAAAGCAGCCTATAGATCATAAATTCAGTTTTAAGAGATTGATAGGTCTTCATCACGTTCAGAAGCCACTCCTTTGAAGGGACACTTGCTATAGTTAAAACATGATCTTTTTTTTTGCCACCCTGATAAGTATGTTCATCTCCCAACTCCAAGGTGAATGTTAGTGTCCGCTTTTGATCACTTACATGAAATGAACAAACAACTTTCAAAATTATGACGACTTACAGTTCTTAGAGTACACTCTGTACTAGGGATCTTCAGGTTAGTGTGGCACTAGCTTTATCCCACTAACAGAATTTACAGCTCCTCCCTGTCCTCCCCCTCTCCAGTTTCTTTGTGGCAGTGGACACTCATGTTTGCTTAACTGCCGAAGCAGTATGCTATACATGAGTTGTTGACTTCTCTGTAACTGCTGAAAAACATCATGACAAGGTGGAGCATTTCTACAACTTCCAGCATTTAAAAAAAATTCAGTCATTAGGCATGATGCCTGTGGTTTGGATTGGAAGTATGTGAAACTATGTGTCAGACGGGAGCTCCAGGGAGGATGGGGATGAACAAACTGATGGCAAAATACTTTTGTTTTCCCTAGGTAACCAAGTAGAGGCACCCAGGGCCAGATGGCACTATCTCAGTCCTCTGACCTTGAGTCAACCCTGCATTCCTGTATTTCGTGCTCTCTGTAGTGTGGGATAGTTCTAAGGGAAAGGGAGGGGAAGGAGGATGTAAGATTGGTATATTGGGGTTGTTTGACTGTTCCAGCAGAACTAGCTTTTTCCCTCTAGCCTCTGTGCCTGCCAATAAAGACTTCTAAACCTTCAAGTTACAGCTTCTGGCTTGAGTCACAGATCCGGGGCCTGACAGTATGGCAGGATGGTGCAGGGGAAGGAGATAAACCTCTTTCTCGTGCTGTTTTCTGATTTTTAAAAACTGGCACTGGGCAGCTGATATTTGCTTTGTACTGATACAAGTACAGGTATGTTTCCCCAGTGAGACAAATATTGGCTGCCTGGGAAGAAGATTTTAGGTTCTATCAAATTCACTATGAATTGTTACACATGGCCATGTAATACTCTCAGTATGTCAACTGCTCTCCAAAAACTATTTAGAATGTAGTCTATATATACTAAACTCTAAACCCAAGCATTGCCCAGTAGGAATTTTTTTAAAAAAACTAGTATTTAATGATGAGATTTCACCAGAGGTTATTTTAATTTTCTGTCTTATGAAACATAGAGTGTGTTAGACATCTAAATATCTTTGCATCCCCCAGTCTTTTTTATCTTTTCTATTCCCGGCAATGATGGTGCCACAAAAGCAGTTCTGCATAATGCATAATAGGATTATGTGGTGGTAATGGAAAATATCAGGTTAAGAGGGGAGAGGGAATAGGATTATATACCAGATGCTGAGCTGTAACCTCTATTAAGTCAAATATTTACACATGTGAGGAGTTTTACATTTGTAAAAGTTCATTATAATTTAAAAAGTATGCTTCGTTCTTTGCCCAAGGCTACTTTGATTATAGCAACATATCATTTTGTATCATTTTACAGGGATGGATTAAAGCTTGAAACTGAAATACTGGATGGAAAAACTAGGCTGATATTGGCTCCTTCTGGTATGACTATCTTTGTATTTGATCACTGGTATTATGAACTTTTACAGTCCTTGTCTATCGACATATTTTCAACAAACACACATTTGATTATATTAGAACATGTCTGACTTAATTGAGTTACTGTAGTTTAGTTTCTTATGTATGCGTTGAAGACACTTATGTATGCATTGAAGACATGTATGCGTTCAGCGCATAAATGTTTACAGTAAACAATTAGGGCTGAACTGCACAGCTCTTTTTGTCTTGAATTTGTTTTTAATACATAGTAGCAATTAAACTTAAGATAAATAATTCAGCCACACACGTATGTACTGTTATCGAAGAATCTCTACTATAACTGGAGTCCTAAACACAGTGACTTGAAAAATATTTGATGTGAAAGGGGAATTGGCAGATGAGCAGTGCCTGTACAATTAACTCAAGCGTGTCTCTCGCACAAGTACCACACAGTTCAAGTGAGCAAGTCACTCCTGCAGGCACTTCTCAGCCTGGTGGTGGCAAGAATGCTCCAGACCCAAGCAGGCAGCAGTGAAGCAGTGTGTGGGTCCCAGCCTAGACCCAGGCTTGACCACCACCCACTTGATGCTGTTGCCCTCGAGTAAAAGCTTTGTTAACAGGAATACTGGCAGTCCTCCTTCCTCAAGGATGCATGTTAACAAAGCTTTTACCATATATTGAAATTAATATGTTCTTCTAACTAATGTTGCAGTTCACATAAATCAGTTTGCATGGCTGCAGGTAAGTAACATTTAAATGCACATCTTACAGGTGCTGCTCTTACATATGTTGCTAAAAGGTTGTTGAGTACTTTGAAAAGTGGGCTGCCACAACTGGACACAGTAGCCAGGCAGGTGGATATATTATATTTATTTACATGTATCTGTCACCTTTACAAGTTATCATTTTGCAAGAGTGAACTTGAAGGGCCTCCTTGTAGTGCTACTAAGTGATGTCATTACAGTTGATAACATTTGTAATGCTAAATGTTGTAATGATCCTAGTTCTCATTGGTGTATGTTTTTTCCTTTCACAGTGGGTAAATCCAAATCAAGTGTAAAGGTAAGTTTTTTGATGTCTCAGCATAATTAAGCGGGCCTCATAATGTGAGCAGCAATTTGAATATAATTTGTCACTAGTAGAAGATTTGTACCTAGACTTCTTCCAGTTTTTAGTTGGATGCTACTGTCGTTCAAAAAAATGGAACTCATGGCCAATTCTGTTGATATTTGCAAATTTAGATAGAATTTTACTTTATACTTCAAACAGCATGCTTCAGTGAAGGATTCTATTTATTCCAATTCTACTCAGAGTAATTTTCCAAACAAGACTGCTTTGTACTTGGGCTGTTACTGATAATTACAAATATGGATAGAGATCCATTAAGGGCTGAGAGTTTCTTTTTTCCTCTGAATAGCAGACTGCCATACCAGTTCGCAATCTGTGTCTGAAAGCTCCTTCAATGTCAAAAGCAGTTTGCTGTGCAGCAGGGTAAACACACATACTGAACTAGTTTATACAGAAGCAGCTTCCTGCAGAAGGAGGTTTGCCTGGATCCTTCCAATGTTTTGTGATTAGCCTCGTCCCGTGGCAAACATGCTGTGGTGGTATCCATTGTCCTTTTATCAAAATTTGTGTTTTTAATTTTAATCACTTGTTAGCTACCTTGAAGATTACTGGATGAAAGGAGAGCACAAATCTTTAAAATAAAAGTGATGCAATTCTTTGGGCCTATGTCCCCATGGTTTTTAATATTTCAAAAATCAAATAAAAGTGTGTACTTTTAGTACCCAGGGGGAAGCATTAAAACATTGCCTTATTCTAGCATAGTATTGTCTTTCTGTCCACCTGTACAACCCCATTGTATCAAGAGACTGCCGTCTTAACATTATTTGAGCAAGAGGAGATGTCCAGGTTTTTTTTTAATTAGGGCAGCTTCTTAAAAATCTATTTCAATAGCATGGCTTAGAAAAGAAGTGTCAGTTTTTGGCAGACTATTACAACTGGTACATTTGTTATTGTTTTAACAGATGTGTAATAAAAACAAAATCTTAAAGCACACGTTGAGAACAAAACAGAACGGGAATATTTTGAAGTCAGTGCAAACTACTTGTGAGATGAATGAATGTTTAACAAAACGCAGAACTGGATCAAGGCTTTCAGCAACGAAAGGTGGGAGAAACCATGAAATTATAATTCCAACTAAAGAGTCCAGACAGAAGGACCATGCTTTTGTAATCCACACTGACAGTACACCTGATATCTGCACCACCAGAGTGTCTGTTAAAAATCCTTCTGTCTACAATAAGAAGTCCAAAAAGGCTCCCATTTCTGTTGAAGATCTAAGGGACAGTTTGGTATGTTTAACACAACAGCAACTTGAACAGATCTTGACGGCTGTAAAAGGAGGAACCAAAGGAATCTCGCAGCTTCAGGATAAAAAGGCAGAAAAAACAAGTAAGATGGTTACTTTCCACCAAGAATTACCTTATTTTCATACCAGCTGTTAAGCAAGCCTAACTCTTCATGAAATGTTTGCATCAACATTAAGTGATAAGATATTCTTAAATCTGAAAAATAAAGGGAGTCTTTTATTCTTGAATTGTTGCTTGCTGGTCAGTGTATTCTATCAATTGTTTGGGCTTAGAAGAAAATAAAGTTGTTTCTCTTAAGTTTAGGTTCTAATCCTGTTTAATTAATAAGAACATAAGAACATAAGAACATAAGAATATTGTGCCCTTAAATATTCTAATGTGAAATACTGCACAATCCCTGGCATATTTTTACAGCCTGTGTACTCCTTTCTGAAATGATTTCATTTTTAAGTCTAGAGGTGTCCTCTCCAGCAGAAGGAAGGGCAAAATTCATACTCCCTTGTATTGTCGAAGGCTTTCATGGCCAGATTCAACTGGTTGTGGTGGGATTTCCAGGCTGTGTTGCCATGGTCTGGTAGATCTTGTTCCTAATGTTTTCCCTGCATCTGTGGCTGGCATCTTCAGAGGTGTATCACAGAAAAAAGTCTGCACAATGCACTCAACCGCACCTTTGCATAGCAAGTTCCACCCAAACACCTACAGCATACCCCACTAAACTTTCCCTTCTCACTAGACACAGTGTGAAACAGACCTTTCTCTGTGATACACCTCTGAAGATGCCAACCACAGCATGCGACTCCTTTCAGGTACATCTAGTCGGGGCTGGATTACACCGGTCCTGTACCAACTTCACTGGCTGCCCATTGAGTTCCAGGTCATGTTCAAAGTGTTGGTTCTGACCTTCAAGACCATTAGTGGCCTTGGACCTACATATCTAAGGGACTGCATCTCCCTGTTCTGCCCCATCAGGTCCCTCTGCTCCTCAGAGGAGAACCTACTGGAAGTCCCTAGTCCAAAAGATATCCGGATGGCCTCTATGAGGGCAAGGGCTTTTACGGCCTTGGCCCCTACATGGTGGAACAGGCTCCCTACAAGGTTTCCACAGGGACTGTAAAATGGATCTGTTCTGCCAGGTGTTCGGCCAGCCAGGTTGATTGGTAGTTCCCTATAACATCTAGGCCTCCTGTGGGTACAGTAAGGGGGTGAATAAATGTCGCCATCTGAGCTAGTTTGTTTTATAATGCATATCTGTTTTTATATTGTATATTTATTGTGATTTTATTGTTTTTAAGATCATTCTTCACTGCCCTGAGCCCTTCAGGGGAGGGTGGTCTAAAATGTTGAAATATAAATTAAATAAATAAATAAAACACTGATGCTCAGAAAAGTAGATATTTCCATATAAACATGATCACTAGGTGATTGTGGAAATATATAATTATTTGGGTAGGTGAGTACCAACATCAGATATACTTTGAACACAGCAGGTTGATCCAGTGCTTCAACGCTGTTGTTAGTGAATTCAAGATAATCTATGGCTCAAGAAAGTGAGAGTAATCAAGAAAAGGAAAAGTCCTGAGGTTAAAGAGTTGCAGACTATGGGAAACTTTCATGTTCAGAGGCAGGAAGCCTTTGAGTATCAGTGCTCACGAGGCACTATCAGGCAGAGTCCCTGGCCTTTATACCTCTTACTTGGTCCTCCTGGGCAACCAGTTGGCCTCTGCATGAAATAGGCTGCTGGACTATGTGGTCACTGGTCTGATCTAGCAGGGTACTTATTATGTTCAGTTGAATGGGATTCTGCTACATTGAATTTAAATTTGGATGCCCAAATTTAAGCCAATACATTTAAAAAGCAACTTTGAAGTGGTCCACCAAAATAGGCATGTTGACCTTCCTAGACATGTCAATATCAAATTTATAAGAAGAGCTCCAGAAACAGTAGTATTAGTATTTTTATTGTTTTTAAGTTGGAGTGAATGAACTTAATATGTGTTTGTACCATTGAGCAACAGCCGACTTACGGGGACCCCAGCAAGGAGCTTTCAAGGTAAGTGAGAGGCAGAGGTGGTTTGCCATTGCCTTTCTCTGCAATGTCTTTGGGTCTCCCAGCTGAGTACAAACCCTGCCTAACTTATGATGTCTGACAAAATCAGACTATACCTTGCCCTCCTAAATCTTATAAAGTGCTTTAAAAAAAAGTGCAAGGGAGGATGTAAATTTTCTGAATATGTAAAAAACCAAACAACAAAAATCACAGGGGCGACTTCTTATGTGAAGATCAAACAGCAAGGCACACAGTATAAATCATATATGGTAAGTAACTGAACTGAAGCTTTCAAATATGCATAAAGTTGAACTCCACTTTGATATTTGTTGTTCCAGTGTATAAGAGATCAATTTCTCAATAATTTTGTATGTGTTGATTTCTTCTCTAATAAATCAGTATACTCTACTAGGGAATTCTTCAAATCCTTCTCAGCCAAGCAGAAATCACAAGGGCGTTTTATGAGTCTCTTTTTAAAAAGTAAAAGCAGTAATTTTGTGACCCTTGGTATGACTTAACTTTTCCTTTAAATGACTATAAATAGAAAACCTACTAAAGCATTGAATTTAAAGAGTACTTTTTTATTTTCCAGTTCAAAACAGTTCAGATCTTAACCCTCCTGTTGATCAAGTACCAGAAGAAGAGAACATAATGGGATTACTTCAGAAAGCTGGTGAAACTCTATCTGTCCCAAGTGAAAACAGTTTAAGAAACAAAGATTTATTGAAACATGCTGAACAGAAAATTATCGTGTATGTAAATCTTTTCTATTAAGAGTTCAAATTTGTTTGACTTTCTATAACATTAATGCTTTTGAAAGATAATATAAATTTCAGGATGAATGGACGACTCCTTAAATATGATACAAAATACACTGTTAAAGAATTATACAAGGATAGTTGCATTAAAAACTCATGAACAGGATATTTGCAAGCATTATACAGCAGGTATTTGATTGCTTTTTGTCTCAGACACTGTCAAAGAGTCAAGGTAGGTATTATGCAGGCAAACACATACACAACTTTGATGCGGCAATTTCTTTTTTCAGTCAAAAGTTTTATCTGTTCCTTTAGGAGCTAGCCAGTAGAGATGTTCTGTAGACTTCAGGAGAAACAGACAAGGAACACCTGTACAAAGTTATGGGAAAATCTTGTTATCTGATTCCTGAGCCACCAAGACAGGCAGAACTACAGGGAATACCACCATGTAAACCTGCTTTAAATCTGCTCCAATTCTAATATTCTTAACATGCTAGAATACTAATAGTTAATTCCATTTAAACCTTAAAACTTTTCTCCAAATTGTCTTCAACAGGAACTCATGGAAACCAGCTGACATATTTAGTACTCTAGGTGAAAGAGAAAGGGATAAACCCTTGTTGGATGCAAAGAAGTCCCAATGGAAAAAGGAACTAGGTACTGTGTAATTAGCTTCATTTACATGCTGCAACTGGTTATTAAATAACCTTTTTATTTTATGTAAATATTTTGTCAGTGTGGTTAACTTTTTATAGAACTAATATTTGATTAAGCTATTGTTAACCAAGCTTCTAATGAAGTTCCATTTTTAGTAATATACACTTAAACAGTCAATATTTAAACTAGGCAAGTATTTGACATTTAAATGTCAAGTAGTCTGTCATTCTCTTCATTATATATGTTAATCCAGTATAGCTGATTCTTAAATACCTGCAGTGTTTGTCAGCTTTTATAATCACATGAACATAGAATTGAGATCTTTTCTACACGAGTTACTCTCAATTTTCTTGGGTATCAATCTGCAATTAGTGGAATCAGTCATTCCTGTTAATTTTTACAATTGTGGGGTCTGTTTTCTTCTGCAGAAGGCTTAAATAATTAGGATTGTCAAGGGAGGGTGCTGTTATCTGATATCATTATTGATGGTGTCATAATATCTCCCTTTTTTTAAAAAAGGGCCCTCTAAAATATTGATATAATGCTGTAGTGTTCTCTGAATTTTCAGTTTTCATTTTAAAAAAGAGTAATTTTTCCATCTGTTCCCTCATAGTGATATAGAGGCAAAGGCATATCTCCACAGAGGAAGGGACTAGAAACTTAGTTTAATTCCCAGTTTTCATTAAAACAAATTATAATTACACACTACAGCATTATATTGATGTTTTAGGGTCACTAAAAAACAAAACAAACTCAGTCATCGTGGCGGTAGAGGTGGTGGTTTAACAATGATGACAGTCCAGTCATTGAAAAAAATAGGGCCTCCCATTAGTTGATCTTCACAGCATTTAATTTATAGTCTTACAAGAGCTGTCCTGTAAAAAAAAAAATTCGTGTTATGTGTAAGAATGCAAAATGTGAATATACAAAGGTCAGATTGCTTATTTTGAATTAAAACTATTTCCTTCCAAACCTTTTTAAAAAGTGGGCTAGAGATGGGTGGGACACAGAAGTCATAAGGGAGCAAGTTGTTTGGTGGTTGCTGCTAAGCCTGGTCAAAAGCCAAACAACCCTGGAAAGAGCCCTGCCCCTCCCCCAGCATTTTATGACAGAAACTGAGGCTTGAAGGCTGGCAGTACTGTTGTGGCTGCCTAGGAATTGATACTGAAAGCATTTGTTTCTTAAAGGTATAGGTTTTGCTTCTGTTATTTTGTGGAAGTTCTATTACTCTGGAATTAAGTATCCACAGATAGGGACAAATTGGGAATAAAATATACTGAAAAGTTTATATTTCCTCCTTCCTATGACAGCTGGAATGGCCATTTGGGGCTGCTGTGGGAGGGGGAGTTGCATAAGATATGCTCTGTATGTGGAAGTCCTCATGCAGAAACATGAGATTGGATCCTCCCTCCAACATCTATTTTTAAACTTTTCATCATTATATTCAAAGCATGCATATTTTAAAAAGTGATGTAAAATGAAATATTGATATAAATTTTTATTCGTTCTAATTAATATTGAACTCTGAGCACCTTAGGAGAAAAGACAAAATAATATGTACAAAAAATAAATAACTGTATATGCTCATGGTAGTCTTTGGAAAAATCCTCTCCCCTCCCTTCCCCTTCTTTGCTTCCTTCCTTCAAACCTCTGTACAGTCATTTTTATTATATGTTTGAGATCTCCCATTAAACTTTAAATTCAAAAAAATGGTTTTTATCTAATAACTATAATTTAAAAACTTCAAATGACTGCTTATTTGTACTTATGGAATAGCTCTGATCTGTTTCTGTTCTTAAAGATGAGCAGGTAGCTTTAAAGAAGAAACTCCAAGAAAATTTAGACTCCGAGTCAAAATGTCACCTGTGGCAGAAAGCAAATGCAGTAAAAAATTGCTCAGAGAAAGGACAGATGGCTAATCAAATTCAGGTAAAAGAACTACATTACTTAGTATTTTTAGCTTCCTCATTTTGCCCCATTTGGGCCCCATCACTTTCTTCCTGTTAGGGATCCAGAGCTGCTTAGATTTCTCTCCTCCATTTTATCCTCACAACAACCCTGTGAAAGTATGTGACTGGCCCCAAATCACCCAGCAAACGTTCATGGCAGCATGGCAATTTGATCCTAGTTTGACTGTCTGACCACTACATGGCAATGGCTTATTTATGTTACTCAAATTCTAATATTACTTTTGTTTGGCAGTTGGATGTTTGCATTTTCAGTTCTTTTTGTTTATCTTTAGAGAGTGTTGGGTGTTCAAATGAATGGGCAGATAGTTTGGAAATTCTACTGCCTGTTCAAGCAACAACTTTGTAGGCCCATTCTAAATAAATGGTGACATCTTTAGGACACTTTCTCCAAACATTCCTTGAATTACTGTATGATGTGTAATATAGAGTGGTTAGTTTCTTGTAGTGAACAAGAATAATTGCATGACATAAAACACTGCATTCAGATATACCATAAAAAGTTGCTTGAAGTTACCAAATTACTTCCTTTGTAGATGCCATTTTCAGAGGATCTGAGTTCTACAACAGACGATATCCTCATTTGTAGAAGTTCAGCCACTGAGGCTAGTGAACCTTCACCCAGTATTTCAAGCAGCCAAACTGGACAGTTCTCTAATTTCAGTTCTCCAGACTTGCCAGCTGCTATTCGATCATCTTTTGTGTTAGGGGTAAGAAAGTACTTGCATGCAATATTTTGTATTTAAGCCTGCAACTTCAGGTGAAGCATTTCTCTGTTTCTGGGATGGTCTGCCTAAAAGATATTCCAAGAGATTCAGTGGGCACTTTTTAGGGTACAGGTGTGATTAGATACATTGGCTACTTCCATCTCTGATTCTGTTAATTCTGGGGATATTTAAAGATTGTCTACTGTCTTTGTGTCATAGCGTATTTGGAAAAACGGGCTTTCCAGCATGTTTTGCATTCTAGTTTAGCTTCAAATGTATACATGCATTAAAAGTAATATTTTCAAAAAAGTAGTTTTTGTTTTAAAAGAACAAAAAATATCTTATAGAACGTTGAAGAACTGTATAGGTCAGGGGTAGGGAACCTGCGGCTCTCCAGATGTTCAGGAACTGCAATTCCCATCAGCCCCTACCAGCATGGCCAATTGGCCATGCTGACAGGAAACTGATGAGGTGAATCCCATCTGAGCTCCATTCTATTCAAATTAACTTGTGATAATTTAGACAGATACATGCTAATGACTATTAATTGGAACTTAATGTGGGTATTAAGACAATGTCCTAGTAGTGGACTCAAAATTAAAGAATCCTGTAATTTATTACAGCTGCATAAAATAATAAGAACCTGTTTTTAAAAATAAGCTAAGAATGTTATATTAAAAACTTGATATATGGCTAGTCAATGCTTATGTTGCCTGTACTATATTTTATGAGCTTTTGACTACATTAACAGATCAAAGTTACTGTCTTAAAATTTGGATTATAGGAAATTGGGAATTTGTGATTTATAAAACGTGCTTGAATTTCAGCAGATTCTCAAGGATTGCATGCATATATGATGTGCATTCCAATGTCTAATTTACAGAATAATCTTTTACTTGCCAATGTTTTTTAATGGACAATTACTATTAAAAATTTATTTATTTAAAGTATTTACCAACTTTCTATAGTCATATTCAAGGTAGTTTACAAAATACAGTTATCAAAACTGTTTAAAATGGACAAAAGATCTTATGAGTTTGAGCAAGCCAAGCTGAATTTGAAGTAGAATTGTGTACAAATTATGAGCATGTTATTGCTAAAATGTATAAATTGTTGAAATTTGAGGAAGAATAAGTGAAAGAACCTATGAAGATGGGTTCGAGTTTTAGGGTATAATATACAAATAGAACAGTGGGAAAATTTGTGATTTCATGTTTCAAATTCACGTTAAATTCTAGCTTCAAGGAGAATTTCTATAAAGTGATGTATTGGCATATGTCACCAGAGAAATTAGCTAGAATGCATAAAGATATTTTGAATGTATGTTGGAAATGTGAAAAACAGGAAAGAACATTTTAAGTGACAGCTCAAGTGTTTTTATTTAAAAAGTTGAAACAGGTTAAAAACAATCCGACTGAAGTGTCAGAAGTACAATTTTTCTTTTTTTAGGAAGCAGCTCCAGTGGAGCATCCTTTCAGTGCTGTAAAACGTGAACAACAGAAAAAGTGGCTTGAAGAGCTTGATAAACAAAAGGAAGCTGCAAAACTACGTAAAAAAGAAGAAAAAAGTGATTTATCAAAGGTAATTGTGGTTTGGTGTCTACAGATAAGAAAGCATATATCACCTGCTTTCCATTCCTGCCACCCCAGACTCATTCAGGAGAGGAAGAGTTAAATCAGGCCAATAAGCATCTGGCTATGTATTGCATACTACTCACGGACGAAATACCATGCAATGTGTGGGGTGGCAGTGAGGAGAGTGAATCAGTTGAAATTGCCTCAGTCTTTCTCATGTCAGCCTCCTGTGCATATGAAGTTCACAAAGCTCCCCAAACCCCACTGTGGCTTTGGAGAAGCCACCCAGGCTGCTGGAGGAAAGGGGAGGAGGGTGAGATCTGTGACCACAAGCACTTTCTGCTTGTGCTTTGTACAGTCCAAGCAACTGAACAAAGATGCTTAGCCTAAGGTTGCATGCGACTGTTTTAAAAACAATTATGGGACAATATATTGTGGAAGGCTTTTATGGCCAGAACCAACTGGCTGTTGTAGGTTTTCTGGGCTGTGTGGCCGTGGTCTGGTAGTTTTAGCTTCTAACATTTTGCCCGCATCTATGGCTGCATCTTGAGAGGCATGTCACAGTAAGATGTATTTCGCTCCATGGCACTGTGTGGACAGATGTGTTTCTTACTGTGACATGTCTCTGAAGATGCCAGCCATAAATGCGGGCAAGATATTAGGAACTAAAACTACCAGACCATGGCCATACAGCCCAAAACTTCAACAGCCCATTATGGGACAGCATACCTAGCACTGTGAATCTCTTTAGCACTTTCTATGAGCTCTCAACAGTTATACAGGAAATCTAATATGCAAATCTTAATCTTTAATATATTTACATTTATATAAAAGCAGAATATATATTTTAAATATGAACATTCTTAATATTTTGTTGCTTCATCTTTTTCTTAGGCTGAAGAGCATGACCGATGGACGATGCATTTTGATTCTTTCAGAAATCATGCTTATGCTTCCTCACAATACCCTTTAAATGCAACATATAAAAAGTCGATTGAAACATTACAGTTTTCACCGGAGCCTCAAGACTCAATTACTTTTACACCTACAGCTTTATGCCATCCCACACCTACAGAGGTGGAAAATTCAGGAAAATCAGTTGGGAGCAATATTTCAGAATCTAGTCAGAAAGGCAGGTGAGAGTTCCCCTTAGTTTTCATTGTTTATTTTCCAGCACTTTATAGCAGCAGCATAATTTTCTTTAACCTTACTGCACTGACATTCCATAGTTATTATGAGCACAAGTGAAATTACTGTGAAATAAAAGCTGATATACAGAACTGTCAAAGATTCTCTACACTCCTACATAAGGCTCTGAATACACACACGTATGTCTTTGTTTAGATTATGCTTTCTGTTTTTAAATACTATTTTTCATAGTTTCCTTCGTTCAATGACTGCACTTTTGGATCCTGCTCAACTTGAGGAAAGAGAAAGACGGCGGCAGAAGCAGTTAGAACATCAGGTATAATCATTAACGTCTGATCAGGCTTGGTATTTTATATCTCACTTTTTTCCTGATGTCTGGAAAACCAGAAAAGGCACTATCATTCAGTAAAGATAAAAACAGCACAGGGAAAGATAGGAGATGTAGCAATGGTGTTAAGCTTTCTCTGTGACATAAGGCTTCTTTTTTCTGAATCATGGCTTCTTTCTTGTAGCTGGTTCAGGTTACCCTTTTAAGTTGAACCATTCATCTTGCAGTTTGAGAGGTTTCCTTTATTCCGAGTGTACGAATTCAGCTAAACAGTGCTATTGTTTTCACATGCACCCCTACTTCCTGCAGAACTGCTCCCCCCTTCCTTTTGCATGTATACATTTATGTCTGCTTTGCCATTTGGAGGAGGTGGAAAAGAGAGAGTCAAGTGGCTCAAGTAGTGCTAGTATGGCCAGTAGGGCAAGTATTCAGCTGCTCTGTGTGGCTTGTTGAAATCTCATAGCTAGGAAAAAGAACTTTTGTGCAAAATTATTGGGACATAGCTGAAATGCACGAGTGCCAGGTTGCATATATTGTGCCTATAAAAACACTCTGTCAAAAAGTCCCTGTTGTGATAACAGATGTTCCCAGCCACTAATGTAGCTTAAAAATTCTTAGAAGTCACTTTGGTCGAGGGAACCATAAATTATTTTCTATTGAATGGTATCCCTGCTGAATCCAAGTGTAGTCTGAAAATGGATTTTGCTAATGTGTTTTAAAAATTATTAGGAAGTGTTACAGTGCAGCTGCTGTAAAAGATGAGGCTACTTTATTTATTTTGTAATAATAATCTAGTTCAGGTGACTCCATTGGTAGCATGTTGGGGGAGGGGAGGAGTCTGATAGAAGATAATACACAAAGAGTATTTTAGCTTTAGAACTTTATTTCTGTTTATTTTGAGACAATACACAACTAACATATTAAGCCAGTTATCATATCTCCAGCATACCTCCCCAAAAAAGAGATTATAGTCACATTAAACCATTTCCAGAGGCCATATTCTACCTGCTCATTACTTTTAAAAACATTTTATCATTCTCCTAGAAAGCCATAATGGCTCAAGTAGAAGAAAAACGAATGAAGAAACAACTTGAAGAAGAGCAGAGGAAGAGGGAAGAGCAAGAAGAAGAATGCCGGCTTGCAAGAGAACAAGAGTTGATGAAAAAGCAGTTTGAAGATGATCTGCTCAGACAAAAGCAAAAAGAGGTAGGCATGCAGCTATGCACTATGGAGCCACATGCAAGGACGTAGGTAAGGGAGGGGGGTTTCACGGGTTCAGACCCCTCCCATTATATGTCTGGCTTGTTTGAAACAATGCATAGAATGGAACAGCTGGAAAGTCAGCTCAGTCACTGAACCCACCCCATAAAAGATCTATACCTACGTCACTGGCCACATGCATTTAAAAAATCCCACATTCTGCAAGTCAAAGAAGTATTCAGATCTCTAAGAGATCTTTAAAAGATGTTTCTTCCTTTGATCTCTTATTAATGTCCTTATATATTTTCCATTCATTCTGATAGGAGATCATGACCCTTAAAACAAATGAGCTGTATCAGTCAATGCAACGAGCACAAGAGTTAGCCCAGAGATTGAAACAAGAACAGCGTATTAAAGAGTTGGCTCAGAAAGGACATGATATTTCCAAACTTCAGAAGAATCTTGGTAGTAGTAAGTACCAGTGTTGAGTAGAGTTGGTTGATGAAGCAATGTTTTTCAAGTAGCATCATTGACACTTTTTGTCCAGGGGGAGGGGGGCCGCAGGGGATTTTTTGCACCATGAGAAAGCGTCCTTTGGCCTCCAACATTTCAAACACAATAACCTGGTGTTCCAAACAATAAGAGCAGTGTAATACATTTTTATTAGGGCCAATCCGATTGTCAGAAAGTTTTTGGGTATTCCAGAATGCTTACTGAGTCTGGGTGTTTAATAAAACAATTAGGGAAAGGGAGATAAATGTTTCAGGACATGCTGGAAAAGCACAGCTGATAACTTTTTCTTTAGTATCATGGAATATCTTTTTCTCTCCCATCCTTTTTTTTTCTTTGGACTGAACAGTCCCCCTTGGTGAGTTCTGGAGAACTTTTGACAGCTTGGTTGGTTTTAGTAAAAATGTATTATACTGCTGTTCCTTATTTTTAACAATTTGCATAGCATTTGTAATTTGTAATGGCTTGGTTCAGACAATATTACAAAAGTTTTTGTCCCACACTTCTAGTGTAAAATTCATGCTATACCGACCCTGGAGAACAATACAATGATTAAAAATAGTCAGCAACATAAGAAGGCA